>NC_000069.6:114170227-114486477 GCF_000001635.26 Mus musculus
CTGAATTGATAGGAATGATCATATGTGTAAATAGAAGAGGCCATTTCAAATCATGCTTGTACTGTGAATAGAAGAAAAGCTATGTTTCAATATTGACTATAGTTTATCTGGATATGAACTCAAAACTAAAAAAAAAAAAATGAACCCCTGGGCAAAGAGAAAATGCAATTATTTTGTGTAGTGTTTTAAGATCTAATTATGTTTAAGTTCAATGCACTCTAAAGAAAACGGTCTCAAGAGAAGAGTTTACTCCATCTGTGTTAAATTTCATATTTAAGTACTTAAGTCTCACACTTGCTAATCTGGAAAGTTTCTGAAGTTAGAGCGCTTGGATTTCAACTTTGGGTAGGGTGATGCCTTTAATTCTCAATCTGATTAGTTCTTCTTCTTCTTTTTTTTTAAATATAATTAAAATTCTAGAAGCTGCCATCAGAAAATAGTAACGATTTGGGAAACGTATAAGCCGATATCTTAAATATCACGCTGACATTTGAGAAAGGAAAAAAAAAAAGACAAAATTGACATTAAAGCATCTTTTTGCAAAACAAAAGTATGCCACATTGGAAATACTTACAAATATGTCCACTAGAACAATTACTTTCCTGGGAGTCAGGTGCAATTAGTAGAACATAGAAACTGTTTCCTAGACTAAGAATAGAACAGTGTCAGTTAACAAGAATGAATTTATCAAAGGTCATCTTGGCAAATGAATAAGCACTGCTCTGTGAGAAACCGTTTCCACTCCTTACACTGGAACACTGTGGGAAGACGGTGTACAGATGCATTGCTGTGAGCTAATCGAATAACTTGCAGCTTTTACATTGATGTTCCAAACTAATAGTTTTATTAGAATAATAGCTTTTAGCACTGTTGCCATGTTTACTGATGTATTAGAACATCAACGAGAGGAGATGTCATTGGTCCTGTGAAGGCTTGATGCCTCAATGTAGGAAATGACAGGGCAGGGAGGTGAGAGGGGGTTTGGGGGAGCACCCTCTTAGAAGCAGGGATATGGGGGATAGGTTGGGGGCTGTGCAGAAGGGAGATCGGGAAAGGGGATAACATTTCAAAAGTAAATAAATAAAATATCAAATTAAAAAGAATCCATATAAATTTTATAATCTCAAAATAAAAAATTAATTTTGTATAGTTTATAGAATGTATATAGTTAATTATATTATTAAAATCATTAAAAGTCAGCCACTTGTATGATTCCTGCCCAATAAGAATCACAATATTCCCATGCACATTTCCTAGTTAAGTTTCTGCTATGTGTGCTCATTTGTCAGTAATTGGTTTTACAAATTTTGTTCTTCACTAGAGCATTAATATCCCATAAAATTTTGTAATAATTGAAGTTTTTGGGTTTTTTTTTTTTAGTATCATAGCAAATGTTGAATCTTTTTTATTGAGTAACTTTTTTGGTTAGTTTTTACTTAGGACTAGTTCACTTTTCACTCAACAAATAGTTTCTGAGACTCTAGGTTTTACTTGATAATCCCACTACTTACAGGAGATTTGAAAATCAATATCTAAGCAAAAAGCTTCCAAACGCTGACACCATTGCATACACTAGCAAGATTTTGCTGAAAGGACCCTGATATAGCTGTCTCTTGTGAGACTATGCTGGGGTCTAGCAAACACAGAAGTGGATGCTCACAGTCAGCTATTGGATGGATCACAGCCCCCCCCCCCCAGTGGAGGAGCTAGAGAAAGTAACCAAGGAGCTAAAGGGATCTGCAACCCTATAGGTGGAACAACAATATGAACTACCCACTACTCCCCAGAGCTCATGTCTCTAGCTGCATATGTATCAGAAGATGGCCTAGTCAGCCATCAGTGGAAAGAGAGGCCCATTGGTTGTGCAAACTTTATGTGCCTCAGTACAGGGGAACGCCAGGGCCAAGAAGTGGGAGTGGGTGAGTGGGGGAGCATGTGGGGAACTTTTGGGATAGCATTGGAAATGCAAATGAAATAAATACCTAATAAAAAATAAAATAAAAAATATTGCTTCAAAGTATATTGTGAATTTCATTTTATGAAGAAAGAATCGAAAATAATTCTATGGCCAGAACGAGTAAATACACACAGATCTGTTTGGAGGATGTCAGGAGATGGAGTAGAAATGCAGTTTTCCTCATGGAGATGTAGGCAGGTTGAACTCCAGGGCCTTGTGCCTGTCTCCGCCTGAGTTTTCTCTAACATTGGGTTTCTAATGTCCATTGACTACAGTTTTGTTATTACAAAAGAGAGATATTGGGGAAAAGAGAGACACGGAAAATATAATTGGTTTCATAGCTTGTGTGTTTTTAAAATTTGAAGCTGAGACTCAGAATATACTTATGATCTTGGAAATATAGTGGAATATAATTTTGCCAAACTATTACTTAACTGAAGTGTAACTTCATTAGGGCTTTTGAAAATGGCCTGCGATTGTATAAAATATAAAATATGAAAGTGTAAGAAGTCTACTCCAGATAAAAACAGAATAAAGGGATAGCTGTTTGTAAGATCAAAATTTATATTTATTTATTTTTATAAAACTCAAAAATTTAAATTAATGTATATTGTAGAAATCATGGATTGTACTTTTAAATATTGACATAGATCCTACAGAATGTAGGAAAAAGTTGAATATAAGTAGTTTAATGTCTGTTTGTTTCTGGAACTTAATTTCCCCATATTTATTTAACTTTATATTTACGTACTGTTATTATAACTTAGCTAAAAGCATCTCTTTGTTTCTGTTTTTGTCTTTGTGGTGAGTCTGTGTATATCTGAGCAAAAATGAGTATGACTCTTGGTGCATGAGTGTAGGTTGGAGGTAGCTATTGGTTTGGTCTTGCCTTTCATGGTTTGAGATGCTATCTAATGTTTGCTGCTGTGTTGCTACTGCCTAATAGGCCAACAAGCCACAAAGCATAGTCCTGTCTTTGCCTTCCATCTCTGTACAGATCTCAAGATTACAGATGTGTCTGATGTTACATAGGTTCTGAGGATGCAAACCCAGGTCCTCACATATGTCAGCAAGCACTTGCACATCTTAGACATCCTCTCTCCATCATTCAAATTTATCTTTTAAAAAGTACATGGATAACTGGTTTTTAATTATGTTTTTGTAGGGGTTGCCAGGCCCACCAGGTGAAAAGGGCGAAAATGGAGACGTTGGCCCCATGGTAGGTTTGTATTCTCCAGGGTTTCAGTGATGCTGTGCCTGCCCACAGTACACATTTATTTATTTATTTATTTATTTATTTATTTATTTTTATTTCTTTTCTTTTCTTTTTTCTTTTTTTTGCTAAAGGGGTTTTATTTAGTTGATTAATCCATTCAGCAGTATTGGAAGGTTTGTCTTATGACATACCAAGCTCATGTCCATGACCTATTTCTTACCATCTTTTTTTAAAATTAATTTATTTTTTACACTCCATATTACATCCTGCCTTCCCCCCATTCACTCTCTGACTGCTGACATCCCATATATCCTTCCCCTTGTCATCCCCTGTCTCCACCTGGATGCCCCACCCAGACCCCACCTGATATCTAAACTCCCTGGGGCCTCCAGTCTCTTGAGGGTTAAGGTGTATCATCTCTGAATGAACACAGACCCAGAAGTCCTCTACTGTATGTGTGTTGGGGGCCCTACATCAGCTGGTGTATGCTGTTTGTTTGATAGTCCAGTGTTAGAGAGATCTTGGGGGTCCAGATTAATTGAGACTGCTTGTCCTCCTACAAGATTGCCCTTCTCCTCGGCTTCTTTCAGCCTTCTGAAATTCAACAATAGGGTTCAGCTGCTTCTGTTCATTGGTTGGGTGCAAATAATCTGCATCTGACTCTTTCAGCTGCTTGTTGGGTTTTCCAGAGTGTGTTCATGTAGTTTCTTTTTTGTGAGCACTCCATAGCCTCAGTAATCGTGTGAGGCCTTGGGACCTCTCTTTGAGCTGGGTCCCTTTGAGCTGGGTCCTTTCCCAAGGTCTCTGGACCTTCTTTTCCTCAGGCTCCTCTCCATTTCCATCCATACAGTTCTTTCAGACAGGAACAATTATGGGTCAGAGATGTGACTGTGGGATGGCAACTCCATGGCTCACTTGATGCCCTGTCCTCCTGCTGGAAGTGGGCTCTATAAGTTCTCTCTCCTTTCTTTTGAGCATTTCATCTAAGGTCCCTCCATTTGATTCCTGAGAGTCTCTTACATCCCAGGTCTCTGGTGCATTCTGGAGGGTCCTCCAAACCTCCTATTTCCTAAGGTTGCCTGTTTCCATTCTTTCTGCTGTCCCTCAGGGCTTCAGTCTTTTTTCCTCTCTTAATACCAAATCAGGTTCCCCTTTCTCCCCCCATTCTCCCGTTGTCATACACTTTTGCTCCCAGGTCCCTCCCTCACTCCTTCCCTACTTGTGATTGCTTTCTTCTCTCTTCCTAATGGGACTGAGGTATCCTTACTTGGACACTTCAGCTTGTTGACCTTATGAGTTCTGTGGACTGTATCTTGGGTTTTCTGGAAAAAAATTTTTTTGGACTTATAGCCACTTATTAGTGAGTACATACTATGCATATCCTTTTGGGTCTGAGTTACTTCACTCAGGATGGTATTTTCTAGTTCCATCCATTTATCTGCAAAAGTCAGGATGTCTTCATTCTTAATAGCTGAGTAGCAGTCCATTGTGTAAATGAATCACATTTTCTGTATCTATTCTTCTGTCATGGGACATCACGGTTGTTTCCAGATTCTGGCTTTCACAATTTAGGGTGCTATGAACACAGTGGTACATGTGCCCCAGTGGCATGGTGAAGCATCTTTTGGGTATATTGCAAAGAGTGGTATTGCTGGGTCTTTAGGTAAACCTATTTCCAATTTTCTGAGGAACTTCCAGATTGATTTCCAGAGTAGTTGTACCACTTTTCAATTCCACCTCCAATACAGGGGTGTTCTTCTTTCTCTACATCCTCTCCAATATTTGTTGTCACCTGAGGTTTTGATCTTAGCCATTCTGATTGGTGTAAGATGGAATCTCAGGGTTATTTTGATTTGCATTTCTCTGATCACTAAGGACTTTGAACATTTCTTTAGGTGCTTCTCAGCCACTCGAGATTCTTCAGTTGTGAATTATCGATTTAGTTCTATACCCCATTTTTTTTTATTGAATTGTTTGGTTTTTTGGTGATTAACTTCTTGAGTTCTTTATTTTGGGTATTAGCCTTTTATCAGATGTGGGGTTAGTGAAGATTTTTTTCCCAATCTGCAGGTTGCTGATTTGTCTCATTGACTATATCCTTTGCCTTACAGAAGCTTTGCAGTTTCATGAGGTCGAATTTATCAATTCTTGATCTTAGAGTCTTAGCCATTGGAATTCTGTTTAGGAACTCTCCCTGTGTGACAATGAGTTCAAGGCTCTTTTCCATTTTCTCTTCTATTATATTGTATATTTGGTTTTATGTTGAGGTCCTTGATCCTCTTGGAATTGAGCTTTGTGCAAGGTAACAAATATGGGTCTATTTTCATTCTTCTACATACAGACAGTCAGTAAGACCAGCACCATTTATTGGAGATGCTTTCTCTTTTCCATTGTATATTTTTGGAGTCTTTGTTACAGATCAATTGACCATAAGTGTGTGGTTTTATTTCTGGGTCTTTAATTCTAATCCATTGATCAACATGTCTGTCTCTGTACCAGTACCATGCAGTTTTTATCACTATTGCTCTGTAGTAACGCTTGAAGTCAGGGATAGTGATTGCCTCAGCTGTTCTTTTATTGTTAAGAATTGTTTTCGCTTTGCTGGTTTGTTTGTTTTGTTGTATTGTTTTGTTTTTGCCCTTTCAGATGAATTTGAGAATTGCTCTTTCCATGTCTCTGAAGACTTGTGTTGGGACTTTGATGGGGATTGCAATGAATCTATAGATTGCCTTTGGTAGGATGGTCATTTTTACTATGTTAATTCTGCCAATCCATGAGCATGAGAGATATCTTCATTTTCTGAGATCTTATTTGATTTCTTACTTGAGAGACTTGACAGTTGTTTATCAGGTGGAGAAATTATCTGGTAGAACTTTGGGGGACCCTTATGTATACTATCATGTCATCTACAATAGTGGTGCTTTCATTATTTTTTCTTTACAATTTGTATCTACTGATCTCTCTCTCTCTCTCTCTCTCTCTCTCTCTCTCTCTCTCTCTCTCTCATCTTATTGTTCTAGCTAACACTTCGAGTACTATATTGAATAGATATGGGGAGAGTGGGAATCCTTGTGTTGTCCCAGACTGCAGTGGGATTGCTTCAAGTTGTCTCATTTAATTTGATATTGGCTGTTGGTTTGTAGTAAATTGCTTTTTTTATGTTTAGGTATTGGCCTTGAATTCCTGATCTCTCCAATACTTAACATGAAGGGCTGTTGTATTTTGTCAAATGCTTTTTCTGCATGTAAGGAGATGACCATGTGATTTTTTTCTTTCAGTTTGTTTATATAGTGAATTAGGTTAATGAATTTTCATGTATTAAAACAACCTTGCATCCCTGGTATGAAGCCTACTTGATCATGGTGAATGATGGTTTTAATGTGTTCTTAGATTCAGTTTACAAGAATTTTATTGAGTATTTTTGCATCAATATTTGTAAGTGAGTTTGGTCTGAAGTTCTCTTTTTTGGTTGGGTCCTAGTATGCTTTAGGTATCAGAGTAATTGTGGCTTCATAGAATGAGTTAGGTAGCATTCCTTATGTTTCTATTTTATGGAATAGTTTGAAGAAAATTGGTATCAGATCTTCTTTGATAGTCTGGTAGAATCTTGTTGATTCTCTCAAAGAACCAGCTTCTGGTTTTGTTGATTCTTTGAATTGTTTGTTTGTTTGCTTTGTATTTTTTGATTTTTGTTTTGTTTCTATTTGGTTTATTTTGTCCCTGAGTTTGAATATTTCCTGCCTTCTATTCCTCTTGGGTGAGTTTGCCTCTTTTTGTTCTAGAGCTCTCAGGTGTGCTGTTAAGTTTGTTAGTGTAAAATCTCTACAGTTTCTTTACCAGGACTCTTAGTGCTATGAACTTTCCTCTTAGCATTGCTTTCATTGTGTCCCATAAGTTTGGGTATGAAGTGTCAATATTTTCATTAAATTCCAGGAAGTATTTAATTTCTTTTTTAAATTTTTTTCCCTGACAAAGTTGTCATTGACTACAGAATTGTTAAGTTTCCTCATGTATGTGGGATTTCTGAGTTTTTTTGCTAATTTTGTTGACCAGCCTTAGGCCATGGTGATCTGATAGGATGCATGGTATTATTTCAATTTTCTTGTATCTGTTAAGGATTGTTTTGTGACCATTATATGGTTGATTTTGGAAGAAGGTATGATGAGGTGCAGATAAGGTGTCTTCTTTTGTTTTAGGGAGAAATGTTCTGTGGTTATCTGTTAAATCCATTTGGTTCATAACCTTTCTTAATTTACTATGTCTCTGATTAGTTTCTGTTTCAATGACCTGTCCATTACTGAGAGTGGGGTGTTGAAATCTCCCATTATTATTGTGTGGGGTTCAATTGTGTTTTGAGTTTTAGTAAAGTTTCTTTTATGAATTTGGGTGGTCTTGCATGTGGGGCATAGATGTTCAGATTTGAGACTTTCCCTTGTTGCTTTTTGCCCTTGATCAATATGAAGTGTCCTTCTTCATAACGCTTGATAACTTTTGGTTGAAAGTCTATTTTATTGGATATTAAGATGGCAACTCCTGCTTGTTTTCTGGGACCATTTGCTTGGAAGACCTTTTTACATCCTTTTAATTTGTGATAGTGCTTGTTTTTGTTCTTGAGGTGTGTTTCTTGTATGCAGCAAAATGCTGGATCTTGCTTGCATATCCAGACTGTTAGCTTATGTCTTTTATACGTGAGTTGAAGCCATTAATATTTAGAGAAATTAAAGAGAGATGACTGTTGGTTCCTGATATGTTTGTTTTTGTAGGTGGCTTTATGTGTTTGTGGCTTTCTGCTTTTGACTTTGTTGTGAGATGCTTAATATCTTGTCCATTCTTTGGTGCAGGTATCTTCCTTATGTTGGATTTTTCCATCAAGGATCCTCTGTAGGGCTGTGTTCGTAGATAGATACTGTTTGAATTTGGTTTTATCCTGGAATATTTTGGCTTTTCCACATATGTTGATTAAGAGTTTTGCTGGATATAGTAGCCTGGACTGGCATTTGTGTTTTCT
Source organism: Mus musculus (assembly GCF_000001635.26). NCBI lineage: Eukaryota > Metazoa > Chordata > Mammalia > Rodentia > Muridae > Mus > Mus musculus. Next base: position 114,178,409 of record NC_000069.6, read on the forward strand.
TAGAGTCTGCATTTCAACTGACCAGGCTTTCTGGCTGTTGAGAAGTCTGGTGTAACTCTGATAGGTCTACCTTTGTATGTTACTTGGCCTTTTTCCCTTGCCACTTTTAATATCCTTTCTTTGCTCTGTGTATTTTGTGTTTTGATAATTATGTGACAAGAAGATGTTCTTTTTTGATCCCTTTTTTTTTTTTTTTTTTTTTTTTTTTTGGTGTTCTATAGGCTTCTTGCACCTTTACGTCCATCTCTTTCTTTAGGTTGGGGAAGTTTTCTTCTCTGATTTGTTGAAGACATTTTCAGGTCTTTTGAGCTAGGAATCTTCTTTCTCCTCTATTCTGATTGTTCTTAGATTTTATCTTTTCATTGTGTGCTGAATTTCCTGGATGCTTTTGGTTAGGATTTTTTTTTTAATGTTTTGAATTTTTCTTGAGAGTTGTGTCAATTTCTACCTACTGTATCTTCTAAACCTGAGATTCTCTCTTCTATCTCTTGTATTCTGTTGGTCATACTTTCATCTGTAATTCCTGACCTCTTTCCTAGGTTTTCTATTTCCAGGTTTGCCTCCTTTCTTTGTGTTTTCTTTATTGTTTCTACTTCTACTTTTAAATCTTAGATCATGTTTTTCAATTCCTTCACCTGTTTACCTGTGTTTTCCTGTATTTCTTTTAGTGAGTTATTGATATCCTCTTTAAAGGACTCTATTATCTTCATGAGATAGGATTTTAGGATAGATTCTCGCTTTTCAGGTGTATTGATGTATTCAAGGCTTGCTGTGGTGGTAGAACTAGATTCTGATAATGCCCAAGTATTTTGGCTTCTGTTGCTTATGGTCTTGTGCTTGCCTTTCACCATCTGGATATCCCTGGTGTTTGTTGATCTGAGTGACTGTATGGAGTCTGCCATTTCTGTCCCTGTATTGTTTCAGGTCTCCTGGTAGGCCTGTATCCCTTGCTATATCCAACTTCCTGTGCAGCCTTCTAACTGGGGGCTCTTCACATGAACAGAAAAGCTGCTGATCTGTTGTCCTGGCTGCAGTAGATCTCCTGAGAGGTCTTAAGACAACTGCTCTGAATGCACATTTCTTCATTACAATTTGATCCTTTTAACTTTTGTTAATATTGTGCTACTTTCCCTCTTAAATTCCAAGGTTTGTATTATTGCTTCATCAATAATAAGTAAATGCCAATACTATTTCAAATATATAAGTCATTTTGCTTCATCAACTTTAGAATAATGTTGTATGCATACATGACATTAAGTGGTTCACATATTTAATGAGTCCAAATAACTTATGTGATACAGTGCCATACCAGTGTTTTGTGAGTTTATTTCTTTGGATGCTGGTGTGGAATATGTAAAGAATATGTAGCATTCATGTAGGATTTCTAGAATCACTAACTATGGAAGGAGATTAAAATTTATTATATTTTGTAATAAATTCTAGAGTTATTGAGAAATATATTATTAACTAGAATATTATAACAAAAATTTGAATTTATTACTAGAATTCTTTACTTCATGACATCAACCTAATCTTTCAAGTATACATTTCAAGGAAATAATTTTTCAAAGTATATGAAACTGGATGATATTGGATAAATATATTTATTAATTCTTATCCATCCAACATTGATGACAGTTTCAATTTACTTCACATTTTCACATTTTTATGTTTTACTGAAGGTTTTTATACACTGTATTCTGAACATGTTTTTCCCTTTCCTCCAGCTCCTCCCCACCCACTTACTTCATAGTTTCTCCCACTCTTTTTAAAAAGCAAACAAACAATAATAAACTGCAAAAAACTTCTAAGGTCCCACAAAAATCAGAAACTAAAATATACAAAGAAAAGACCAATAAGACAAAAAGAAAAGAATCACACAAATAAACCAAAATGAGGCCAAAAAAATAATTACAAGAATGCATTTGCATTTGTTTTGTGTTGCCCAACTATGCCTGGGCATGGGGGTTATATTTTGAAGTTTTCATCGTTGTTATTTCTTTCTTATTTACTTTAATAGCAATACTCAGGTTTATTGTTGAGAAAACTTTAAAAATTATTCCTATCATCAGCAAATGTAACTGCAAGGAGTATACTGTACACATTACTGACTAGGCCATACTCCAGAGCAGCAGAGGACACATTGGAGTCTTGTTCTTAGGTCTAGTGGTATGCATGGTTCCATGAGTTGCTCATGCATTCTCCTTAAGCATATGATAATAGGTCACATTAGAAAAGGCTTCGATTTTTGTATGAGATTTAATGTATTTTTTAATTGTAATAACTGGGTATTCACAACTGTCTATTTTCTTTAATATTACATCATATTGCTTAATTTATTTATTTTACTTTGAACAGTCTTAATTGCCACCAAGGTATAAGGGAGATTACCCAGCAATTTAACAAATGTGTTTGTTGGGATAATTTCAGTATATATCCAGAACGTAGATGGTTGATTTTGAAAACTGAATCCAATAATTACTTTCAATTTTCGATAGTCAAACCTAAGAATCCATACACACAATAGTGTAGACACAAATTACAAACAGGGTCCTTTAATTCAATTTCCTAATTCTAAAACTGGTCCTGTACTGTTTTTGTTTGTTTGTTGTTGTTTTTGTTCCAACTATATGTTTGTTTTATGCTCTTGAATATTATTACATAAAACATCATTATGTATATTGTGAATAATTTTTACTTCCTGGGTTGTTCTCCTGTTCATTCTGTTTATTTTTCTGAGTACTAATCCCCTGTCACTGTGTAAAGGGTCATTTGCTAGTGTAATATTATCTTCATCTAGCATGTTGATAACCCTGATGTGCTCCCATGACTGTGACTTTATAAACACAAGCCTAACTTAGTTGTCTCAAAATTTAAAAATGTTAACTGCATCTGTATGTGATCACGTCAAACTTTGTTATTGTCTTTTCTAGGGTCCACCAGGTCCTCCTGGCCCACGAGGCCCTCAAGGTCCCAATGGAGCTGATGTAAGCACTGTGAACTATATGCTAGTTAATTCTGAAGGACACTCTATGCCTGCATTGTAGTCTGGAAAATGGTTTATAAGATCCAATGGAGATAATCACATCATGGTTTATTCTTAGAAGTGGACAAGAACTCAACACTTTTCCACTTGTGCTACTCCATAATAGAAAGAAACAAATGACTTTTCCCATGAACGTGTCACCACTAATATAAAATAGATTCCCAGTTCACACTAAGTATATACTTACTGGTGAAAATGTTATTTGTTTAATGATAAAACATGTTCAGAAGAGTATACTTGCATCTGTGATATGATAAATATTCTGCAAACGTTTATTGAAGTCTTCAGTTCAAGCTTTTTCTCTGGCAATGATGTGCAAGGATGGCAGTTGGCTTTGGATGTACCAGTGTAGGTGTGTACTCTGAAGACCTGTTACATATGCATCCACATAAAAGCCTATCCATCAAGCTTCGCCTCGTGCATTTTCAGTCTATAAAGCATTTAGGGAAATATGTGCATCTGTGAATACTCTCATCAAAAGGAAGCAGTTTTTCTTAGACCTTTAAAGAGGACGTCTCTGTGAAAAACAAATCCAGCATTCTGAAGAAACATTATAGAATTTGGAAATGTAATAGTGTCCCCATGCCGGAATTACCTTCACTAGATTTCTAGGCCTGTGTGAGCTACTTCTGACTTCATGTCTTACAAATGAAGCCACCTGCTCTCCACATTCTTTTGCATATGATTTTTTATGCCTGCCTTTAATTTTATCAGATCAGAACTAATGAAAGAGATCAGTAGCTGGTAAACTGGAAAAACATGTGTGGCTTCTATTACCTTGAAGATATTTATTGCTTAACAATTCATAAAGGGTTTGTTTCTCCCATGAATTAAGTCATCCTTACATGGAATCATGCAATTGATTCAATATAAAAGCATACCACAAAACTCCTTATTTTTGTATGGGCACAGACATTGGAATTGTTGGTTCATCTACTGAAAACATGAGAGAATCTACCTGAAGTTGGAAGCAGATGTAATATAGTTAATTGTTTGCTGTTAGTAAATGTGGCAACTGAAGAAATTGTTACTTTTTTTCCGTCCCTGGACTTACTCAGGATCCCTGAACATAATGCTTTCTTGGAAAGCTCAAGACACATGTTTCTGGGCTGAGCATTTCATTAACAGTATAACTCTATTTCTTTTTCTACACTGCAGGGACCACAAGGACCCCCAGGCTCCATTGGTTCAGTTGGTGTTGTGGGAGACAAGGTAGGGACATGCTGGCCAAACCAGCCAGAAGTAAACAGTTTTGACAATTGTGGGATGCATTTTGTAGGCTCCTAACATGAGTTTGGTGCTAAGTGTTGTACATATGTATACGTATTCAGAATTATTTATTCTAGAACCTTCACAGATTGAAATTAAGTGCTGCTTTTGTGTGTTTTGTATTGACACCTGTGGCAGCCATGAATACCGGGTGTGGATTGTTTCCTGTTTCAGTGCTGTATCGGAGTTATCATTATCTGCTTTTGTGGACTGGAAAGCTGAGGCCTGGTTAATTACAGTGATTTGGTGACTGTTTCTTCATTAGAAAGTGACAAAGCCAATCTCCATTTCAACCTCTGAATGTCTGAGGAGACTACAGTGTCTTTCATTAGTGACACTTGGGACTTAAAGCAGAGGAAATACTTCTCTCCAACTGAACTGGGGAAAAAAGGAGTCTTTCACATCAGAAAACAATTAATCACTGATTTTTGTCACCTTTTCATTGCTAACACTTCAGCCTGTCTCTTGCACTTTTCAAAGCAGTTGGCATGTGCCACAGCATCTGTGTTCAGAATAGCTCCTTTTTCTGGTAAACATTTCATCTTAAAAATCTGTTCTTCCTTTTAAAAGAAAATGTTAGAATGATTCTTTGATTTCTTATTTATATATTCATTCTCACATCTTAATAGAATTTCAAAGAAAATTATCATTGATATTTGCTTCATTTCAGAATTTTTTTGCCAGTTTTGAAAGAACAAAAAATGATTCATTCCATAAAAATATTATACAGGAAAAACTATGTAAAATATTTTAGCTGTGGTGTTTTTTTACGACAACCTTGACACATGATTATTTTATTTGCTTTAAATTCTTTCTTGACACATTTTACTTTATAGTTAAGTTCATTTGTTTTCATTAAATGAGTTAACTCTTCAAAAAGCAGTGTAATGAGATTAGACTGCTTTATATTGGTATTTACTTCTGCTTCACATTCTGTCTCTTGTATTTATAATTAACTGCATATGACTCACTATTCAAATAGCTCATTAATTACTAAATTAGAAACAAATTACACTTTCTAATTCTTCATGGGTAAAAAAGGCAATTTCTTTGACAATTGTTTTTAGGAGCTTTGTTCATAATCTCAAAGTTAAAGCTGTATGTTGAGACGGATGCAATTATCAGAAGAAAAAGCCTCATCACGTCTAATTGTTCTAGCATAAAATGCATGTCAAGCCAGGATCCAAGACACCACTGTTGGAAAAATTACCCAAGCTTTACCCCTATGCCTTCTTTTTTGAGAACATGTCCTAAGGGCTCTGAAGCTGCCCACAGAGTTAGGAATATTCTGTAGTTTCACTCAACAATTCATTGTGCTTCACCTCTGTCCTGAAGAGTGTTAATGCTAAGAGAAAGTTCTAAGCACTTTTTAATGTTTACATATCTTCTCTAAAACTCATAAAATAGGCACCTTTTCCAAGATATTTGGAGTTTGTGGGAAGTCTCAAACCACTGTAATGAATGTAGTGTTTGTTAAAACAATTTCCTGGGAAATTGTTCTTTTTACATAATTGTAACTGGATAGCATTCACGATATCTTTATTTAAATATAAATCACGTTTTTTAAAAGTCATTCTTTATTGGTTACATGACTTGGAAAATTGTCATCTCAATTAAAGTGAGATCATAAAAGCTATCAAATTTATAATATTTAAACACTCAAATTCAGGAATTTTGATTACTTGCACTGTGTCTCCCACTGATTTCCACTAAGTTCCTTCTACAGGATCATCAATATATGCCAACGTATTTTGTTATCAAGAGAGTGAATTTATAGTTTAGTAAAAATCAACTTGGAATTTTGCATCAATGGTCCTGATTATAATATGGTTTTGATGCCACACAAATGCAAACTCTTGGAAGATGTTCCGATTTTTGTTATTGCTTGGTGGTGATATGGGTTCATGTGCTTGACTGAATCTATCAAAACCACATCAGCATTTAATCTGTTTCCTCACTTGAATTACTGAGATTAGTAATCCTAGTTCTCCTTCCCCTTGTTAGCGTTTCAATGTGTTTTAAGCCATACATAAATATAGTGGGTAGTCTAAAATAGGATGGCCATTAAAGGTATTATTGCAGATAGAAAACACCATTTTTGTGTTTTAATCCTCATGTGATATTTTCTTTGTAGGGTGAACCTGGAGAAGCAGGGAACCCAGGGCCCCCTGGGGAAGCTGGCTCTGGTGTAAGTCCTTTAATACTAAAAGCAATATTCAGCTTCATTAAACCTTTAGGAATTCTTTTTAGTGTGTTTGAACATTGAACTTGAATTGTAACACTATTTTTTTACTCTCTTTTCCACCCCAATAAATATGAACATAACTCAAAGACAATATGTTTCGTAACCGAAAATCATCCAGATACTTTAATTAGTATATGAATTTTGAAAGACTGCATTTGCATGAGTGAAGTCATTAAAACTATAACGTGTTCATTACATACATTGTGTTTGGTGGATTGTCCATAATAAAAACCAACAAACCTTGCTACATTAAATAAACCTGTATTAATTAAAATCGATTATTCTAACTTAAATTAAGCTGCTATAAAAATACTACATTCCCTTTGCAATCTGGAAGTATTCTTACTCTCTAATGTACAGGGTTCATAACTACTGACCTGTAGCTCCTATAGTTCAGTTCCTGATAGATGTTTTGCAATGCAGAATATAGACTCCAGTACCAGAGCACATTCCAGCCCACAGTACTAATGTGACAACCTTGAATCAGAGCTTGTAAAGTAACTCTTTCTTTTGTTTGTGTTCTGAAGGGTCTCAAAGGAGAGAGAGGAGAGAAAGGAGAAGCTGGGCCCCCTGGTGCTGCAGGTCCTGCTGGTATTAAGGGGCCACCAGGTGATGATGGGCCCAAGGGGAACCCGGTGAGTTTGTCTTCTTTAAAGTGAAATTTGTATCTGACTCATTGCTTAGCTTTTCACAGATAGACTAGAAATGTGGGGTTCTTGTGAAACCTATGTCATTATGTCATTTTATATTTTCACGTACATTAATTTCAGTTTCTGTTTTGTTCATTTATTCTTCTATCTGGAGCACATATCTAACCAGCCTTTGAGATAACTTTAAGCTGTTAAAAATAAAAATACAACATGATGATCCTTCCTTTTTAATCTGTTTATTTTCCTTTTTTTCATCTCTCTAGGGACCCGTTGGGTTTCCTGGAGATCCTGGTCCACCTGGAGAACCTGGTCCTGCAGTAAGTGTCATGTAGGAATAAAAGGATGCTTGGGTGGGGCTGTTCCCTCAGTCTTAAGCAACATTTGTTTTTTTTTTTTTAAAAAATATATTAAAAGTGAACTACAGTCAGAATGCCAAATGAAGAAAACAGTGATTGCATTGATGACAATATCTATTTAACTGATGACTCTTGCACCTTGGTTATATGACTCTCCTCTTCATTTGGACAACTATTGAGACTTTTTTAGAATACAGAAGGAGCATCTATACTTCTATTTACAAAGTTCAAAACTTTTATTTCCTAATCTTGTTTACTATGTAAATCCTACCTGGAATTGTTTCATGTCTGTTCCTGATGAAAGGAAGCACTGGGGATCTACACTAACTGTGTCTTCAAACATTCCTTATATCAAAAGAGAACTTTACAATCAATTGATATGGAAAGAGCAAGGAGCACCATAATCTAAAAAAATATGTGTTATAATATTGTTTGTCCATGTGATCACAGTTTATTTCAACAGTCTACCAAGACAGTCTGTACAAGTGTTGTGTCTTTACAATAATAAATTATAACAAGAAATATTTGGGTTAATTTTCACTGTCCATTACAGGGGCAAGATGGTGTTGGAGGTGACAAGGGTGAAGATGGAGATCCAGGACAACCAGTAAGCAAGACCTTACCTTTTTCAAATCTTGGGTAGCCCATACATTTTTTTAAAAGGTGATTCAAAGAGATCAAGTTTAGTTAAATTTGTTTGGATGAATCATCTCATTTTATATGTTGTGTATGCATTCCCAAAATATGCCATTATAGATTTATGAACTACTATGTCAAATTCTTTTACTTAGGGATTATTTTATAAAACTTTTATCTACTATTCTGCTATCCAATATATCTAGGCTGCAGCTTCGCCTCAACTCTTCCTAGTTGCCCCCTCCCCATTGGCCCCTCTTCTCCCAGAAAAGAACAGGCCTTCCAAGAACAACAGCCAAATATAACACAACAAGACACAGTAAGACCATATACAAACCCTCACATCAAGGCTGGATGAGGCAGACCAGTGAAAGGACACGCAAGGGTCCCAAAAGCAGGCAAAAGAGACAAAGACATAACCACTCTCACTTACTTATAAAAGTACTTTTTAAAATATAAACAAGCAGTATAAAGGAAAGACAGCCTAATAGCTTGCTGAGGCTATTTTAGCCAAGACACTAAATGAAAGTATCATATAGAGATTTTAATTTTTTGGAATGACACAGAGTGTTTAGCCAGGTGGGTTACTTAGGAAGGCAAAGAAAATATGAAGGACATAAACTTTAATAGGTTTTAATACAGCTTCATTTCTTTCAAGGATCTCTTTCTTAGGTGTCAGGGGTCTAAGGTAGACTTATGTACATATTCCTCATAATTCCTCTTCCCAGTAGCATTAAAAATGCTGAGATTGCATGAGAAATTTAGAGGTAATAGGCAGATATACTCACTGCTTGCAATATAAAACCTGTACCTGTGTCTGTTAGGTGTTTGCTAAATACGTATTACCACTTTTGAAAGGAAATTTAAGCCACTTTCTTGTATCCATGAAGAAGTTTGCTGAATAAACATACCAGCTCACTCTATGAATATCTAGAGGCAATTCATGTATCTGAGTGGTAGACAAATATTTTAGCAATGATTGATGTGTGTACAGGAGACAAGAGTCAGTTTCAGTTCGTATAGGGAGGAATTATGTTGGTTATGAAAAATACCTAACTTACTAAACAGTGTATTTTTACATTTCTAGGGTCCCCCTGGTCCATCTGGTGAAGCTGGCCCTCCAGGTCCTCCTGGGAAGAGAGTAAGATTTTTTGTTTTCATTCATTTGAATTATGCACTATATGTTTAGATTGGTGTTACCCATGCAAAATGTAGGCAGCTTCCAAGGAGGCTGAAAAATAACCACATTCCTCAGTGTGTCAGAATCATCACTACCTCAGAATACACTTTAACCACTTTACTGTCATAGCTGAAATGAATCAAACAACTCCTCAACTGGGAGTAACCTGTTTCTTTGAACAATATTATCTGCTTTTAAACAATTTTAATCCATAGTGTTCTCCAAGGGGTGAAATGTCCAAAGCTTAGTACACACATTGTGAAAGTATGAATACTTATCAGTAGATGGAGCACAGACTTGCATGTATATTGTAGATTGTTTTATGTTGTCAAATTTCATGGATTTGGTGTCTTACTGATGTGCAGAGACACCATGGCCAAGGCCAGTCTTATAAAGGCAACCATTTTATTGAGACTAGCTTACAGTTTCAGAGGTTCAGTCCATTATCATCATGGCAGGAAGTGTGGCAGTGCTTGCTGAAGTTGCTGAAAGTTCTACATCTTGCTCTGAAAGCAGCCAGGAGGAGATTATCTCCTGCAGGCAGCCAGGAGGAAGATCTGGATCACTGGCCACACTTGAGCATATGAGACCTCAGAGCCCAACCTCCACAGTGACATACATCCTCTAATAAGGCTATGCCTCCTTCAATAAGGCCATACCTCCTAATTGTGCTCCTTCCCATCAGCCAAGAATATTCAAACCACCATATTTGGAAACAAGATTTATAATGAAGCAGAGTTTTTATTAAAAAAAAAAAGATAGTATCAATTTAGTTGTGATGGTCACAGTAACTGTTGTTGGTCAAGTGAGATGTCTCAGTGGGTAAGGGTGATTGCCAGAAAGGCTGAGTCCTATGCCCAGTTCTCTAGGTCCATATACCAAAAGGAGAGAATTGACTTATGTAGTTTTCCTTTGACCTCCATATACCTTGGTAGACATGCACACAATACTAAATAAATAAATGAAGTAAAATATATATAAAAAAAAACCAAAAAACAAAACAGATTCTGACAGATTCGATTCTATAGAAGAACCATAGAGATTTGAAGATTTTACTTAAATTAGAAATAATAATTTTGTGTATTAATGGACAGGAGTTTGATATTTTAATGTATATCTATAATACACATTGATAAAACAGGTTAATGACCTTTCCCTCTCTTCATATTTCTTATGCTTGAAGGTCATGATTCATAGATGATATGTTAGATTATTATGAATTGTTGTCATTCCATAAGTATAGTGAGGTCTAAAACACAGGTTTTTATCATAGCTGTGTCTTTTCATCTGTTAACTAGCAATGTTTTATCCTTGTCCCTCCACTCTCCTGAGGAATAACTAGCCTATATTATCTTTTACATATAAGTGAGGACAGGGAACACTTTTCTTCTAGTGTCCATGTCTGCCTTATTTCATATGACATAATGTCCTCTGATTGCATTCAATCTCTCACAAATGACAGGATTTCACCTTTATTTGTGGCTGACTAATATCCCATTAGATATAATTGCCACATCTCTGTAAACACTAGTCTGTTGATTCCATTTCTTAGCAGTCATTACTGGGGCAGCAATGAGAATAAGAGTACTAGGAGCTCTTTGCCTGGTGCATTTAATTCCCTCTGGAAATATAATCAATAATGGGAGAGGAAGACCATATGTTAGATCCACTTTTCCTCCTTTTGAGGAACCTCCACACTGTTTTCCTTGTAGATGTACTGTTCTTAACTACTGGGATGGTGTATGGCAGTAGCCTTTGCTTTCTCTCTTCAACCTTTGTGGTTTTGATAATAGTCATTACCTTGTGAGCATTTCTAAAGTATCTGTTGTTTGTTTTCACTTCTTTTGACAAATGTCCAATCAGATCAGTGGCCCATTTTTAATCAGAGCCCTCATTTGGTAGTTGTTGCTACTGATCTATCCAGTTCCTTTTATGTTCTGCACTTTAATCTTTTGTTAAATAGTTAGCAGAATTTTTCCCCCACCTATTGATTTTCGTTCTCCGTAGAAGCCTTTTTATTTGACATTATGCCATTTGTCTACTTCTGCTTTCCTGTGTTTTGGAAAGCATCAAAAAAATTATTGTTTATGCAGATGTCTAATAGTGTTCCCACTATGCTTTCTTCAAGTAGTTCCATATGCTTGGTTTTACAGTATGGTCTGTAATTGGGCCAGAGATAATTTTTATAAAGAACAATACTTAAGGACCAGTACTCAATATCCTTTTTACTACTGTTTGAGAGAGGCTATTCTTTCTAAAATGCCTGATTTCTTACCCTTTGTCTAACAATGGTTATCTGTAGATGTGTGGTTTCTTTCTGAGATCTCCAATTTTTCCACTATTCTGTCTGTTTTGTTGTTGTTGTTTGTATTCCCCATGCTATGTTTTTTTCTGTGACTCTGTGTTTCAACTTGAAAGTAGGCTTGTTCTTTATGGTCAATACTGTATTGACAACTGGGAGCTGTAGTTATATGGAGTACATTGTTGATATCTTGATAGATATCCTTCAATGTATATTTTCACTTTAGATTTTTACTTCTTCGATAATTTTCTTTGTTGCAGTTTTTATCTTTTTTTTCTATTAAGTTTATTACCTTCACTTTCTGTCAAGTTTATTAGTTTTGATTTTTGATGCTTTCATTTCTTGGATGTATATATTCAACAGTCATTCTGCTCTGGAATCTGTAGTTTAATCTATCACAAAAAAAGATGTGAATCTGTTCTTATTATAAATTCAAGAACTTATTATTACTTTATTATTACTGATGCTGTAGTAAAATTAGAGTAGAATAGGTTACAAATGGCTTTGAATAACTAGACTCTCAGATTATGGTCAGATAATCTTCCTTATCAACAGTCAAAGGTCTCAATGCCCTTTACATATATGGGTGGATGAATTGGGAATATATACTGATAATTCAAATTTAAAATAAAGACATTTGCTTTTAGAAATGTTCTTAAAAATTCCTATATATGTAAGTAGATAATACATGGCAATACTAAAGTAAGGTATACATCCAATTAACATTACATTATGTGTGCAAAGTCCCTGTCCAGTTTAAATTGGCACCACTACAGATCATGCATGTCCTCAGAAATGCACAGCTCAAAAATAATATTAAAGTGGCTAGGGAAATGGCCCAATAGTTAAAAGGACTACTGATTTTCTAAAGACCTAAAGCCCTGAGTCCTATGCATAGTCTTCAACTGTGAAGTGACAGTAACTCCAGTTCCAGGAGATCTTCTTGCTTTGATTGGGTACCTGTGCTTACATATCATAGGCACATACAGATATACACACAAACACCTAAATACACACATTTAAGTATAAATATTCAGAAATAATACTAAATGTTCTAAAAAATTATTTGTTTTACTTTTAACTTTAGATACTCTAAATTATAGTATTTAGTTCATAGACAAGTTTCGATTTTTAATGTAAAACTAAGACACTTCACTTGCTTAATATTTGTATAAATATTTACGGAGATAGCTAATTTCACATTCAATTCAGCATAGGTAATTTTAATACTATTTAGTCAATACCCCTCTCAGTCTATGGTTTTGTTCCTTATTATTTAATTTTCAAGATCCATGATATATATACATACCCAAGTACAACCACTTTGTACATGAACATGACCTACTTCTGAGCCACTGAAAAATTTCATGCCAATCCATTCCATCTATGGATTTTTGCTTCTACAAGAATGATCAGAAAGTAAAGTGCTTATCATAGATAATCTCTCATCTACCTACACTGTAGGACTCAGATCTGACATTAAATCCTCTGAAAGTCTTTCTTTCCCCTAAAATAGATCAAATATATACTATATAACTGCCCTCATTTTCATACTTTTTACCTGTACTGATTTTAATAAACCTTCATGTCTGTCTTTGTATTAAATTTCTGTACACTCCTCATGGTTTTCATGTCCTTTTGTATTTATATTCATCATGCACAATATATTTTGGATCACAAGATATACTTATGTATGTTGAGATGTGAGTTGCAGAATGAACGAGTTGCAAGATCATATCCTAAACAGTAGTGGAAAAGAAATTACATGGTGCCTATTTCTTCTGATTTGGGGAATGTAGTGATAGAAACTTTCAGTGATACACGTAACAACTTTCTTTTATGTAAACATGAAAAATAACTAAAACTGAATTCTCAATGGGACCTGAGTATATCTGTTTGTGCTGCCATTTCAGAATATAAAGACTGGGTGACTTCTAAGGAAAAAATGCATTTAGTTCATAGTGGTGCAGGTTGAGTCATTTGACATAAACAGTCTATACTAAATAAAGGACTTCTTATCACATTACCTTTGCATCATAAGCACAAACCATAATATAATGATCATGAAGAAGGATGGTGAAGGGGAGAGCCTTGGAAGAAGGGAAAGAGAAAGAAAAATCAAGAGAAAGAGAGAGCGGACTGTTATTCCAGTAAATTTTACTATTGCTACTTTCAAAATAATACTCATTCAGATATCTTAAAACATACATTCCATTGACTAGTACAACAAGAGAATTTCTTGTTCAACATGGTAATAGTAGGAAACGTTAAGCGTGTGCTGCATACAGATTCTGCTGAATAAACACTTGTACTGCAACCTGTTCTTCAGGATCTGCTTCTCCCTCTCAAAGAATAAATCATGCGAGTGCATCAAGGACATGCATTTGAATTACCTATTGTGATTCAGCACATTGCTCTCTTCTTAAGGAGCAGTGCATAGACTATATACTCATCTTTTGATTTGAGGCACCTTGAATGTCCACTCTAACTGCATGATTGTATGTGTAATGAGTGAGCTTAGAGTAGTTATACTGAAAAAAGAAATGGCCAAAGATGCCTTCATTGACTCTTACATGTAAAATGAGTTCTCAGAACTTGAGTTTGATGAAGCAATTGCCATTTATTTCATTTGATAATTATGGTATGGAAAGAACATGGAAAAAATAACCGTAATCAAAGTAGAATACTGAAACATCTGAAACAAATATTATCTCACATCTCACTGAATATGACCAATGCATCTACTCTGTTTCACCTCAATATCTAATCTCAGTTGATAATTTTTAAGAATTATTTATTTATTGTATGTATATGAGTACACGGTAGCTGTCTTCAGATACACCAGAAGAGGGCATGGGATCCCATTACAGATGGTTGGGAGCCAGCATGTAGCTGCTGAGAATTGAACTCGGGACCACAAAAAGAGCAGTCAGCACTCACCATTAAGCCATCTCTCCAGTCGCCTCACTTAGTAATTTTAAGTACGAGCATCGAGAAAGTTGAACGGATGGAAAGCAAGAGGAACTGGGGAAATTACTTAGAGATCATTATTCAGTGTTCTTTACATACACTTTTCTGTGACATTTTGAGCATAATCTTTTTGTCTCTAATCCTACCATTGTGAAAATGACATTATTTTAATCTTATGTGTTTATGAATTAAATCTTTCCATAAGAATGAAATTCCTCTGTTGGCCTTTATGATTGTGGTGTTTTTCTAGCTGGTGCACAATCCTAGATTGGATGAGTATTTTGCTGTACATATAATGAGCCACTTCTGAAGTATTTCTAAAGTTAAAGCTGTAAATATTGTTTGATATATTCCAGGAACTCCAAGTAATTTTAAATGACAAATAACCCTTAGCATTTACACTCATACTACGTTTTTTTATTCATCATCATTGTGAAACTTGATTTCACTCTGTAGTTCTGGCTATCCTGGAGCTCACAGTGCTGATGGAACTGGCTTCAAACTCACAGTGATCCACCTGCTGCTGCTTCCTGCGTGGTGGCTTCAAAATCATTCATCACAACGCCCAGCTATTCAGCAGCACTTTTTAGAGAGCTGTCTTTTTACTGTCTACATCAATGTTATGTAGTGATCTTCAGCTTACATAGTTGGTGATTTATCTTAAACTATCTAAACGGGAGTTTTTAACATGAATTTAATGTTCAACGTCAGCAATATTTTAAACAGAAAGATAATATGAAAGTACAGTTCCCAAATTTCAATAGTGCTCCTCAACAGCGTTGCTTTTAAGGTGGTACATATTTAACTACAATTTTATGTTTACAGGGTCCGCCTGGAGCTTCAGGTTCAGAAGGAAGGCAAGGAGAAAAAGGTGCTAAGGTAAAACATGTGACGGAGATGCGCTAGGCAGTTTATGCATGCACCAAAGGCATGTGTTTCAACACATTAAGTGATATTATGAGCATTATTCTTAAAAATGTGCCCATGTGTTGTGTTTCCTTTTCAAACAGGGAGAAGCTGGTGCTGAAGGACCTCCTGGGAAAACTGGCCCTGTCGGACCTCAGGGACCTTCTGGAAAGCCTGGTCCAGAAGGTCTTCGAGGCATCCCTGGTCCTGTGGTGAGCATTTCTGCTAAAAGGGACTCCTATGAAAATAACCTTAAGTTTTAAAACCTATGAGTTAAAATGCCTATAAGGTTGTTGCTTCATAGCCTGTAATTTTCTCTATGGAATCCAATTATTTCTATTAAACTTATTAAGTAACTTACTTTAAACAAGTTAATAATTATTTAAAATATCTCATTTATTTTATTTACAAAATTTTATAAATTTTACAATTTATAATTTGTTTTATAATTTTGTGGGAAATTTCTCATTTATTAATACAGAAGAGAAAACTAGGTCCTAATATGACAGCAATGAAAGTTTTCAGACATATTTCAGAATATATATATAGATGTACATATGCTTATATAAATATATGTGCATGGACACATAACTGTATATGCGTACACAGGTTCACAGAATAAAATTTTTAGAAAACTTAGACTATTTATATGTTTTAAGGTAGTAAAATTTACAGATGCTAAGTTTTTCTAAATGTCCGACATTTAAAAGTAAGAGTTATTGTTTTGTTTGGCAAACAAAGTTTCATTTTCTTTTGTGTAGGGAGAACAAGGTCTCCCAGGTGCTGCTGGCCAAGATGGACCTCCTGGTCCTCTGGTAGGTAACAGCTTTTTCATTATTTATAAAGAACCCTCAAAAAATACCTTTGTAAGCTAGAATTTGTGAGTGTTTATCTTATAAAGTGGTTTGTTCTTTTCAGAAAAACTATTAGACATTCAAGGAGAAAAGTAGTCCTGATAATAACATGGAAAGATTGCCAGTTGGCCCAGAGAATATTTCTTTTTCATACACTTTAGATGAAAAATATCTTTTCCACTCAGAATAAAGTGCTACTAATGATACAGCTCGTCATTTTCTCAGTGCAGACAGTTCTACAAAATTCATGTAATTAAATTTTGCTTCCTGGACATGTTGGCACATGAATTTGGCAGTTGCCCAAGTAGATGGTTTCTCTTTATAAAATAAATAGGACACATTATATTATGCTCTATAAAAGCATGTTATTGTTTTTATGTTGAAGGCAGACACTACAATGACCTCTACATTCAAACAGCATGCTTGATAAATGCAACAAAGCACTGGCTAGCCAACATCTTAGGATCCAAAGTCTCTCTTGGTAATAATGGGCATGAAGTGAGACTGCAAACACATCCTTTAAAATCATTGTTTACCAGGTCACTTTGCTTTACAAGTTGATTCAATGTGATAAATTGATTTTACATAACTATGTCTAAGGGATGAACCCAAAAAGTAAAGAATGCTCATAGCAATGAAGGAGTACGGTGTAATTTACTTTAAATGACCACATCCTTTATTAAAATAATATGAACTTTCTTTACATTTCTCTTATCCAAAATATAGACAGCCCAGGACACACCAAGACCAAGTTCCCATCACAGAGGCGATTTATTAGTCTCAGAACTACAGGGCAGGGCATAAGAGACAAAGACAGGAGACAGAGGACACATGAAGAAGAGAAAAGGTGCAAAGCAGAGGGAGAAGAGGTACTTGCCCTGGAGAAACAAAGGCTGCCTCTGGATAGAGAGGAGACAGATTGGTTCTTAGGCAAATGACAGGAACATGCAAGGGAAAAGAATTCCTGTATTAGAGTGAGGCGTTTAATTTTGATTGGGCATGTTAATTAAGGTAAATACAAGGAGCTTTTGATGCTGAACTTTAATGGTTTGATAGCTGGATCTTGGCAGTTAGCCTCAGGAGAAAGTGGGCAATAAGCAAATAGACCTTGATGGCTAGTTTGAGGAATATGATGTAAATTTTTAGCAACATAGAAGGAATGGGGAGAAGGGTAAAAAGACAAAACTTGCTGGCTGCATGTGTTGGTAACTGGATAAATGGTGTCAGATCTTTAATTGACCTGAAGCAGGACATTACTATTTATCTACTCTCATTATCATAAAAATTGAGCCCTGGGTGAATTTGAGTCAGTTCCAGGTCTGCACTAGTATTTAGAAAATATTTCCCTTTGATGTAGTGAACGCCTAACTACAGATTCTGAGTCTGGTAGCAAAATGTTTTCCCTAAGTATCTCCCTAAAATTTACCAGGGTTATTTTTTTTCTTTTTATGTTATATTTTCCAATAAGTATTCTGACCTTTCGACAGATGAAATAGAAGACAGTTATTAGAGATTTCCTTTAGCTAATGTTAAAAATAAAACCATCAGACATACCAGCTGATTAAAGTCTGCAAAATTTGTATTTCTAATGCTTAAGCAAATGTTGAGTATAAGAAAGCTGAACAATTCAAATTCTATTTAGAAAATTGCAGTTGTAAGCATCAAGAAGGACCAACATGGATCTACTAATTTCATATCTACTGGGTTCACTGGATAATAACACTATGTGAATAATAGTGAAATATAGATATAGATACAGATATAGATATAGATATAGATATAGATATAGATATAGGTATAGATATAGATATAGATATAATCTTTTTAAATGACTCTAGTACCTGAAAAGTGTTTCTTTTTTAAAATTTATTTATTACGTATTTTCCTCAATGACATTTCCAATGCTATCCCAAAAGTCCCCCATACCCTCCCCCCCACTTCCCTACCCACCCATTCTCATTTTTTTTGGCCCTGGCGTTCCCCTGTACTGGGGCATATAAAATTTGTGTGTCCTATGGGCCTCTCTTTCCAGTGATGGCCGACTAGGCCATCTTTTGATACATATGTAGCTAGAGTCAAGAGCTCTGGGGTACTGGTTAGTTCATAATGTTGTTGCACCTACAGGGTTGCAGATCTCTTTAGCTCTTTGGATACTTTCTCTAGCTCCTACATTGGGGGCCCTGTGATCCATCCAATAGCTGACTGTGAGCATCCACTTATGTGTTTGCTAGGCCCCTGCCTAGTCTCACAAGAGACAGCTATATCTGGGTCCTTTCAGCAAAATCTTGCTAGTGTATGCAGTGGTGTCAGCGTTTGAAAGCTGATTATGGGGTGGATCCCTAGATAAGGCAGTCTCTAGATGGTCCATCCTTTTGTCGCAGCTCCAAACTTTGTCTCTGTAACTCCTTCCATGGGTGTTTTGTTCCCAATTCTAAGAAGGGGCACAGTGTCCACACTTTGGTCTTCATTCTTCTAGAGTTTCATGCATTTGGCAAATTGTATCTTATATCGTGGGTATACTAAGTTTTGGGCTAGTATCCACTTATCAGTGAGTACATGTTGTGTGAGTTCCTTTGTGATTGGGTTACCTCGCTCAGGATGATGCCCTCCAGGTCCATCCACTGAAAAGTGTTTCTTAGTCCTCGGGGGATGAATGGAGGTAGGGACGGCATATAGTGAGCTTTCTTACTTAGCTGAGAATGATGTATTTTAGAAGTAACATGTTTTAAATGGAGTTAGAGATATCTTATTGGTACAGGTTAAATTGACCCACTATCGAGACAAACACCGTTTAAAGAAATTAGGTACTCCCTGGGCATGAAGGATGACATTAGAAACCCTACTCCAGCTCTATATTCTTAAAGAGAGAATAGTGAGGGATCTGACCCAGTCCTATAAAGGAATATTAAGTTTTATTAAAAATAATTGAGATATATTCTCAATGAATTCTTGAATATAATAAATGGTTTCTTTTAAAGCATTCACACACATATTGGACAGTGGAGCTACTGAATAAGTGATTGTCAAATGCAAGATGGAATTATATTTCTAAATAGTCACTTTTGTATCTTTGGTGAGTGTAACTAAATGGTACCTAAATCCATACATGTATATAGCCAGTACTCTGGATTAGAAGTCACTGCAAGGCAAGCAGGATTATATTGAGAGCAGCTAACTGACTCCTGTTCCAGTGTTGAGCAGAGACTCTCCTTCCCAGGTCACCTGCGTGTTTGCTTCCCTGATTTAGAAGTATGATCTAGTTACAAAGGAAGGAAAGAGGCTTAAGTGGGGATAAATGTGGGAGGTGATGCCAAAATATGTGAAAGTTCAGACAAGTTTGCGCTAGAGTTAAAAATTAATCCACTTGAAATTTATACGAATAATTCCTTATTCATAGTATGCTTTGCTCATATTTACACATACGTTCACACTCCCATCCAAGACTGTTCAGATGGATGTCTGCAAGTACTCCTTGCAGGAAGGTGTTTGTGCTTCTTCTTGAAGTTGTCTGTAGTTCCCTACACAGAAATATTCAACCACATCAACCGCAGTACTTAACAAAGCCTTCTTATTTCGTTTTCTTAAAATGTTTGTGTTTTAAGTTTATTTTGAAATGTGTAATCTCTTTATAAAATCCAGATTGGCCTTGATTTCATTATTTGAGATCTTGTGTCAGACCACAAGTATTGGACTTCAGAAGTGACCCCCTCATTCATGCACAGCTATGAAAGCATATCTTTGCAATTATATGTAACTTAAACATCTGTATATACACCCTCTCTCCATATATATATATATATATATATATCACATCACATGCACAGAGACACACACACATACACATGTACATACACACACACATATACCCACATACATACACACACACAAACACATAATTGCTTCACAGAACTAGGGACACATGTGAAGCACACATGTATCAATCAGAAAGCTGAAAAGACGACAGTGTTGTTTTGTGTGTAGAATGACTCACTTCTTGAATAATCAACATTTTAATGGGTGTGTCTCAAAAGATAAAGTTAAATAAATTCAGTTATTCACTATAAGGTCACAGTTAATATTGTTTAATAATTTAAAAAACTTGTATTTGATATTTGTAAGAATAATTAATATTGTAATAGTTTTAACCTTTTTTCTTTCATATTTTTGTTTATTAAACATCTAATCATTTCAACAATGCTGGAAAACAACTTGGAATTTTTTCAATTTTAATATCATAAATGCTTTATTTTCAGAGAATAAAAAAATATTTGACAGCATCAATTTTTAAACATCCAAATGTAAATAATAGAAGAGATAGGTTACTGAATTACAGTTTGAATATTTTTGTTTAATGTGACGCATAAACTCTGTAACAGAGCTGTAATATGTGATATTCTTCAGTGACTAAATGGTTTAATTTTTAAAGTATCTGCTCTTTCAAATTTTCTGAGTTAAGTTTAGGGTGTACAGTTTTTCTTAAACCCCAGTACTATACAGTTTTGCATTACAGATCAAGGCAGATACTGCACAAGGTAATACGGTACAGGGAAGAGTGTTTGCATCTGTATTTTGAGCACTTATAAATGCCTCGTTCCTGTTTTCCTTTTCTCTTTATTACTTATGAATTATGTATTTCCCTAAGGATTTTCCATTTTACAATATCCTGAAGAGCAAATACCAAACATGAACCCTTGGAATCATATTTTTAAATGCAGACCTAAAGTTTTTAATATCTTCCATACAAAATCGGAGAGATTATAACTGTCTTCCCTATCATGAATCACTAATTTCTGTTTCAGACAAAAACAAAACAAAACAAAACAAAACAAAACAAAACAAAACAAAACAAAACAAAACAAAACAAAACACATAATACTGACCTGGATTAACAGCATCATCCCTTTTCCTTCATGAATAGCATTTGTAGAAAAATATCTCAAAAATAGCTTTGACACTAAAATAATGTCTAGTATGAAATTTCTTAATCCTGAGCAATTAGGATTGCTTGCATTTCTTCTTTGTCATTTTATCTTGTACAGTTATGATAGAGTAAAAAGCTGGTATGTACCCATTCGTCAGGAACATATCTAGAAGTACTGTTAACATTTGCACTGTAATTTTTCACTTATTTGGACAGATTTTAAGCTAGATTCCCTTTTAAATATGTTAACATTAACATAATGTTATTGTTAAACACTGTGGATAGCTCAGGGGTGTGAAGTGAACATTTGTAACTCTAATGATGATTGAGATGTGGATGCCTGGTGTTGTTTTTGTGCCAGTTCTTCCTCTGATAGAGTAATTTCTATAAACTGTCTCATGTACCTGATAGACAAACTATAAAAGGAGAGCAGAAGAAATATGGCCCCTTTTCATATTTTCAATATATAGAGAATGTAGTGTTATTTGACTGGGATGCATCAGAGTCAACCAGGATTCTTTGATATTTTTACTTATTCACTTTACATCCCACTCACAGCCCCTTTCCCAGTCACCCCCTCCCCAAATCTTATCCTACACTCCCCACCCCTTCTCTTCAATGTGGGTGGAGCCTCCTGGGTATTCTCCTACCCTTCAACCAGGATTGATAATGGTTTCTGCTTCTGGTACAAGTCAATGGCTCTTTGTTATATCTATGTATATATGTTTGTATACATGTCTGTATTCTTCTCTCATATAATACATTCCAAGAGCAGGCTTCCCTTCCTCACTCTCAATTATATACCCCACAACTCCCCTTTCCTCTAGATCGACTTTTTCTTAATTTCCCTTCAGGAAAGAGTAAGCCTCCCAGAGATAACATCCAAGCATGATAAAACAATACCACTAGGTGCAACCATCCCATCAAGGATGGATGAGGCAACCCAAGGAGTAAAGGTGTCTCAAGTGCAGATCAAAGGGTGCAGCTATGTTTTGTTAGAACTCTTTCCTTATGCTTTCATACATCTTAGTTCTAATGTAGATTATGTCTCCTATGTGATGGTGCTCTAAGGCCAATACATTATTATTTGATTGTTTCTCCTACTCATTTATATTATATCCTTTA
The DNA here is from genome assembly GCF_000001635.26 of Mus musculus. Taxonomy (NCBI): domain Eukaryota; kingdom Metazoa; phylum Chordata; class Mammalia; order Rodentia; family Muridae; genus Mus; species Mus musculus. The sequence goes on from NC_000069.6 coordinate 114,200,869, forward strand.
ACATATACTAAGGGAGGTTCATCTAAAGCCATTTTTAAAATGTGTTACTTGGAAAAAATATTTTTCTTGTCTGTGGGGTTGGGGATAAAACTATAGCCTTTAATGCATATAAAGGTGCATGCTGGGCAGGTATTCTACAGCAAACCTACACTTCCAGTAACATTTCTTTTACTACTCTTATTTTTTCTTAATGCTTTGGTTGTTTTGTGACAAAGTGTCATGCCCAAATAATGACCTTGAACTTGGTACTTTACTGGAGATTAGCATGAACTTCTGATGCAAATGACTCAATTGCCCTAAGGCATTGATAAAGTATTTCTGCATAAAACAAAAGAACGTGTATGCCACTAATATTCATTTAATTGTTAGTGTTAAATTGTTAAATTAAATATATCTTGTTTAAGTTTAATGTGCATCACCTTCTTTATATTCCCCTAGACTACATCATGTGACCAAATTTGAGACCTGATAACAGAGACTTTTCTTTTGTTTGTTTGTTTGTTGTTGTTGTTGCTGCTGCTGCTGCTATTGCTGTTGGATTTTCTAGAAATTCTCCGTCTTCCCCACCACATACTGCTGCATATATCTATTTATTCTCCTGGCCCTCTGGGCTTCTCTCCTGTATGATGTTAATTTTTAATATCTGAGTAATGCTTAATATAAAGAGAGGTGTCTAGTCTTATTGCAACTTGATATGCCTTGCTTAGTATAGATTTCTAGGAGGCCTGTTTTTCTGAAGGGAAACAGAGGAGGAGTGGATCTGAGGGAGAGGGACTGACAAGAGTGGAGGAAAAGAGGAAAAAATGTAGTCCAGATATAACATACAAAAATAAAAGAATAAAAAAACAAAAGTGAAGAAAAGAAAACAAAAGAAATGTAGGAAGTAGACAAAAGAAAAGGAAAAGTCTCATTGTAAACTAGTTTCAACAGTTGAAGAATTTTTGTGCAAGTCTCCAATAAACAACTAGGAATGAACTCCAATAACTTATCTGGGAAAGAAAAACCATACAATTTATGTTGGTTCTTTGTTATGTAATTGAAGAAGAAAAAATATTGTTCAATCTAATTTACAAACTTTAGGTCAAGTCCTTGCATTCTCCAAACAGGTTTTTAAGCTCATGTCTTCTTTTTTTGCTACTAAAAAGAAATTATATTAAATTGATCTTTGCCAAAACTGTGGCAGTACTTATGGCTTAGAAAAATGTATAGCTAGACTGAAGCATGACAATCCTCTTGACTTTGCCATCCAGCAACCTAATTGATCCATTGGACCCATGATCCTCCAGCCAAATGCATCCACTTCATTTTCCAAGAGTCCTTAGTTTGCAAGCATTTAAATCACAATAAACTTTTAAGACAAAGAAAAACAGTCAAGTATCATATTCATAAATAGAGCTGCAGACAAAATCCTGTATTATAATTTGCTAAAACCATTTCTGGCTCACAAGAAGTTCAAACATTTCTTTTTATTCCTTAATTATGTCCAGTCAATTGTTATAATGGATGTGTTTTCATTCATTTTCCTTTCTGCTATGCAGGAGCTTTTCTATCTTTAAAACTTTGGAATCTAGTTCAGTGCACTTCCTTTGAAGCTCACCTTCAATGGTTTGTCAAATTGGCTTGCCATTCTTTAACACAAATTGCATTGCCCTTGGTGGTTGTCATCACTCTGAGAAGCTCAGCATGATATTCTAAAAGAATGTTGGGCTATCAATCCAATTCCTGGATTTGAATTCCAGGTCACTTCTTATAAGTCAAATGAATGTTTTAACAAGTTAACTGGACACAAAAGCTTCATAATCAGTCTTTCTATGAATATTGAAAATATAGCATTAAATCATAGTAGTATCACTGTGGATTTCAATATATCTTTCTCTCCAAAAATCATAGTGAAATATGTTTATATTCAATAGAATATAAGTAAAATTAAGGTCAGAATTCAGAGTGTTAGACATTGCCTCTTGTGGCTTCAAGTTCATATCATAGACTTGTTTCCTGATTCTTTACAGAATTAGATACCATTCCAATCTATACCAATATGTTTTTATGTGTAAACACAACAATGTCACATCTATATGACTTCTCTGAGGTTTTCAAATGTCATTTGATTATTACAATCTTTTGTTTTTTATATTTTTTTTTATTTTTTTTATTTATTTTTTTTCTTTTCCATTTTTTATTAGGTATTTAGCTCATTTACATTTCCAACGCTATACCAAAAGTCCCCCATACCCACCCACCCCCACTCCCCTACCCACCCACTCCCCATTTTTGGCCCTGGTGTTCCCCTGTACTGGGGCATATAAAGTTTGCGTGTCCAATGGGCCTCTCTTTCCAGTGATGGCCGACTAGGCCATCTTTTGATACATATACAACTAGAGTCAAGAGCTCCGGGGTACTGGTTAGTTCATAATGTTGTTCCACCTATAGGGTTGCAGTTCCCTTTAGCTCCTTGGGTACTTTCTCTAGCTCCTCCATTGGGAACCCTGTGATCCATCCATTAGCTGACTGTGAGCATCCACTTCTGTGTTTGCTAGGCCCCGGCATAGTCTCACAAGAGACAGCTACATCTTTTGGTTTTTTTAAATGTTGCTGAAAATATTGTAACCTTTGAAATTAGAGCTTATCATTGAAGTACTCATGGACTGAATGTATAAGTTACAAATCTATTCTGATTTAATTATTATAATTAAGAGTTTATGCTTTCTTCTCAAATGTGAATCCATATATCATCTATCCTATTTCAGGTTTCACACACACTTATTTAATTAAAATTATCAATATTGTGATTCCTCATCAACTTTTTAAGACCATGAATTTCTCTACGGTCCCAGCAAATGCAATAACACTCATTATTGTTAACCTTGACTGAGCTTCAAAAAACAAACTGCCTCTGTAACTCAAATGTGAATTTTTTGATATTTTTGTTTAATAAAGCCTATCACATATATCCATAAAATATATGCATGAGGATATGAACATAGAAACATATGTATAGAGATAAACACATAGGGGTATATACACAGATATACAAATAGGGCTATTCATATAGGTCTATGCACATGGGGTATACATATAGGGATATATACATTGGGGATATACAATCTTTATTGGCAAAGTATCCATTTAGCTCATCACTGTATCTTCAAAGACGATAATTGTCCCCATAAATACTGATCAATAATTTTTAACCAGTAGAACTTCTGAATTAAAAGAAAACTTTTTCTCTAGTTAGTGATAGCTGCTTTCAGTTTTTGTTCAGTGAGATTGGTGTATATGAGGAAGAATATTGTATAGGTCACTGCTGTTCATTCTTTTCTATATAAACCAACATTAAAGGCAGTTATGAAAATGCAATTATCAAAAATAAAAATCTACTCTATGACATTGAAGAGAAGAAATGGATCTCTCGTCAACTATTAATCAGATTTTACTACCTAGAGACTCTCTGAGTGAAGCCTGATTGGATCTCTCCATTCTTGTTTTTAGCTGCTGAAGTCAATATCACATTAACCTGTGCTGAAAACAGGAACCTTATTAGGGAAACCAGCAACTGAACGTGCATTCAAATGTGAAATTTTAGTCCAGAGCCATTTTTTTTAGTTACTTCTCTCAATATTGTGACAATATAATTGCCAGAAGCCACTAAGAGAGAGAAGGACTTTCTTTGGCTCTAAGGCGCATGGCCAAGAAGACACAGTGAATGAGACCAGCTTGTTCCTGGTGGAAGAACTTGAGATTGTGTGTTCATATGAAGAAGGCTGAACAGGAAGCAAACAGGAAGTCCTACCTCTGTAGTGCCCAGCCATCCTGCTCCCCATACCATTCTGTATAGCCACTAGGTCTAGAGCCCATAGTTCCACAGCTTTCTGGAAGATCACTACCAAATGGGACATTACACATTCAAACCATAACACTTTTTCTCAATATCTTGATTTCCTTTATTTTTGTTCAGGGACCTCCTGGTTTACCTGGTCTCAAAGGTGACCCTGGATCCAAGGGTGAAAAGGTAAGAGTAAAAGAATGTGTTATTAGGATTTTATAACACAAATAGCAAATCTGATAACTTTCTCAAGGCCACTTAAAAGGCAATTTCAAACTCTACTACTGTCTTTCTGATTATAGGAAAAGATAACAATTTTCAGAGTCTCAAATGTATTTAGTGAAGAAAAAGTATGCAGATAGGAGTAGAAACTGTTTCAGCAGGAGAGCTATTTCTTAATGATCCCTTTTAGGCACCTTATGGAGAAAGCATATGGTTATGCTAAATAACTCTCCCCAAAAATAGACTGAATAGCAAAAATGACTTTTTTTTTCTGTTTTAAACATGGAAGTAAAACTTTTAAATCAGAAATGGGTTTTGAAATAATAATACATTCTCCCAGAATTTATATTGTGTTTTACCACATAAAGAAAATGAGCCATTTGTATAATGGAATTAGAATGGTTTGAAAGGCTTTTACATCTCCAGAACTCTGTTAAAGACTAAGCAGTCCCTAAAGAATGTGAGAGATTTCATATTAAATGAGATGCTTACTGAAATAATGAGCTCTCTGGTTTTTATGTTACCAATACACCATTTGGACATTATTGTTCTTTGTTTTTTGGTTTTTTTTTTTTTTAAGTTTATTGCAGATGAAGCACTAATGTTTGGTTGGTTTTTTTTTTTTTAGAAATGTCTTTTATTTGTAATACTCCATCCTTAATAAAGGTGGCTCTTCATGAAAGCAATAATGATCCACTTAAATAATATAGAGGTTCTAAACTCTAGATTTTATGCAAAAGGCTCAACAAAAAAACCCTCAATTTCTTTCATGTTATGTTTCATAAATTCTACAGTCAAGTATTTTATGACTAGAACTTCATCATGGTTATAACATATAATACTGATTTTTCTTTCTTTTTTATAGGGACATCCTGGTTTAATTGGATTGATTGGTCCTCCAGGAGAACAAGGGGAAAAAGGTGACAGAGGACTTCCTGGGACTCAAGGTTCTCCAGGAGCCAAAGGCGATGGGGTGAGCATAGTCAGATGGCTTGTCCACATCAATACGTCAGGGCAATACATTTGCACACTCACAAGGTTTTTCATGTTGATCACTGGAGGGCTTTAGGGCACTATATTCTTACATATTTTAATTCATGCTCTTTAAAAACATTTTAATGAATTAAAAACATGATTTAAGTTAAAATAGTGAAAAATACAATGAGGTAGCTGTTTGTACAAGTTATTCTTGATTCCACACTACAATCAGATCTTATTTTGAGAGTTTTAGAGATGCCATAATGAGTGTATGTATAGCCCTCATGGTGGTGACATCATATAAAAATTATATATTGCAATGAACAGTAAAAGTCTTGGATTACCAAACAAAAAGTAATTCATAATGAAAAACTCTTTGATGCCCATAAATTTTCAGATTTTTGCAAAATATGTAGCAAAACATGAAAAGGAAGTGATCTAAGAGTCTTATTAATCAGATGCTGTTTTCCCGCTAGGGCATCCCAGGTCCTGCTGGTCCCATAGGTCCCCCTGGTCCTCCAGGATTACCAGTAAGTACAAAACAAGAGAAATATGAAATAAGCGGCAAGGATGCCAGTGCAACGTATTGTCCACGTGTTTACCTGTCCGTGTGTGTTTCCTTGTGTTTTCCAGGGTCCCGCTGGCCCGAAGGGTAACAAAGGATCATCTGTAAGTGCTTTTCTCCTTTGAATAGCAGTGCTTTGATGAAGCCTGTTGCATTTCTCTCTCACTTAATGGCTTGTACTCTTTTCTTTCAAACAGGGACCTACTGGCCAGAAGGGTGACAGTGGTATGCCAGGGCCTCCCGGGCCTCCAGTAAGTGTATATTAGCAAGAATGATGCTCTCTTAGAAGGCATGTGGGTGCAGGAAATAGTTTCTCTGGACTTGTATAACAAGGGGAAGAAATATTCTGTCCAAAGTACTAATGTTGTAGGAAAATCCAGTGTGGTTCCTCAGATTATCACCCTACATGTCAAGATTTGGGTTTTAACTGATATCATTTCTTACATATAAATATTTCTTAATTGTATTCTACAATAAACTTATTAAGATTTCAAGGTAATTATGTATACTTTCATCACGTTTACTGAAACTAACAGAATATATGCCCCACAAAATGAACACGCACACACACACACACACACACACTTCAGGATTAAAAATGAAAGCTCAGATCCCATAGCTAAATAAATGTCATTTATTAGGAATGTTATTTTTCTGAAGTGTTTGTATTAAAATGTAGAACTATATGTACGACACTGTATTCTGTTTTTTTTTTTTTTCTAGTTAAAGTGTCTCTAACTGTATGTGTGGTCATTTAGTCCAGCCACAGGGCAAAATACAACCAGAATGTCCCTGTGGAAACTGGAAATCCTAGACCAAAGTGTCACAGGGTTGGTTTCTTCTGAAAGGCATGGGAGGAGAAATTATTTTAAACTCTCGTCTTATATACAACATCCTTTTCTTAGATTGCCAACCTTGCCTAGATCTGTGTTCATGTGATCATATTTTTTCTTTTCATAAGAATATCAGTGATACTTCACTAGGTCTACCCCGGTGACTTCAGCTTACCAAATCATATATTCCGTCATCCAAATTATAAGAAAGGTTGAAATCTTAGTTATTGTGCTGAGGGTTAGAGATATTAAGTGCACATATAGGTGGAGCATGATTTGACCAGGGAGGTTATGGGTTAACTCTTTAATGTGGTTCTGTGCTCACACATCAGCAAATTCAACTAGTGGCATTTACTTTCAGAGTAATATAGAATAATGTAAGTTATGCATGTTTTAATATGATAATGGGGCAGATTTTTTGGTACTCTTTCAGAAAGTAAGCTATTATTGAATAAATAAAATTTGGATAGCCTCAGAGCTTTGGAACAGTGTTCTAGTCCCCAGAGATTCTGATATCTAGTCATGGATATAGCTATACAAATCAACATTAGTCAATAAATACGAGTAACCTATGCAGTATGTCACCAAAATTTCATACTATGGTAATTTACAGATACTGTACCAATAATTATCTGCTTTGTAAACCTACCTCAATATCTCTACTATACTCTTTTAAAAATATATCTTTTCATCTATTACATATCATTAATTTAGCAATTGATAGTTAAGCCAATTAATTTCTGAAAAGAATGTAAGTAGTAAATAAACTCACAGAATATCTTATTTTTCAAAATAATGACACTCACTCAATTTGCTTGTAGGGTCCTCCTGGAGAAGTGATACAGCCTTTGCCTATTTTGTCACCAAAAAAGACCAGAAGACACACTGAAAGCATCCAGGGTGATGCAGGAGATAATATTCTTGACTACTCAGATGGCATGGAGGAGATATTTGGTTCCCTCAATTCTCTGAAACAAGACATTGAACACATGAAGTTTCCCATGGGCACACAGACCAACCCAGCACGAACATGCAAAGACCTGCAACTCAGCCATCCCGACTTCCCAGATGGTATGTCAATAATTACTAAGCAAATGCTGTGAGCTGTTCAGCCCCCAAAGTGCCTTGTCAGTTCACTCATTTGTGTTAATATAGTTAATATAGACTCTAAATAAAACTAACACAAATTACTATTACTGTTAGCCTTGTAGATAGGGAAAAAACAGCTCATATAGACTCTAAATAAAACTAACACAAATTACTATTACTGTTAGCCTTGTAGATAGGGAAAAAACAGCTCATTTACAGCATGTATTCTAAGAAATGCTTTCTAATGCTCTCTGCAAAATCATGTTTACATTAAATTTTGACAGGATTAATTTTGGATACTTCTTATTAGCACAGGTATATTTGTCCATTTAAATGGCTCACAACACAGTATTGTATGTGCATAAACATTCATACACTACATTTATTACTTACTGACAATGTTAATGACTAATTTTATTTTAAAATGATTATGTTAATATTAACTAATATGAATATGTTAATATGGCTTAGTACATTAATCTGAATAATATGTATAAGAGTAAGTAGTTTAACAGCTGAATATTTGATCCATGTGTTTGGTAAATACAGTATTTAAATATAATGATGACTTGTGGGGAAAATTTAGTTTTCAGGGCTGGTGGGCAGTAAGAACACTGGATGCCCTTACACAGGACCTAGGCTCAGCTCCAGTACTCACCTGATAGCTTATACTGTCAGTAACTCCAGTTTCAGGGGATTTTTGGAACTTCTGGCTTCCACAGGCACCAGCATACACACATTCCACTTACACACAGTCAGACAACACAATTGTAGTCATAAAAAAAAACTAAAACTTTTTTGAAAATAATTTTCCTTTGATGCACACATAGCCAGAAAAAAATTAGAACCAGCTCACTTAATAGTAATCATAATTTACTGTGCCTACATCCTACAAATGCCTTGTATCTTTGCTTTCTGAAGAATTAAACATTTTTATGTTTGTTAAATAGGTGATAAAGTCATCTAATTGGTTATTTAATGAGGAGTAAGTACTTATCCAAGTCCCAGTTTTCCACTTTTTCCTGAAGTATGTCTGTCACTCCTTTTCTCCCAGGAAATTATTGTGTTGTATGATTGACTTTAAATTAGTATTATGATTCATTTATATATAACTTAGTACTTCTAGACAAGTCAAACGTAATTCACAAGTAGCGCTACAAAGTATTAACATCACAAAACTTATTTTCTTAAATATACTCTTTTAACACTAACAAACAGTAATTCGATCCTATATAAATGCTGTTGTTAAGGTTGTGAAATCAATATTTATGTCAAAAGATACATTTAGTTCAGTGACTTATAAAGAGACTCTTACTTTTTACTGGCACCATACAAGCAATGAGATGGTGTCGTTTAGTTTAACATATGCTAGAAAATTACTCTTCCTACTCCAAAGTTTAAAATCATTGCCAATCACTAGATTGTTCATATGACACTTAGATGAATATAAATGACTATGACTATATCATGTGACTTATATGCTTCAGAACTCTATAAATGATTTAATCAGAAAAAACTGATCACCAGGTGTAAAAGATAAGAACATGTATTGAATTACAAACCACATGTGTTGCAGAAGAAGAGCTGAAGTGAAAAATGCTCTTTAGAAAGGATGAGCATCCTGTGGGCTGTACATTGCTAATTAACTGACATTATCTCTATTTGTTATACATTTATGAGCAGTGATTCTACATACAGGTCCTCATGGTTTAATACAAAAATAGCAGCCCAGAGATAACCCTCTAACTACATAAGTAGGGAAACCCAAGATATCATATTGTATGTACTATGAAAATAATATGAATTTATACAATAAGGGAATGGGTCCATTCAGATCAAAATAATGTTAACTTTGATAGTTATATTTCTTCTGAAATTATAAAGAGATCATCAGCCATGATCATAATCAAAAGATTATTCCAGGAAAACTGTGGGGGAAAATTTGCAAAATTATGATGAAGCAAGACCCTGATGTGTGTGTAAAACCAAAAAATAGCTCACTTAGAGTAAGCAGTCATGAACAGCCTGCAGAGTAATGTGTAGTAATTAACCAATCACAAAACCTTGTCAATGTATCTGGGTAAGGAGCTGATTGACTTTTCTATAGAGGAAATGATGATGCCAACTTTGCAGTTAAAATAGTCTTAGCTTAGTGCTGAATAAATTAGAGACAAATTGAACATGGAATTTATGGTATATGGAACCTCTTTAACTTTCTAATGTTTTTAGTGTTTTTATGGCCTTGGGTACTTTGCTCCCCCGCCCAATCTGTGTGTGTGTGTGTGTGTGTGTGTGTGTATGTCTCTCTGTGTGTGTGTGTGTGTGTGTGTGTGTTTGTGTGCACGTGTGTGTATGTCTGTGTGTGTGTGTGTGTGTGTGTGCGTGTGCGTGTGTGTGTGTGTGTGTGTAATGTGAAAGAGCACACAATTACAGCTATACAGTTGTGTGCCTCCAGATGGGTTCTGGGAATCAAACCCAGATAACCTAAAAGAGCATCTAGAAGAGAAGCGCTGTTAAGTGCTGAGCCACCTCTCCATCCCTGATACTGTACCACTCTACTGAACAAATTTATAGTAAGAATTTATCTTTAGTATTTAATTCTTAAGGATATTTTAGGGCACTGTTAATTGAAATAATTGAAACAAATTGATTTTCTATAGTACTCAAAACTATATATTCATAGAACATACAAAATAATAAAGATGGTGTGAGTGCTAAAATTGTGGATTATTTTTATTTAGTTATATGGTTTTCCTAAGAAGCTTGTTCCACATGTGAAGCAATTGAAAACTGAGAATATTTTTGTCACGTAATATATTCAAGTTACATGAAAAAATATAGAAGCCATTGAAGTTTAAAGAATTTCTCCAGATTATATGCAGTATTCAATGTTAAAGAGTTAGATGTTACTGTACTTTTAAACTCTCTAGTACTAAATCCATTTGAGCTTTTTATGTTTTAAGAGGGACTGGAGAGAAGGCTCAGTGAGCATAAAGACAGACACGAGTTTTGATCCCTAGCTCTCCCACAAAAGCTGGTTATGGATGAACATATCTAAAATCCTAACTTTGCCAGAGAGGAGGCAAAAGTATTACAAGAGCTCACCAGGCAGCCTGTCTGTCTGTCTGAATGGATGGATTAGCTCCAGGTACACTGAGAGACTCTGTCTCAAAACGCAAGGTGGGGAGTTAGAAAGATACATCAAACATTGACCATTGCCTTCCACACAATTACACATACTTGTGCAGATGCAAGTGCACACATAAATGATATAGCCACTGAGCTGACATGCCAATCACCTTCTTTCGTTACTCATGAAAAAGTGTTGATTATACCACTGAGATTACTAAGATGTGATGACACATGTGGGATTTGGGCTCACGCCCACCCGATCCTAATTTGGATGGAGCTTTATTCCTCATGGATAAACATAATGCTCACAGGTGAGAGGATTACAGTTAAACCACAACCAAAGTATAAGAGGAATTCTAAGAACTAAAGTGATTACTGCAGAGTGATCACTTAGGCGATGTACAAAGGTTTGAAGCAAAAGAAACATAAAGTAACTGTATTCAGATACACACTGTTATATGACAAAAACAGCACGTGAAATTTAATATCTGACGCATTTCATTTTGATACCATTGGCTTCATATATGAGGTTTTTCTGTTTTGTTTTTTTCTTAACGTCTAGGTGAATATTGGATTGATCCTAACCAAGGTTGTTCAGGTGATTCCTTCAAAGTTTACTGTAATTTCACAGCTGGTGGTGAGACATGCATCTATCCGGATAAAAAATCTGAGGGAGTAAGTATCAATTTATTTGGCGGTGGATGTTGACAGTTCCTGCCATGTTTTTGCAATATTGAACTAAACAGGAAAATTATACTGTCGTATTTTTATTTATCTGCTTTTCTTTCAGGGTAATTAGAACATTTCATTTGCATAAACATGAATAAGTCACCAAACTGATGCTCATGGTTTACACATACTTCTTTTCTTTATTTTGTTACCCAGATGTATTCTTTAGGCACCTGCTTGCTCTCAAAAATTCTATGGCTTTCCATGACACAGCACAGCTGAATCTCGGATCTTAGAGAGTGTATGGTATTCTCTGCCCATTATCACATGATAAAACTCGCAGCTGCATATTATGTTGAGAGCGGAACATTTTATAAAGTATTAGTCTCTTTTTTAAATTAACATATGCCAACTTTACATATACTTTGAATATTTAATCTCACCAAACAAATTCCCTGATTCTTATCTCACAGTATTTGGGTACTTGAGTTTTATCTCTAGAGACACAGATTTTCTGTTTGAAGAAGCATATTCAATTAACATAATGATATTTTCTGATATAATATAAGTAGGACAGACAATATTTATTTATTCTATTCAGTTAATAAACCTCACATTTCCTATCAAGTAGTGTGGCAGACAGAGGGATGTAAATTACTTCAAATAAGTCATCTAACTATGTGTGGAATGTCTTGAGAAGAAAAGTTAAGTTTATTATTTAAATGGAAAAAGTAATTTGCATAAACATCCTATTTCTGCTCCCTGATAGCCTGTAATGTGCTTTTTTAAGTTAGTCTCTCTCTTTTCTTTATTTTCAGCCAAAAAGTCTATCAGGAAGAAAATAATTCAGTCTTCATTACATGACATTCCCAATATCTAGCTCGATGTTTTCTCATATCTCGTTTCATAATATAGGAGTCATATGTTTCAGAACACTTTTTGGTCTCCTATTTGTACCAAATTTTTCTGATATGCATGCAAATAATAATACTCATGACTTCTATCCATTTTTTAAAATTTCCCATTCATTTCCAACAGGTAAGAATTTCATCGTGGCCAAAGGAGAAACCAGGAAGTTGGTACAGTGAATTTAAGAGAGGAAAACTGGTATGTTGCTACCTCCACATACAACAAAATCTCTTAAACTCCTTAAGTGTAGCTCCACTTAAGTGGCCCCAGAAGCTCAGTCAAATGCATAATTACTGATACACAGCGTTCCATAAGATTTCACAGTTCCCAGCTCTTTAAGTCTTAAGTATAAGTAATTCCATAAAGCTTTGAATAAAAAATAACTGAAAGGATTTCTGAAAAAAGAAAGTATAATCAAATGAAAGTTTCAGTTTAGCATCATAAAATAGTATTTTTTTTTACTAAAAGTAGCAAGAATAAAAACACAACACCTATTTAATATCTCTAACTCCATCTATTTTAATTTCTGTCTCCTTGAAACCCAATTATTCTTTGTTCCTTATTTCAATAAGAACTTGTAGAATGTTTAATTTCTCTCCTTGTTAGTTTTATAAATAAAATAATTGACAGTTAACTTTTTGTATGAAGCCAATGTTTCCTTAAATATTTCATTACAGTTACCAATTTCATGTAATAGTTTGCTAAAGATATGGTAAGATTAAAGTCCCAATTAAATCATATTAAAAACTGTTAAACTGACTTTACTTAATTAGGAATTTCTCACAATTTCCAAATAATCCGGGCAATTATTTAATTATTTATTTTTTGTGATTTTCTTTTTTATTAGATATTTTCTTTACTTACATTCCAAATGTTATCCCCTTTCCTGGTTTTCCCTCTGAAAACCCCCTATCACAGCCCTCCTCACCCTGCTCACCAACCCACCTACTCCCACTTCCTGGTCCTGGCATTTCCCTACACTGGGGCATCAAGCCTTCTCAGGACAGGGGCTTTTCCTCCCATTAATGTCCAACAGAGCCATCCTCTGCTACATATGCAGCTGGAGCCACAGGTCCCTCCATGTGTACCCTTTGGTTGGTGCTTTAGTCCCTGGGAGCTCTGGGTGTACTGGTTGGTTCATATTGTTCCTCCTATAGGGCTACAAACCCCTTCAGCTCCTTTGGTCTTTTCTATAGCTTCTCCATTAGGGATCTTGTGCTCATTCCAATGATTGGCTTAGAGCATCCACCTCTGTAGTTGTCAGGCACTGGCAGAGCCTCTCAGGAGACAGCTATATTAGGCTCCTGTCAAAAAGCACTTGCTGGCATCCACAATAGTGTCTGGGATTGGTAACTGTATATGGGAAGGATCCCCAGGTGGGGCAGTCTCTAGATAGACTTTCCTTCAGTCTCTGCTCCACACTTTGCCTCTGTATCTCCTCCCATAGGTATTTTCTTCCCCCTTTGAAGAAGGACCAAAGTATCCATACTTTGGTCTTCCTTCTTCTTGTGCTTCGTTTAGTCTGTGAATTGTATCTTGGTATTCTGAGCTTTTGGGCTGATATCCATTTATCAGTGAGTTTGTACCATGTGTGTTCTTTTGTGATTGGGTTACCTCACTCAGGATAATATCGTCTAGTTTCATCCATTTGCCTAAGAATTTCATAAATTCATTGTTTTTAATAGCTGAGTATTATGCCATTGTGTAAATGTACCACATTTTCTGTATCCATTCCTTTGTTGAAGGACATCTGGGTTCTTTCCATCTTCTGGCTATTATAAATAAGGCTGCTATGAACATAGTGGAACATGTGTCCTTATTACATATTAGAGCATCTTCTGGATATATGCCCAGGAGTGATATTGTCAGTCATCAGGTTCTAAGGAACTGCCAAACTTATTTCCAGAGTGGTTGTACCAGCTTGCAGTCCCACCAGCAATGGAGGAGTGTTTCACTTTCTCCATGTCCTCACCAGCATCTGTTGTCACCTGAGTTTTTGATATTATCCGTTCTGACTGGTGTGAGGTGGAATCTCAGGGTTGTTTTGATTTGCATATCCCCAATGACTAAGGATATTGAACATTTCTTTAGGTGCTTCTCAGCCATTCGGTATTCCTCAGTCAAGAATTCTTTGTTTAGCTCTGTACCCCATTTTTAATAAGTTTATTTGGTTCTCTGGAGTCTAACTTCTTGAGTTCTTTGTGTATATTGGATATTAGCCCTCTATTGAATGTAGGCTTTGTAAAGATCTTTTCCCAATTTGTTGGTTGCCATTTTGTCCTATTGACAGAGTTCTATGTCTTACAGAAGCTTTGTAATTTTATGAGGTCCCATTTGTCAATTCTTGATCTTAAAGCATAAGCTATTGGTGTAATGTTCAGGAAAATTTCCCCTGTGCCCATGTGCTAAAGGCTCTTTCAAAACCATTCAGTGGAAAAAAAGACAGCATTTTCAACAAATGGTTCTGGTCCAGTTATTTAATATCTTAAGTAGTATTACTGTTCACAGGTATTAAGTTATAAATTTAATCTCCTTACTTATACACATGAATCCATACTAAGCAATGACTTCTAATGATGTTTTCTACCAGATTTAAAATCTTCTAGTTATATACTGAATATACATTGTATATTATCATCTGTTTGAGTTACAGTAACCATTATTGAGAAGTGTGTATTAATTTTATTTTATTTTTTTGTAAAGCACATCTAAAATACACTTTCAACTCACCAGAATCATCATTGTAATTTGTTAATTAGTAAGGTTAAGTAAACACCATCATAAAGAGGGAGATTTCAGATTTGCATGAAGTCAATCTCAATACTTTATTTAAATTTTGTTCTTTTCTGGAACACAGATATTTAAATCCTGCCAAACAAAATAGTTGGTGAAGATGTTAGACCTTAACTATTTGCACTAAGAATATTTTGCTCTATAAAAACAACATTGTGATGGATATAGAGAGTGATTAATATTCCCCTGAGGCACAATGCTTGATGATGTGGGTTAAAAAACAAAACAAAACAAAACAAAAACAAGGAAAAAACCATGCTTACAACAGATAATATGAGCCACCCCCCCCGCCCCCCAATGCATACAATAGAGGACTGCTGGGTCCATATTCAGTCAGAGATGATGTACCTAACCCTCAAGAGACTGGAGGCCCCAGGGAGTTTAGAGGTCAGGTGGGGCGGGGGTGGAGACATTCACATGGAGACCGGGAGCTGGGGAGGAGGTACAGGATATGGAACAGTCAGAGGGAGGACTGGGGTGGTGGCGGGATAAAATATGGAGTGTAAATAAATAAAATTAATTAATTAATTAATTAATTAATTAAAAAACAAGCTATATATTTTCTGGAAATGGACAAATTCACGTCTATGCTAAGAAACAAAAGCATCTTAGAAGACTATGGTCCCTGGGACATAGTTAAAGATTCAGGTAAAGTAGGTATACTGCAAAATTTCTGAAAAATCAAACAATATAAAAACAATCCTACTTTTACTTTGTGGCAATATTCCTCAAATTTTTCGATAAAAAATGTTTACTATCTTACCGATTAAAATATGCACAATTATGCTAAAATATCTCCTGGAAACAGAACATTTACTTTCTTACAGTATTTACTAGATCAAAATAAAAACAGAAAGATAAATTTGATTATGATATGAGCAGTATTGTAGTAACTGAGGTGAGGATCCCAGTGCTGATAACAAAGCCCCTAACTATGGCCCTTTTGACTCTTGTCACATTTCTTAATGAAATGATAGTGTTCCCTTTAGGATCACCAAGACCTGGCAGCCGCATTCACAGACAGTATTTAATTCTTTATCCCAAGAAAGAAGAACAGTCCTTATATGCCTTATTATTCTTTCCTTCTAGCTTTCATATTTAGATGTGGAAGGCAATTCCATAAATATGGTACAAATGACATTCCTGAAGCTCCTGACTGCCTCTGCCCGGCAAAACTTCACCTACAATTGCCATCAGTCAGCTGCCTGGTATGACGTATTATCAGGAAGTTATGACAAAGCACTTCGATTTCTGGGATCAAATGATGAGGAAATGTCCTATGAGAACAACCCACACATCAAAGCTTTGTATGATGGCTGTGCGGTGAGTCCAGTCTCAGCCTGCTTTCTTTCCAGGGTTTTGGGCCTGAGAGGCAGTGCAGACTGTACTTTTCTTAAAATGGATACAGATTACTAGAGAATGTTAGTGCTTAGCACTGACATAGTAATATACAACATATTGGAAACTACCAAGGCACATGCACATAAGATACTCTGAAATACACCCCTAAATATCTACTTTTGAAGATCTAACAGAAGGTAACATTAGATCATATGTTGTTATATCTACATCCGATGTTTGAAAAATAATTACAACAGTCACTCAAATTAAAGAAAAAAAAAGAAAAACAGTATACTAACTCCTGAATCCAAGATTTTAAAATGAAAGAGGAATTGCTGTTATATCATTCATAGAATTTTTAGTCTGTCCTTTGGAAGAAACATCATACCAGCTTTGGAGCAATTGTCTATTTTTCCATTTTTATTCCCTAGATTTTTTTTAATCCATGTAGGAATTCCATATAGTAGCTACTGCTTAGTTTACAGTTAATGACTTGAGTGATGTCAATTACAAGCAACAAAGTTTGTGATTTTTAGCAACCTGAGTTTGGTACAAGAAAAACAAAGAAGAGGAAAAAAGTGAATGACACAAAGCTATAGAAAAGTCCCCACTGTGTTAAACTGTTATGGTTATAAAATTAAAATGCAGTGTTAGAAATATTTGAGTTTTAACTTATCTAATTCCTACACGTTTGCCGTCAAATCTGGTAGTAAGAACCTGGGAGAATAGAAACTAAAAGCAAGGCAGGCTAAAGCTTCATGCAAGAATCAACTTTATTTAGAGCATCAGACAGTTTATATTCTGAAGGTTACGCAAAGCCAAATGAGCAAAGAACACATGAGCTCAAGCCGTATAGAAATTCAAGAGGACAGACCATGCTGGAAAACATCCTTTGAATAACAAACACAATCAGCAATGTGTAACTGAAAGCAATCCCACCCATATTTACTACACTAGGCGGGGCTTGAAAGCATATTCCAAGAACAAACCCATGCTTAGGAGGAACAGAGGTCAAAAGATTCTTGTCTTATATTCTTGGAACTTCTGTCAGAATTCTCGTCACAAAGCTCTATTTGGAGACAGTATTTTGACATATTTTATTCTGATTTTTTATAAAATAATTTACTTTTGTTTTTGCACCTTTAAATGTAAATTATTAAGGATTTCTTATTTAAGACTCAATATGTACATTTCATACTGAATTATATGTTTTAATTCAGATTCCTTTTAACCATGAATAATCAAGCAATTGAAATGATACAGCAAGTGTAGTTGTCAACAAAGTTTAAATCTTCATGTGACATCATTAATTTTAAAAAAAGATTTTTTTACCTAGTTATTGGTGATCTATTCTCTCTCTCTTTTATAGCTCAGATCAGATAGTTAACAAAGGAGATAACATGAATTTTAATAATATTTAGTGATGAAATAACTTTTAATTTCTGCTTAACTTTACAGTCTCGAAAAGGCTATGAAAAGACAGTGATTGAGATCAATACTCCGAAAATTGATCAGGTACCCATCATTGATGTAATGATCAATGATTTTGGTGATCAGAACCAGAAGTTTGGATTTGAAGTCGGTCCAGCTTGCTTTCTTGGATAAGATTAGGACGAAGACCTTATGAAACCAACAGGAAAAAAAATACCTTGGTGCCACCAACCATTTTACGCCACATGCAAGTTTTGAATAAGGACGGTATAGAAAACGTGCTTAGGAATCGCTGTTGCCTACTGGAGGCACAGACAGAGGAAAGAGGTTTTGGTAGTTATGACGATGTAAGGTAGTGTGGCGGAGATGGCAATGGGGCTAATTCTTGATTCTCAACCCTCATCTCTCCTTTTCCTATTTGGATTTCGTTGGTGCTGTAGAAAACAAAAAGAGAGAAAAATATATATTCATTTAAAAAATGGTGCTCATTCCCATCCATCAAAGATAGAGTAAAATTATGTTTAATAAAGTGTAATTATTTTATGTACAGTTCTACACTGTCATCCCTGTGTCCATTTCCAAAACTTGCACGTGACTCTCAATCCCACCCAGCTCAGATTTCATGACAATTGTGGACTGTGACGGCAATAAATATTTGTGATACAAAACTCAAGTTGTATTTCTGCTGACTCTAATTGCCTTTCCTTGATTAATAATAAAATGCCTTTGTATATGTTGATGTTGAAGACTTCAGTTATTTGATGTCACTGACAAATTTCACGGTGGTCAAATCTAGACTTTCAGGATCACACACCAATCGTCCCTTCTCTGCTAACCGTAACTTGTTGCGTTTCAGCCAGAAGTATCATGCATTTTAATAATTAATTCAGTGCTATACCTCGAATATTTTCTTCTCAGAATCCAGATTTCACCAAATACTTGTATATATGGGGAACAAGAAAAGTTATATTTTTGGACAGGAAAGTATGTATGAGAAACTGCTTTAACATCCACCCAGAAAATAACTTTATGTACAATTATTTCTCTACGTAATCTTCTTCATTGTCCTCAGAGTGCTTCAGTAATGCCAACTAATACTAAAGATGGAAAATAAGCAATTATTTATAAATTTGTGCAATGTTAGGTTAAAGCAATGAACTGTTAAAGTGGCATAGTAATAATAGTCGCAAATATTATTTTACTTGCCCAACAAATACAGTTCCTTTGTTTTAAAATAATTATTTTCAACATTTGACCAACCTAGTAGCTAAAAAATACATAGGGTGAGCTGTTTCAAAAGTCATATTTGCTCAAGACAATCAACCCTTCTCTTTTTTTCCACTTAGGTATTTTCTTTTACATACCTTGAACTAGCAATACAATTTTAAAATCACCAACTGAATTTTGTATCTATTTTAAGTAATATATGTAAGACTTGAAAATAAATGTTTTATTATAATTTCTTATATGAAGTGTTAAATTAATTGATACCAGTTTCCACTGGAACACTTATCAGCTGATAATTTATCTCAAAGAATATAATCTGTAATCTTGACATTTAAAAATGAACATTTGTAATTCAGAATTTCTTTATTTCTGAAACCAAGTTTGTAAATGTCCTTTGGAGGAAGGAGATATGAATTTTATCAATAAATCAAGTCTTGTCTACCTGGATTGGTCATTTTCTTTCTTAAACAGGTTGCAATTCACTCTTGTGTTCAAAAGTACTTTTGATTGTCATACTTGACCATCCAGAGAAGAATTCTGTAACCCTTGCATGTTAACATTCAAAGATAAGTTCTCAAATATACAGCATAGTAAATAATGGCATACAGTATTTCCAATAAAATGATAATTTATATTTAATGTCACAAAATGGTTTTTAGAGGTAAAAGGTTTTACAGGTAAAAGTCTCATACTTTTGACTTTGGAACTAAAAATAATTTCCAAGCAAATTATTAAGTTTTTAAATCACACGCGAAATAATATTAGTTTACAAAGTTTTCATATATGTTAATTTATCTGCATTAATTAAAGACTTTGTTGTATATTAACTTATTCCAAATTAGTTGTCTTTTTAATGAAATAAATTTGACTCCTAAGGTAATGGATGCAGACATAACTATTCTGTACTTTTCTTGTACTGACATGAGGATTTTCTCTTTCCTTCGATGATGTCATCTGGGAAATAAATAAAACTTCAGTGAAAATAAAAAGCACATTTCTTAGATGACATTGGAACAAATGAAGGTTATTAGAATTAAAATTACATATGCTTATTCGATCTTGCACAAAGCATGGGTCACATTCTAGTACAAGGAATTTTTGGTATAATTTTCTTTCTTAAAGTAAATTATAAGCCAAAAGTAAATAAAAATAATGTGACAGGGATAATTTAGAGTGAATTAACATGTCATCATAATTGTTTTAATGGAAATCATCACAAAATGTCTGAAATTTTGGGAAGATGACTCTTATTTAACTCTTAGATATACATGAGTGACTTCCTTTGTCATCTACATCACATCTTCCTTGGTCACTGCAACACACACACACACACACACACACACACACACATTGCAGTCTCTTCAAGAGTTTCTTCATAGGAAAACTCCATATAATTTACCAAAGAGTACATTTATTCATTATATACATGAAAAAGTGTTAAATAATTAATAGCTTAGAAACGCTCTCATTTTACACCATGTTTTTGGCATTAGAATATATTAGGATTGTTTTGAAAAATTTGGTAAGCTCTATTAAATTTTGTCCATATGTGCACATTAGATTTACTAGAACTTTTCACAAAGGAGTTTCTGCTATCCATTTCTCTCTAGCTGTGGATATTATTCATGTAGAGTCATAGATCTACTATGTGAAAACTCTGTCACTATATTTTCTAGTCATCATGACATGTTTGATAGTAAGATTATTTAGTAAACCATCTCTATATTAGGATAAAAGAATCAATATACTTATAATTTACTGAATTCCTAAAAGCTATGTCCTACCCTGTGAAGTTATTATATAAATACCAGATGAATAACCCCTAATTGAACATCTTCCCAGAAGCTACCTCCTCAACAAATTCAAGGAAGAATGGCAAAAGGATACAAGGATGCAGTGGTAGTTTTCTAACCTATCACAGGGCTAAAATATATAATGAACATATGATTATTTTTCAGGATCAAGTATGTGTTTAAATGAGGTAATACCTAAGAATAGTCCTGGAACTTGTGTTTTATTACTTTCATTTCCTAGTCTACTGCATGCAGAATAACTACAACTTATTAGATAAGCTTTTAATCCATGTCATCTAAGCAGCAGTAGCTTTATATTTCCTGTTATTACATTATTACTATCATCAGCACCGTATCAATTTTTGACATGAAGCCTGAAACTAACACACAACAGACACACCCACATGACACACGTAGTTCACAATTTCCATAAATATCTGCCTGTTCAGAAATAAATCCCTACACCAACCATGTCATTACACAGATCCCAGATTAGCAGGGTCACACCTGGCAGATTAGGAACAATTTACAAACAATAGCAAACTGTGTGACAAGCCATGTTAGTAAACAGCAAGTCTAAAGTCATCAGACAAAGCTCCTCATGTCTCTTTCTTATACCAGAATGTTTGGCTTTACAGAAAAATGAGTTTAATAGGTTCAGCGCTCTCTCCAGTTCTGCTTTCCTCGTCCTATCTTCTGGCACTGGCTGTAAGATTAGCTATAGCTTGATGCACATATAGCTCAGAGAGCCATGAAGATGGCAGGGTGATTTATCATGAAGTAAATGACAGAAAATGTCCTGCATACAACACTACCGTTTCAGTAATTACTACCCATCAATCTCTGTAGAATCCTTGGGTATTTTCTTTCTAAATGTAGTAGTCCATAATTATGAGGAAATTTGATCAGGGCAAAACAAAAATGAGAGTGGCAGAAAAGAGTTACAGAAACATGGTTAAGCTTTCTACTCAAAAACTACAAATTTCTATAATCTCTGGAATGTTCTTTTATTATACCTAGGACTTATTAAATAGGATCCTTTCAACAGCACCTTGGAAAAAGTATTGACAGAAAGATAGACAAAATTACACAAGCCTACTACCTTTATATGCCTATAATTAACTAAAGAGCTAGACATTTTTATGTCTATATAGAAAGATTTGCATTTTATAAAATGATCAATAAAATTAAATTCTTATACCTCTTCCATCCACTGTCATTCCATCACACATTTTGAGCAGAGACTAATCTCTAAATGGACTAATATGTAAAGCTTCTGCCCTAAATAAAATATTTGAATGCCTCCTTGGAATAGTCTGGAGCACAAGAGAAAATGTATCTGAGATGACAGAGAATTTTTTGATCAAACCTATATGGCTTTAACACTAAATTTCATGGAACCAAGAGGTACAGTGTGAAATTTTATTTGTAGAAACCATAAACCCATCATTTTGCAAAAGTGCTGAACCCTTAATAAGACAAACTTAGGTACCCCATCTGTTTCAAGAAAACAACAAAATGCTGGGAAGTGGTGGTGCACGCCATTAGTCCCAGCACTTGGGAGGCAATCTTGACAGGCAGATTTCTGAGTTTGAGGCCAGCCTGGTCTACAGAGTGAGTTCCAAGACAGCCAGAACTACACAGACACGAAAGAAAGAAAGAAAGAAAGGAAGGAAGAAAGAAAGAAAGAAAGAAAGAAAGAAAGAAAGAAAGAAAGAAAGAAAGAAAGAAAGAAAGAAAGAGAGAAAGAGAGAGAGAGAGAGAGAAAGAAAGAAAGAAAGAGAAAAAACAACAAAATATACTTAAGTTGTTAAATAAGAATGTAAATAATAAATTCTTAAATAAAGAATTAACTTCATATCTTCATATGCATAAGAAGATTTTTACCTAAAAGTACACTTTGCTCAAAGCATATCCAATATAAATTTAAAAATAAATAAAATTACAGTTGAAAAAATGACTCAGCAGTTGAGGGAGAGTTCTGCTCATAAAGAACCCGAGTTTGGTTCCTGGAACCTGAGACAGCTCACAGTAAACTGTAACTCCAGTTCCCAGAGTTCTATACCCTCTTGTGTCCTACATGGGCACCTGTACACACACACACACACACACACACACACACACACACACACACACACACACACATACAGAGAGACAGAGACAGAGACAGACAGACACAGAAAAAAGAAATAAGAATAAAAATGTAAATTATAGTTTTAATATTGACCTTATTTTTTTAAAATAAATATGGTTTGTCTGTTGTTTGATAAAGTATGCTACAAGAGTATCCAAGTCATGTCTTCAAATCAGTTCTTTTTATACAAAATCTTCATCTCTAAGACAAAGGAAGGAATGACTCATCAAATAAACTTAAAAATTTCTGAACAGATCTTCAAGCAGATAGGTAGCGCCATTCAAGGGTAGCATCTGGAAGCAAGCTCAGTGCCAGCATTGCAAGTCTCTGCCAGCTAGAAAGCTTCCCAGCAGAATCTTCAGTGATGCAAATCTTTCAGAATCATCACACTCATTGTTATCAGAGGCATTAGTATTTCTGAAGTCTCTGAGTTGTCTTTAAGTAGCACATCTGTTCAAAAAAGGAATCGTGTTCAGATGTGTGTGTGTCTTTGGAGAATCACAAGAGCTAGTCAACTAAAGGAGAGAGAAATAAGACAACATTTATACTTCATCCATTTCTCTGTACTCACTCATTTCTACATAAAGTCTGCTTTATTGAATGTTTTGTTGGAGAGGAGCCGAATATAATTGTCTCAAGAAGTTGGGGGAACTGATTTGCACATTGATCTAGAGAGTACTAAACTGTCTGATTAGCAATGAGGGGCTTTATAAATGATCCATGCACGTCCTTCTATTCTTAACATGTAGTCATTATTATTAATGTTAATATACTTAAAACATGAATTAATGCTTCACAACCACTAAATTAAAAGAGTAATTATCTTGGAGATATTTTTCAGTACTTTTTTGTTTTCTGTATGCAGTTATGTTCTTTCTGACTGATTTCTGTGAACTTCGCATACTCTGGAAAGCAAACATCAGGAAACTGGATACACATTTTGACAAAATAATTTTAAAATGACTTCAAGAAGGTTCTCGTTCAAACATAACACTCTTTTTACAGAGCAAACGGTCCCAGTGGAGAAATCCATTGGCTAAGATTACTTCTTACACAAGCCTGACAACATATGCCTGATTGTTCCCACTGCTTTGTTCCACATAAACATGGCTTGTTTTTTTACTTATGTTTTTCTGTGATCTCAACCATACTCAAGACCTTAGAAGTCTTGGTTTCTATACTTATTTAAGTTTTATTGTCACTAGTGTTCAGATTTGCCTATTAAAACCTCTGCTACTATTAACGTCTGCAATATTTTCTGATCACTCAAATGTACATGCTTGTTTTCAGTTTGGAACATGTGTATGAATTTAATTTCTTCATAATATCATCCCTTTTTTATGTAGTACTTTTAAATGCTCTACATTCCATGGTAGATTTTCCTATATGACAATAGTAAACATGTATAGCATTCATAATCAAAAATTAGCTGATTATATAATAAACCTGTTATAGGTTAAATTCTACTATCTAAATATTCTTCAAGATAGGAGTCTTATAGACATAAACAAGTTCATTATAATAATGGAAATTGGTCCATTATTAATAAATCTTTAATAGAAGGAGAAATTTTATCTAGAGTCAGAAAAAAACAGGAGGCAAACAAAGGAATTTACCTTTCTTCCATTGTTCACAAAAGACAGCACCTCTCAGCTGCAAACCTTTTGAAGAATGAGATATTCAGCTTCTGTTTTTAGAGCCTTTTAGTGTGTGGTACCCTACAAAATATTGTAGTAAATATTTAATCTTAATTGGGGGGTTCTAGCCTGCCTTTGTTCATTCAGTTCCCAGATAAAAGACACGTAACTTTTATGTTTATGATAAGCCTTGAAAGCACTAAAGCTGGACAGGTACATATCCTCTATGCTATCATGTTTACAACTCTGTCCAGTAACCCTGAGTTGTAGCTTGCCATATTCCATCTGAGCAGCTCTTAACTCCAATTGTCCAGCCTTCATGGCCATGTTTGCAAGACTCACCTACCCCATGGTGTCTCCTCCTGTCTTCACCTTCTTCCCTATCTTTTTTTCTTGGTTTCTGTCTCAGATCCCAAGTCTGGGAGCTGAAAACCCACTAATTCTCTTCTACCCAGCTACAGGTTGTCTGCATCTTCATTCAACCATTGGGTTTAAACTATGGAGCAAGGTCACATAACATTACTGTGTCTACAGCCATATTCTCTCATCCCTAGGGGTAACCAGACCTTGGGAGCCAGAATTTAGCATTACAATACACAACAAAAGACCAAAGTCAACAACAATCATAATATGAAGTATTAGATAATTGTTTATGATTATGTTATTGCAGACAGATGAAAAACTCATTAGTATTCCACAATGATGACATCATCCTCACAGGGGAACATCTAAAGAGTGAGTAGCACAGAATTTACAATTATGGACCTCATTTTTCCAGTAGAGAAAACAATAAACTTTTCTTATAGGTCTAGTCATGCAAAAGTAATGTGTAGATCATGAGACCATTTATATTCAGCACATACCCTCAGATATGAAAAGAAACACCTGGGAGAGGAAAGACCAAAAGTTTGTCAATAAATAGCATACCTTCAGAGGACAGTGTGGTGCTTTGATCTGTGCAAATATCAAATAGTATTTGTCGGACAGATTTTAGATATAAATGGAGGGCATGAATTAAGATGTGAATGAGCATATAAAAGAATAATAGATTGAACTAAGACACACATGCATGTACTTTTTCTCCTGAGAATATAACAACAGTTGAGGTAGAAATGAGTTCTTACATTTCTGAATTTAAAGGTAATATAGACACTAACAAAAATAATTGTACTAGCTAAGGTTCATTAGTATATCCTTTCTGGGTACTGCATTAGTAGTAATAAATCTAATTCCACCCGCTGTCACAATCATATTTATTACTGTTCTATTAACTCTTAATATTTTCTGTAGTTTATATTCAAGCTAGCATTTTCCACCTTCTATTTAGATTTTAACTACATAACAACACAAACTGACCCACCAAATACATGTATATCATACAGTTAACAAAACCCATAGGCATTAAAGGCTATTAGAGGAACAGAACCAGTAGAATAAAATTGTATTAAAATGTAACTTATTAGATTGACTTACACACTATTGTTTGGGCAGTCTGACAACTGCTGGTACAAATACCAGAGGCTTCAAACTGGTACCTGCTCAACACATGTGACTGGCTGCATCTTCAGTCCAAACAGCTGCTACAGACCTAGAAAATTCCTGGAGAGACACTATTCTTCAGTTCATGTTGGAACTCTGAAGAAGTTGGGTGTTGATGTCAGCAAAGTACAGCTGCAGCTGAGGCAACAATTCAGTAAGTGAACACCGACGGGGCAGGGGGGAACACACAAAAAGAAGCTTTTCTGTGTTCCTCCTTACATGAGGACTGACCACTGCAAGATGGCAAAGTGGGACTTTGAACTTAATGTATACAACTGAGATAAATGCCTCACAAGGACATCCACTGAATAGTCTAATCTAGATAATCCCCCAAATGTGACCTAAGGCTTGCCTCTTGGTGATTCTAAATCTTTTCAAGTTATAATCAGCATTAAGCATCAGAAGTATAGTAATAACATTAAGCATAAGAATAACAACTAATAACAATGTTAACAAGAATAATACATGTTAAATTGGGCAATGTCTGTACTCGTAACTGTTGACCCAAGATAGTATGTGTGGTAAAGGACTAAAAATGTGGAAATGTTTCCATTTCAAATACAGTGGGAGAGAAAATGTAGTATATTTAAAGAAATATTTCATTTGAATTTAGTAGAAAAAATCTCATAAGACAAAACTTGTGACAAAAACTTGCTCATTTTTTTTTTGATATGGCTAAGAAGTTCCCTCTGTTTCTTTCCTTCCTAACACTAGAATATTCTCTGAGATGATGTTGAAACATCCTGTGAAATAGTTTGTATTTTCTAAAGGCTGTGGACTGTCTTGTTCTGACACATGAGAAACAAGGAATAAATAGGAAGCCATGCCTCAGAAACTCGCTTAAACTTCCACAGTGAAGAGAATCACAGGTCTGACCACTGAAATTGAAAATCCAAAAACGGTACTTCAGAGAAAAAAAACCACACCAGAAATAGAAGCAAGCAATCATCTAAAGGACAATTTCAAACACCTGCTATGATTTAGTCTCACTGCCCAACTCGGGCTGAAGAAAATTCAATACTGCTCAATGAAGTAAATAAAGTATGGTGGAAAATAAAATCCCAGCACCTAAGATAACAATTGTATTGATGTCTGCAGAGCCTGCGTGACAGATGCACTCGGCTGCTACTGCAGAGGCAGCTGCACAGCTATCTACCAGCTTGGGGCATCATAAACTTTATAGTGTAGACAGACCTGTCCTCAGGACAGAGTGATTTGGGCTGATACCTATGTTGTGTCCTTTGGGGGAGCCCAGCTCAATTGCCAGCAGTCAGCTAGACAATGATTCTTTGAATCAGAGGGGAACTGTTGGCCAGATGGAGCTGAAAAAAGACATGAGACATGATGCCTCCATGGGTAGCCCTTAAACTGCTCTGATTCCGCACGCCACCTAAGGAATAGTATTATAAGCCACAGGAGTAGTATTTAGAAGATAAGTTCCTAACACTCCTGGAGAAATTATTAAGAGACTATAGAAGGCCTAAATTGGGGACCAAAGAGACAGTTTTGTCCTTCAGAACTGTTAGTTGTTCTGAAAAATATTGGCCCCCACACACTTTGTTTTATTTTTTAATTAGTTGTTAACCTCTTAATACCTCAAATCCAGACTTCTCTTGGAAATTTGGAGGGCCTGATACAATGGAAATGAGTGTCCAGTGTATTTTTGGACAGGGCCATACCTTCTCTAATTGGCCGTGTCTTCATACATTCCCTGCTGCTGTCTGTGTAGTTAGCTTACAATGTTCATTCAGCAGTTCTAAGGCATTTTATTCCTGAGTAGAGAACTAATATATTGAGAAGCAAAAGGATCAACACTTGATTAAGATCACAGATTACTGATCAAAGAAATGAACTTGTCCAGAAAAATCAAGTTTATTAGCAATATACTAATATATATAATAGACATTAGATGATTGGCAAGTTACTTGGGAAAGTGTGTTACATCGCAAATAAGAAAAAATAAGAATATGAAATAGATTCTATGATGAGAAAGGTTATACTTTATTATCAGATTCATGGACACAGCCAAAAGCCCAGGAAGATCTTATCAAAGTAAAAGGCCTTCACTTGTGGTGTTCTTCTTTGCAATCTGTGAGATGAGAAAGAATCAATAAAACATATGAAAAAGGAACATATCAGCCACTTGAAGTGTGCTGCCCTGCATCAGTCAGTTTCTCTTTAACTGTCAGAAAAAGGATGCAAAGGGAAGTGTTTCTGATTCTGTGAATAGCATCACAAAGGAGAAATATAACTAACTTGCCTCAGTCATAACCTGAAGCACTGATGAATGACCTCCTCCAGGCTGTGGAAAAGTCAATGCCATTGAAAGCATCATTCATATTTTCAAGTAAATCTGATGAATCTGAAATTCTGAAGCATCCACCTCTTCGGCTTTGTTAGGGCCTGAGAATTTCTGAAGGAAGATTCCAGACTCAAATATGGAAAATCTAAGAGTGAATATTATGCAAAAACAACCAGTATGTTGGAGTTAACAATTCATAAAAATAGTGATCAGGAGAGGAGCCAGTAGGCCCCTTTTTATTCAGGGTATGAGAAATTTTCTACAAGAGTTAGGTAATTTCTAACACAGTTGGCTAGATGTGCAACAGTTTCACTAGTATAATTTCTGGGGTTGGTTACTATTTTAATTTTACCATATTTGGTCAGGCCTCAGAGAAATTTTAGGAACTGTCCCAAAACAGGGTTTATTAGCTCTCTGGGCCAGATGTCCTAGAAACTGACTCAGCTCTTCCTCCCTCTCTGCCAAATGTCAGGGCTGCCATTAACTAAAGACTCATTGTCTTACAGAAGCTTTCTAGTTTCATGACGTCCCATTTATCAATTCTAGATCTTAGAGCCTGAGCCATTGGAGTTCTGTTTAGGAAATTTCACCCTGTGCCAATGAGTTCACAGCTCTTTCCCACTTTCTCTTCTGTTTTATTCAGTGTATGAGGTTTTATGTTGAGGCACTTGATCCACTTGGACTTGAGCTTTGTACCAGGTAACAAATATGGGTCTATTTTCATTTTTCTATAAACAGCCAATTAGAGCAGCACCATTTGTTGAAGATGCTTTCCATTGTATATTTTTGGCTTCTTTGTCAAAAATCAAGTGTCAGTAAGTATGTGGTTCTATTTCTGTATCTTCAATTCTATTCCATTGATCAATAAGTCTGTCTCTGTACCAATACCATGCCTTTTTTTTCCCAGTGTTGCTCTGCAGTACAGCTTGTGGTCAGGAATGGTGATTTCTCCATTGCTGGTGACATTGCAAACTGATACAACTACTCTGGAAATCAATCTGAAAGGTCCACAGAAAATTGGAAATGGATCTACCTGAAAACCAAGCTATACCACTCTTAGGCACATACCCAAAAGATGATCTACCATGCCACAGGGGCACTTGCTTCACAATGTACATAGTGACCTTATTTGTGATGGCCAGAATCTAGAAACAACCCAGAAGTCCCATGACAGAAGAATGGATACAGAAAATGTGGTTCATTTATTCAATAGAATACTTACTACTCAGCTATTAAGAAAGAGGACATCATGAGTTTTGCATGCAAATGGATGGAACTAGAACATATCATCTTGAGTGAGGTAAACCAGACCAAAAAGGATGCATGGTATGTATTTACTAATGAGTGGATATTAGCCAAAAATGTACAGAATACCCAGGATACAAGCACAGGACTTAAGAAGGTTAACAAGCCAAGTAAGGATGCCTCAATCCCACTTGGGAGGGAGAAGAAATCATTCATATGAGGCAGAGGGAGAAAGGGACCTGGGTGGGGTAGGATATAGGGAGGGGAAGGGGGGAACATGATCAAGTATTGAGGGGCCCAGGAATGAAGCCCTGAGGGCAAGCAGAAAGAGTGGAAACAGGCAACCTCGGGAGTTAGGAGGTGGGGGGTCCTTCTAGAATGTACTGGAGACCTGAGAAGGGAGAGAATCTCAGGACTCAAAGGGAGGGACCTTGGATGAAGTGCTCTATAGTGGGGAGGGGAAACTTGTAGAGTCCACCTCCAGTAGAGGGATAAGGATATCAAGTGGAGGGATGGAGTTGCCATCCCATAGAACTGAAGGAACAAAAATGGAGAAGAGCATGAGAGAAAGGAGGTCCAGTGACAGGCACAAGTTGGGATCCAGCTCAAGGGGAGGCCTGTGGACCTGACACTGTTACTGATGCTGTGGTGTGCCTCCACACAGGAGCCTAGCATGGTTGCCCCTGAGAGATCCAACAAGCTGCTGAAAGACTCAGATGTAGATACTAGCACTCAAGAAATGGACAGAAGCCAGGCGACCTTGTGGTTCAATTGGGAAAAAGTTGGAAGAAGCTGAGGAGGAGAAGGCCTCATGGGAAGATCAGCAGGCTCAATGGATCTGCACTCCCAAGGTATCTTAGAAACTGAGCCACCAACCAGGCAGCTTACACCAGCTGATTTGACCCCCCTGACACATATACAGCAAATGATTGCCTGGTCTGGCCTCAGTGAGAGAAGATGAACTTAACCCTGGAGAGACTTGAGGCCCCAGGGAGTAGGGGCGGGGGGTCTGGTGGAGTAGGGGTGGAGGGGGAGACATTTTCTTGAAGACACAGGGGAACATCCTCTTGGAGACATTGGATGGGGGGGTGAGGTACTAAAAGGGGAACGATTGGGGATGGGAGGTGCAGACTGAGAGGGGGAATGAAGCCTGGATTGTATAAAAAGGTTTAAATAATAAAAATGAAGAAGAAGAAGAAGAAGAAGAAGAAGAAGAAGAAGAAGAAGAAGAAGAAGAAGAAGAAAAAGAACCATTGTCTATGGTTCTCTTTCAGAGCCTTGGATGCTTCTTTCGGAAACTGAAACTTCAGGCCTAATGTAGCTGTCTGTTTTAAAGAATAAAATGTAGTTTGTCAGGTCCTCTCAGTTTCTCTGCCAAAATTGAAGTAATCTAGAGAGAAAGTTGTGCCTGGTCATTAGCATCAGTGTCTGTGCTGTTTAGAGGAAAAGCTAAACAAAAGCACAGAGCACACTATCACACTTTCTGGAGTCTGAGAACAGGAACTTGATTGACTGTTGCAGAAAGATATGACCCCCAGATAGGAACCCTGAGCCACTTTACTCCCTGTATTAAAGATGGGAGCAGAGTGCTATGGTTTCAATAGATATAGTTTTTTCTTTTTCTATATGTGTTTGTTAGCCTATTTATTTATTTATTTCCCTTTAAAATTTTCTTGAGGTTTTTCAGAAGGAATTTAAGAAAATTTTCTAAGCCTTTAAAAATAAACTTAAGAGTAATTCTAGTTACTATAATAAAATGAAACAATCATATATGCTCCCCATCCATTGTACTCCATTCAAGTAAAAATTCCTGCAGGTTTTAAAGCAATCATGTAAAATTCTGAATGATCAATCAGATAAAAGCAGAGTATCCAGGTTGTGAATATAGTCATAAGATTCTACTTCCACTTTTAAGTCTCTGCTGCTACTTGCTTGGGGGACTCCATTACAGCTGAACAAGTGTGAAAATCATGACTTCTCTGCTGTACTTCCAATGTCATTCCAGTAGAAAGAGGCAATCCCTTTATTACTTCCCCATCAACTAGGGATGTGCTTCAGGTTCCTCACTGCTTTCTATTGGCAACAGAATAAAGAACTAATTACTGCTCAAGAACAGTAAGACTTTTGGCAATTCAGCATGGATGTGGAAATAATATTTAAAACTTCACAAGTTTGGGGTTTATATTCCTCCCGAGCCTTCTCTGGTCTCAGTGGTGTCAAAGGGTTAAGAGTGGAGAAATGATTTACTAAGCTTTTGACTGTGCTGGGATATTACTTCCCTGACTTTTGGATAAAAAGAAGAAGCCTTCTTTTAGGCATTGCTAACACTATTAGATTTCCAGTTTCTTCATCCCTGAGTTTTCTAAATGTGTGGTAGGGGAAAAACTGGGTTGAATAGTGATTTAAAATGAAAGGCCCTTTTTGGGCTCCAGACCACTGGGCACCATCCCTGCCAGAGGATAGGTGTCTGCCCGGCTCGGGAGGAAATTGCCAGAGCATCTGCAGGACATCTTGGTTCCCGGACTCCACCGAGACTAGTCTGCACAGGTGAGAGTGTGAAATACGGAAGCTAACAGCTTCTGGGACAGGCAGGAGCCACAGAGCTTCTGAGGCAGTCCCCATTTTGGGCTCCAGACATCCAGACACCTTCCCTGCCAGAGGATAGGTGTCTGTCCAGCCCAGAAGGGCTTTGCCTGAGCATCTGCGGGAGACATCTTGATTC
Source organism: Mus musculus (assembly GCF_000001635.26). Taxonomy (NCBI): domain Eukaryota; kingdom Metazoa; phylum Chordata; class Mammalia; order Rodentia; family Muridae; genus Mus; species Mus musculus. The sequence goes on from NC_000069.6 coordinate 114,233,253, forward strand.
CTGGACTCCACCAAGACTATTCTGCACAGGTGAGAGTGTTGACTACAAAAGCTAACAGCTTCTGGCATAGGTCCTGATTTCAGCCTTCATCTTCTGCCAGGAGGCAAGTCTGAATGCCAAATATCTGTGCAACTAACCTGAAAGAGGAGAGCATGCCTACAGAGTGCTCTGACCACTGAAACTCAGGAGAGAGCTAGTCTCCCAGGTCTGCTGGTAGAGAATAACAGAATCATGAGAGGAACAAACTCTAACCAGAGACAACTATAATAACTGACTCCAGAGTTTACCAGATGGTGAAAGGCAGACGTAAGAATCTTACTAACAGAAACCAAGACCACTCACCATCATCAGAACTGAGCACTCCCACCTCAGTCAGTCCAGGGCACCACAACACATCTGAAAACATAGACCTGTATTTAAAGGCATATTTCATGATGATGGTAGAAGACATCAAGAAGGTCTTTAATAACTCTCTTAAAGAAATACAGGAGAACACTGCTAAAGAGTTGCAAGTCCTTAAAGAAAAACAGGAAAACACATCCAAACAGGTGATGGAAATGAACAAAACCGACTAGACCTAAAAAGGGAAGTAGACACAATAAAGAAAACCCAAAGTGAGGCAATGCTGGAGATATAAATCCTAGGAAAGAAAACTGGAACCATAGATTCGAGCATCAGCAACAGAATACAAGAGATTGAAGAGAGAATCTCAGGTTCCATAGAGAACATCGGCACCACAATCAAAGAAAATGCAAAATGCAAAAACATCCTAACTCAAAACATCCAGGAAATCCAGGACACAATGAGAAGACCAAACCTATGGATAATAGGAGTAGATGAGAATGAAGATTTTCAACTCAAAGGGCCAGCAAATATCTTCAACAAAATTATAGAAGAAAACTTCCCAAACCTAAAGAAAGAGATGCCCATGAACATACAAGAAGCCCACAGAACTCCAAATAGACTGCACCAGAAAAGAAATTTCTCCTGACACATAATAATCAGAACAACAAATGCACTAAATAAAGATAGAATATTAAAAGCAGTACGGGAAAAAGGTCAAGTAACATATAAAGGCAAGCTTATCTGAATTACACAAGATTTTTCGCCAGAAAATATGAAAGCCAGAAGAGCCTGGACAGATGTTATACAGACACTAAGAGAACAAAAATGCCAGCCCAGGCTACTATACCCAGCCAAACTTTCAATTACCATAGATGTAGAAACCAAAGTTTTCCACAACAGAACCAAATTCAAACATTATCATTCCACGAATCCAGCCAATCAAAGGATAATAACAGAAAAACAAACAAACAAACAAAAAAAAAAAACAATACAAGGATGGAAACCACCTCCTAGAAAAAGCAAGAAGATAATCCCTCAATGAACCTAAAAGAAGACAGCCACAAGAACAGAATGTCAACTCTAACAACAAAAATAATAGGAAGCAACAATTACTGTTCATTGATATCTCTTAATATCAATGGACTCAACTCCCCAATAAAAAGACAGACTAACAGACTGGCTACACAAACAGGACCCATCATTTTGCTGCTTACAGGAAATACATCTCAGGGAAACAGACAGACACAACCTCAGAATGAAAGGTTGGAAAACAATTTTCCAAGCAAATGGTCTGAAGAAAGAAGCTGGAGTAGCCATTCTAATATCTAATAAAATCGACTTCCAACCCAAAGTCATCAAAAAAGACAAGGAGGAGCACTTCATTCTTATCAAAGATAAAATCTTCCAAAAGGAACTCTCAATTCTGAATATATATGCTCTAAATACAAGGGCAGCCACATTCATTAAAGAAACTTTAGTAAAGCTCAAAGCACACATTGCACCTCACACAATAATAGTGAGAAACTTCAACACACAACTTTCACCAATGGACAGATCATGAAAACAGAAATTAAGCAGGGACACAGTGAAACTAACAGAAGTTATGAAAGAAATGGATCTAACAGATATCTACAGAACAATTTATCCTAAAACAAAAGGATATACCTTCTTCTCAGCACCTCATGGTACCTTTTCCAAAATTGAACACATAATTGGTCACAAAACAAGCCTCAACAGATACAAAAATATTGAAATTACCCCATGCATCGTATCAGATCACCATTGACTAAGACTTATCTTCAATAAAAAACATAAATAATAGAAAGACACCATTCACATGGAAACTGAACAACATTCTTCTCAGTGATACCATAGTTAAGGAAGGAATAACGAAAGAAATTAAGGACTTTTTAGAGTTTAATGAAAATGAAGACACAACATACCCAAACTTATGGGACACAATGAAAGCATTTCTAAGAGGAAAACACATAGCTCTGAGTGCCTCCAAAAAGAAACTAGAGAGAGCAAAACCTAGCAGCTTGACAATACACCTAAAAGCTCTAGAACAAAATGAAGCAAATTCACCCAAGAGGAGTAGACAGCAGAAAATAATCAAAATCAACCAAGTGGAAACAAGAAGAACTATTCAAAGAATCAACCAAATGAGGAGCTGGTTCTTTGAGAAAATCAACAAGATAGATAAACCCTTAGCCAGACTCATTAGAGGGCACAGGGAAAGCATCCTAATTAACAAAATCAGAAATGAAAAGGGAGACATAACAAGAGATCCTGAAGAAATTCAAAACAACATCAGATCTTTTGACCAAATTCTATACTCAAAAAAACCGGAGAAACTGGATGAAATGGACAAGTTTCTAGACAGATACCAGGTACCAAAGTTAAATGAAGATCAGGTTAATGATCTAAACTGTTCTATATCCCCCTAAATAAATAGAAGCATTCATTAATAGTCTTCCAACCAAAAAAAGCCCACGACCAGGTGGTTTTAGTGCAGAGTTCTATCAGACCTTCAAAGAAGATCTAATCCCAGTTCTTCACAAACTATTCCACAAAATAAAAGCAGAAGGTACTCTATCCAACTCATTCTATGAAGCCACAATAGATCTGATAGCTAAACCACAGAAAGACCCAACAAAGATAGAGAACTTCAGACCAATTTACCCTATGAATATCGATGCAAAAATCCTCAATAAACATCAAAACATTCATCCATCCTGACCAAGGAGGTTTCATTCCAGGGATGCAGGGATGGTTCAATATATGGAAATCCATCAACATAATCCACTATATAAACAAACTCAAAGACAAAAACCACATGATCATCTCCTTAGATGTGGAGAACACATTTGACAAAATCCAACACCCATTCATGATAAAAGTCTTGGAAAGATCAGGAATTTAAGGCCCATACCTAAACATGATAAAAGCAATCTACAGAAAACCAGTAGCCAACATCAAAGTAAATGGTGAGAAGCTGGAAGCAATCCCACTAAAATCAAGGACTAGACACGGCTGCCCACTTTCCCCCTACCTTTTCAACATTGTACTTGAAGTCCTAGCCAGAACAATTCTACAACAAAAGGAGATCAAGTGAATATAAATTGGAAAGGAAGAAGTCAAAATATCACTTTTTGCAGATGATATGATAGTATATATAAGTGACACTAAAAATTCCACCAGAGAACACCTAAACTTGATAAACAGCTTCAGTGAAGTAGCTGGATATAAAATTAACTCAAACAAGTCAATAGTCTTTCTGTACACAAAGGATAAACAGGCTGAGAAAGAAATTAGGGAAATAATACTCTTCTCAATAGTCACAAATAATATAAAATACCTTGGCGTGACTCTAACTAAGGAAGTAAAAGATCTGTATGATAAGTAGTTCAAGTCTCTGAAGAAAGAAATTAAAGAAGATCTCAGAAGATGGAAAGATCTCCCATGCTCATTGATTGTCATGATCAATATAGTAAAAATGGCTATCTTGCCAAAGCAATCTACAGATTCAATGCAATCCCCATCAAAATTCCAACTCAATTCTTCAACGAATTAGAAAGGACAATCTGCAAATTCATCTGGAATAAAAAAACAAAACAAAACGAAACAAAAAAAAACAAGAACAAAAAACTAGGACAGCAAAAAATCTGCTCAAGGAATTAAAAAAAAAAAACCTCTGGTGGAATCACCATGCCTGACCTAAAGCTGTACTACAGAGAAATAGTGATAAAAACTGCATGGTACTGGTATACCAACAAAGAAGTAGACCAATGGAATAGAATTGAAGACCCAGAAATGAACCCACACACCTATGGTCACTTGATTTTTGATAAGGGAGCAAAAACCGTCCAGTGGAAAAAAGACAGCATTTTCAACAAATGGTGCTGGCACAACTGGAGGTTATCACATAGAAGATTGGGAATTGATCCATTCCTATTTCCTTATACTATGGTCAAATCTAAGTGGATTAAGGATCTCCACATAAAACCAGAGACACTGAAACTTATAGAGGAGAAAGTAGCGAAAACCCTCGAAGATATGGGTACAGGGGAAAAATTCCTGAATAGAACAGCAATGGCTTGTGCTGTAAGATTGAGAATCAACAAATGGGACCTCATAAAATTGCAAAGCTTCTGCAAGCCAAAAGACACCATCAATAAGACAAAATGGCCACCAATAGATTGGGAAAGTATCTTTCCCTATCCTAAATCAGATAGGAGACTAATATCCAATATATGTAAAGACTCAAGAAGGTGGACTCCAGAAAATCAAATAGCCCCATTTAAAAATGGGGCTCAGAGCTAAACAAAGAATTCTCACTTGGGGAATACCAAATGGCTGAAAAGCACCTGAAAAAATGTTCAACATCTTTAATCATCAGAGAAATGCAAATCAAAACAACCCTGAGATTCCACCTCATACCAGTTAGAACGGCTAAGATCAAAAATTCAGGTGACAGCAGATGCTGGCGTGGATGTGGAGAAAGAGGAACACTCCTCCATTGTTGGTGGGAGTGCAGGCTTGTACAACCACTCTGGAAATCAGTCTGGCGGTTCCTCAGAAAATTGGACATAGTACTACCGGAGGATCCAGCAATACCTCTCCTGGGCATATATCCAGAAGATGCCCCAACTGGTAAGAAGGACACATGCTCCACTATGTTCATAGCAGCCTTATTTATAATAGCCAGAAGCTGGAAAGAACCTAGATGCCCCTCAACAGAGAAATGGATACAGAAAATGTGGTACATCTACACAATGGAGTACTACTCAGCTATTAAAAAGAATGAATTTATGAAATTCCTAGCCAAATGGATTGACCTGGAGGGCATCATCCTGAGTGAGGTAACACATTCACAAAGAAACTCACACAATATGTACTCACTGATAAGTGGATATTAGCCCCAAACCTAGGATACCCAAGATATAAGATATAATTTGCTAAACACATGAAACTCAAGAAGAATGAAGTGTGGACACTATGCCCCTCCTTAGATTTGGGAGCAAAACACCCATGGAAGGAGTTACAGAGACAAAGTTTGGAGCTGAGATGAAAGGATGGACCATGTAGAGACTGCCATATCCAGGGATCCACCCCATGATCAGCATCCAAACGCTGACACCATTGCATACACTAGAAAGATTTTATCGAAAGGACCCAGATGTAGCTGTCTCTTGTGAGACTATGCTGGGGCCTAGCAAACACAGAAGTGGATGCTCACAGTCAGCTAATGGATGGATCATAGGGCTCCCAATGGAGGAGCTAGAGAAAGTAGCCAAGGAGCTAAAGGGATCCGCAACCCTATAGGTGGAACAACATTATGAACTAACCAGTACCCCGGAGCTCTTGACTCTAGCTGCATATATATCAAAAGATGGCCTAGTCGGCCATCACTGGAAAGAGAGGCCCATTTGACTTGCAAACTTTATATGCCCCAGTACAGGGGAACACCAGGGCCAAAAAGGGGGAGTGGGTGGGCAGGGGAGTGGGGGTGGGTGGATATGGGGGACTTTTGGTATAGCATTGGAAATGTAAATGAGCTAAATACCTAATAAAAAATGGAAAAAAATATCATTAAAAAAAAAAAGAAAGAAAATTGAACATAGCACTACCAGAGGATCCCGCAATACCTCTCCTGGGCATATATCCAGAAGATGTCCCAACCGGTAAGGACACATGCTCCACTATGTTCATAGCAGCCTTATTTATAATAGACAGAAGCTGGAAAGAACCCGGATGCCCCTCAACAGAGGAATGGATATAGAAAATGTGGTACATCTACACAATGGAGTACTACTCAGCTATTAAAAAGAATGAATTTATGAAATTCCTAGGCAAATGGATGGACCTGGAGGGCATCATCCTGAGTGAGGTAACACATTCACAAAGGAACTCACACAATATGTACTCACTGATAAGTGGATATTAGCCCAGAAACTTAGAATACCCAAGATATAAGATACAATCTACTAAACACATGAAACTCAGGAGGAATGAAGATCAAAGTGTGGACACTTTGCCCCTTCTTAGATTTGGGAACAAAACACCCATGGGAGGAGTTACAGAGAAAAAGTTTGGAGCTGAGAAGAAAGGATGGACCATCTAGAGACTGCCATATCCAGGGATCCATCCCATAATCAGCTTTCAAATGCTGACCCCACTGCATACACTAGCAAGATTTTGATGAAAGGACCCAGATATAGCTCTCTCTTGTGAGACTATGCCGGGGCCTAGCAAACACAGAAGTGGATGCTCACAGTCAGCTATTGAATGGATCACAGGGCCCCCAATGAAGGAGCTAGATAAAGTACCCAAGGAGCTAAAGGGATCCTCAACCCTATAGGTGGAACAACAATATGAACTAACCAGTATCCCCTGGAGCTCGTGTCTCTAGCTGCATATGTATCAGAAGATGGCCTAGTTGGCCATCAGTGGAAAGAGAGGCCCATTGGACTTGCAAACTTTATATGCATCAGTACAGGGGAACACCAGGGCCAAGAAGTTGGAGTGGGTGGTTGGGGTAATGGGTGAGAGAGTATGTGGGGGACTTTTGGGATAGCATTGGAAATGTAAATGAAAAAAATACCCAATTAAAAACAGAAAAAGAAAAAAGTGCAAGGCCACTTTAAGCCTCAAAATATGCACCTATTTTAAATTTAGTTTCACAAATATAATCGATGACTTCATTCTGGATTAAGATATATTCAAATCCAATAGTTTTCAACCTTTCTAATGCTGCAACCTTTTAATAGAGTTCCTCAAGTTGTGGCGAGCTCCAACCATGCAGTGATTTTGTTACCATTTCATAACTGTAATTTTGTTACTGCTTTGACTAGTAATATGCAGGAAATCTGATCTGCAAACCTAATCAGTAAGATTACAAAGTGTAGGATTCATGAATTTTGCACATAAATGGTTAGGTCTAGAAATATCATCCTGAGTGAGGTATTTAAGTCACAAAAGAACCCACAGAGTATGTACCTACTGAGAAGTTGTTATTAGGCAAAAAGCTCAGAATACACACTCTCCAATTCACAGACCATATGGAGCCCAATAAGAAGAATGACCAAAGCATGGATGCTTCAGTCCTACTTAGAAGGGGGAACAAAAAAACATGGGAGGTAGGAGGTAAGTGGAACTTGTGAGGAAAAGAGGAGGGGAAGGGGAGAAAGGGGTCTGGATCATGTATTCGAGGAGATGGAGAGCAGTACAAAGAGTCAAGAAATAGAACAGAGGTGTATAGCAGTGGGGGATGGGGAACTGGGGGTAGCCATCATAAAGTACCCTAAGCCAGGAAAGCAAGAGGCTCCCAGGACCCAAAGGGGATGACATTAGCTGAAATACCCAACAAAGTGTAGTAAGAACCTATAGAAACTTATGGATATGCAGAGACCCTGAATGAGGGATAGGGCCACCTCATAGAAGCAGGGAAAGGGGTGGGGATAGGGGATTTGCAGATGGGAAACCAGGAAAGCAGATAACATTTGAAATGTAAATAAATAAAATATCTAATAAAAATACATAAAAATAAAATTAAATTTAAAAAAATTAAAAGAAGTTTCAACATATAGTGCACACCATTAATCCCAACACCGGGAAAGCAGAGGCCAGGTAGAACTCTGAATTCAAGGCCAGCTTTGTCTATAGAGCACGTTCCAGGTCAGCCAAAGCTACAAAGAGAAACCCTCCCTCAAAAAACAAAGAAACAAACAAACAAGGAGTTTTATTTATACAGAGAAATTTGTTTACTTTTGGAAAAGTGGTGAAAACTTACAATCTGAAGTTTCAGGATAGAGATTTCTTCTGCTTCTTGAAGCACACAATACAGAGTACAAATGTATATGTTATTATGGAAGACTTATCTCACTAGCTCTCTGGCATAAAATAGTGTAATAGATGCAGTAATCCTATTGCTTTCGTCGTATTAAAAAGCTTACAAGTAAGATAAATATTCCTCCCATACCATTGTTGTGGGGCTTTTCAAGTCTTTATAAGTATGCCATCAATTATAAAATAAATTAATATGCACACTGCCACTCTTACCAAAGAGTACATCAATCTCCCTTGAATAGGTGAGACACATCTACCTACTTAAAGATGAAATGCTTTCATTGACTTTTTCTCTCATCTTTAAAATTCATTGTTTTGAGACAGGATCTAGCTGTGGAACATGGGCTGTCTTTTCTGCAATTCTCCCTCAGCATCTTGAGGCTGCCATCACCAACACACGATTCCACTGAGCCATTGAAGATGAACTTTTAACATGTATTTAATTGTAGTTGTAGCAGTAAATCCCTACTTGACTACTTGAACTAGCTTAAAAAATAGTTTGCTGCATCATTTTAGATAGACCTACATTTAATAAAGATAAAAGGTTAGAGCCTCCCAGGAAGGATAGGGCATCTAGTCAAGGCTGTGTTAGATAAGCAGAGGCAACGTAAGCTCAACATAAGACAAGTCATGAATAACTCTTACTTGAATAACTTACCTGCTCGCATTTACCTAGTTCTCTGTGCTTTGTGGTTAGAATGGTAAGAGGTCCCAGTGGTTTCTTCAAGTTTTTGAGGTCCCATTTGTAGTTTGTTGATCTTAGCGCATAAGCCATTGGCATTCTGTTCAGAAAATTTTCCCCTATGCTGATGTGTTCGAGGCTCTTTCCCACTTTCTCTTCTAATAGATTCAGTGTATATGGTTTTAAGAGGAGGTCCTTGATCCACTTTGACACTTGCTTTGTGCAAGGAGATAAGAATGGATCAATTTGCATTCTTCTACATGCAGACCAGTTAAACCAGCACCATTTGTTGAAAATTCTGTCTTTTATTTTCCCCCCACTGGATGGTTTTAGCTTCTCTGTCAAAGATCAAGTGACCATGAGTGTATGGGTTCATTTCTGGGTCTTTAATTCTATTCCATTGATCTACCTGCTTGTCTCTGTACCAAAACCATGCAGGTTTTGTTTGTTTGTTTGTTTGTTTAATCACTGTTTCTCTGTAGTACAGCTTAAGGTCAGGGACAGTGATTCCCCCAGAAGTTCTTTTATTGTTGAGAATAGTTTTCTCTATCATGGGTTTTTGATTATTCCAAATGAATTTGAGTTCTCTGAAGAATTTAGATGGAATTTCACTGAATCTATAGATTGTTATGTTCAAACTTTTTTTTTATAAAGATTTATTTATTTATTATATGTAAGTACACTGTAGCTGTCTTCAGACACACCAGAAGAGGGAGTCAGATCTTGTTACGGATGGTTGTGAGCCACCATGTGGTTGCTGGGATTTGAACTCTGGACCTTCCGAAGAGCAGTCGGGTGCTCTTACCCACTGAGCCATCTCACCAGCCCCCATGTTCAAACTTTTTAATGGTTGTGAAGTGCTAATGATATGCTGATAGAGATGACCAATCTACAAAGAAGGATGACAATAGTTTCTTCCTAACCTGATTCCAATGTGTTGAATCATACATTGTGAGGAAATTGAATCTTACGAACTAAATAAAGTGGCAAATGGACTCTTCCCCAAACTTTCAGATGAGAAGGCAATGTAGTTGAAAAAGTGAAACATAAAAACATAAAAACTAGGCCTTTAGGCCCAGGCTTGAGAATGTGACCTTTCTGACTCAATGCTCCAAGGCAAGCTAATCATAAATCAGATAGCGACATTCCTCCAGCCACCAGCTTCCTGGGTTCAGGGAGTATTTGTTCAAAAAGGACCACCCTGACCATTCATGGAACCTGCTATGCAAATGTGCTATTGTTAGGGGCTCATAGAAACTGTCTTGAGAAATAACCTACACAATTACCAGATATTCCTTGTGACTCTTGTGACTTCCCCGGGACTCTTAACTGGTATTTTTGGTATTTTCCAACAACGACCTCCCCACCCTCTTAAGTTGTGGTGGGGAGGTCTTCCTTTAAATACCCCCTTACCCAGTTACTTGGGGTGCCATAGTTCTCTACCCCTGAGTGATATATGACTGTGGGCTCTTGAAATAAAAGTCCTCTTGCAGTTTGCATCATGACTTTTTCTCATGAGTGATTTGGGGTGTTACCTCTCCTGAGTCAGAATGTGGGGGAGTCCTCACTTTGTGAGTCTTTCATAGTCATCATCTTGGCATGAGTGTGACATAAGCTGAAGTTGTCCCAGGCTATTCTTTGTTGAATCACTAAACATATGCAGCAAAATGTGTGTACTATTTTAGTTAGAACATTTTGCTGTACATAAAGATATGTAATTATGTCTCTAGAATCACCCATACTTGTTGAGAATTCAATTTCAAAATTCCTGATAAAACTATCCATTTACAGCAGCAAAAAGCTTATTGGACCTTTTTAACTACATGTCTTAATAAAATTGAATCACAGAATTATTATATGGGTTAAATCACTGATTTCCTTTTCAACCTAAGATCAATAATGTGTAATGATTTTTTTAAAGAAAGAGTAGAATTCCGATAAAGTATAGGAGTGTAGAATTGATATGTCGATAGAATCCCAGCAGTGATTACTGGGTTTTTCTTACCTAGTCCTACAGTACACTTATTGTTTGGATGTTTTTTGTTGGTTTGTGAAGTATTGCAATTACAGCACTATAGGCAAGTATGCTCTAAAACTGAGTTATAGCTACAATACCTGAAACAGTTTTTTTTTCATTAAGTGCCTTATCTCAGTTATTGAAAGTTCTTGTTTATTAACAGGTTCTGATAGATAATTTTGTACTTTTACTAATAAAAAGCTATTTTATAGACTTACAATGAATTCAGCTTTTTTATTGAAAAGGTTTTTGTTAAAACATTTTAATAAAAAACAATGGAGATATATTGTATAACCTAAATTCGTAGTACTTAGATGTTTTAAAATATAATGGGAAAATAAATAAATATGTAAAATCATTTTCTAATATCTAATGTTTTCTGAGTAAATGTGGGGCGCCGGCCATGAGGAAGTAAAGGGGTGGAGGGGAGATGATCTGAGTCCTGCCAGAGCTCGGGGCACTGGGCAGGCAGACAGAGGAGGGAGTTGGACTTCCTGTGTTCTCCACACTGGGTGGTCATTTGGCTGTGGGAAGTCATGCAGCTACAGGCTGAGGGGGTGGGAAGGGGGCAGTCCTGAGTCCCTGGGAATCACAGAGGCCAGGGATGACAGGTTCTAGCTCTTGGGCATTGCAGGATGTCACTGGACACAGTGGAAGAGCTGAGAACAGGTAGGGAGGGGTCCCAGGGCCAGCTTGGTCAGCCACCGGGCTGAAGGGAGAAGAGGCAATGGGATAGAGCACTGGGTGGTTCATGCTAGGGCGAGAGTCCTTGGTCCAGTCTGGCATCTGGAAATGCCAGGAGGCCTTCTGGTGGGAGGTTAGATGTGTGGCTCCTTACAGGAAAACCTGTTCCTTTGCTCCAGCAGGGCAGATCTCGATGAGCCAAGATGGACCATGGTTATATGGTGTTTACTGTAGAAAGGCAGAGAGACACAGAAGAGCAAAGAAGTAGAGGGTGGCCATGGCCACGTGAGATGGGGGAAAGGAAGGGAAGAGAGGGGGGAGAGGTGAGAGTAAGAGACAAGAAAGAGAGCAAGAGCTTAAGAGAGAGAGGAGGGGACAAGCAGGCCCTTTTATAGTGGCCTGAGCTACCTTGCTGTTGCCAGGTAACTGTAGGGGTAGAGTCCAACCAGAATACCAGGAGCTTGGGGCATTGCCTACTTGACTGATAGCCACAGGATTATGGAGTTGAGGACTCTTGGTGTCAGGAGCCTAATGTCTGGGAGCATAGCTTATGGTTCCATCCCTTGTAGAATTTTCTACTGGATCTCCTGAGTAAGCTTCGCTCAATCAAAACACAGACTGTCTTTCATGGTCCAATGATTAAATGCAGTTTTTATCTCATAGGTGATTAACGTGCTAAAACTGCCATTTCATTCTAATATCTGAAAATTTGACAAGAATTAACCATGTTAGAATTTTAGCACATCTTCTGCTCACTTATAGGCTTTTATGCTTACATGAGTGTGTTGAGGTAGGACAGGGTTCATATGTAATATTGGTTGCAAAAATGTTGCTATGCAACCTCTTTGAATTAGTGTAGTTGTGATGCATGGAGTAACATTGATCATTATATATTTTAATGATATATATTTCCTGATAATTTTCAATAGGCTTAGAGAATGAGGAAATGGTAGTCAAACAATTAAATTATGTAGTGCAAAGCATTACAAAATTACCCAAGTTCCCAAAGGAAATGAAATGTAGAAACTAGAACTGAACAAAAATAAAAGAGTAATTTAGTACATACTTTAGCATTCTGGTAAAACAGGTGTTCTGATTAATAAGGAAAACGGTATTGTTGATTGAAGAATAATGTTTTATTTTCCATGTATTTCTACAGTATGAGGATATTATCATGCTCTGCCTCTCACTGTGCCCAATTACATGCACTGTAATGAAGGGACAGCTTCAAAATTGTAGGATTCAAAATATTGAGGGACAAAGTAGTAATCTATTGACCAAATTTTCAGATATATAAAAAAATTAGTGTAAATAAAGACAATATATTAATTACCATGAATTCATGGCTTATAAAAATAGATCTTCTAATTTTCCCACAAAAGCAATATAATTAAATGAAAAATATTGTATTTGAACTTTGAAAAAGTGGTAGAGTTTAATATCAGAGTATAGTGTTATAAGATGGATATAAAAAATCAGTCTAGCACAGGGAAAGGCCTACAAATAGCTAGAAGTAATAATCATGACCCTGAATATAAGTATCTACCACAAAATGCGTCCAAATCTGGAAATAAAAGAACCACTTAGCAGAATAGATGGGCCTATGTAAATTGATTGAAAGAACTGGTGTGTGCACTGAGGTTCACTGAAAAACTACTGCTGCCATCCATCTAACTGCTTCCATCTTCCAGAGAACACATATTAGGTAATGGTTACTCCCTATTAACAAGTGTCAGAAAGATACCATTGGAGTTCTAATGAGGAAGGAGCCTAAAAAGGAGATAGTGAAAGACTCAAACTAAAAATTCTATTGGTCGATTTCTGTTCCTGAAAAAAGATACATACATATATAAATACATACATACTACATGATACATACATACATACATACTATATAATACATACATAGAGAGAGACAGAGACAGGCACACAGAAAGAAAGAAAGAAAGAAAGAAAGAAAGAAAGAAAGAAAGAAAGAAAGAAAGAAAGAAAGAAAGAAAGAAAGAGAGAAAGAGAGAAAGAGAGAAAGAGAGAAAGAGAGAAAGAGAGAAAGAGAGAAAGAGAGAGAGAGGGAGGGAGGGAGGGAGGGAAGAAGGGAGGGAGGGAGGGAGGGAGAGAGAGAGAGAGAGAGAGAGAGAGAGAGAGAGAGAGAGAGAGAGAGAGAGAGAGAGAGATTCTGCCTTGCATTTTACCTGTATTGATTTGCTTACTCTCTTGTTGGAGCATACAAATTTACCCATTACAGCATTATCTTTTTAGAGGAAAGACACTCAAAAAAGACAATCTCTGACCAGTTAATAGCTGGTAATGCTTAAGCTGCTAGGCCTGAGATATTTGTAAAAGCTTCATTTCTCTTTATGCCAGAGATTCACCTTCTCTAAAAGTAGTGTGATCCATGACCTAGAACCACTGTGCTGAGTAATGAACTTGTAAGATGGGAAAGGCTGGGTAAGAGAACACGAATGGCTGTTGTGTCCTGACATGTGCTCTACCAGCAAGTATTTTCTATCCACTTCCCCTAAGGAAAAGATTATTAACCCTGAAAGATCATTCTCGGTTTCTTATTCTAAACGTTTCTAAACCAACTTCCATTTTTTTATTTCAGTGACATGTAGCTAGCATTATTCTTGGAACTCAATAATATGCATAATTTCATATATATGTGTGTATATATACATATATATATATATAGTTTGTTTCTGAAATCATTGATTGTAATATATTGATATTTCTTGTCTAGCTCAAACAGTGAATATAGATCCTGGTATAGAGAACTTATTAGCATTCTGCACAATTGATTTAAATTAAGTAGATTATAAATAATACCAAGGTATCTCACTAAGATAAATAGACAAATATGACAGTATTTTCTCTCAGTGATTCAAAGAAATATCAAGGTGAAGAGGAGGCAGAGTGTATGAGGCAGAAGCTGAAGTGACATACTATAAAATGCAGTACTCTAATCAAGGCTTGCTGATCTCATTCATAAATATTTATAGCTGTGGCTACCTGCACAAGATCAAGCCAGCAAAAATTTCAGCATAGATGAGAGATACAATTTACAGACTGCCCTTTCTACCATGGAATTATTGGTAGTCAATTGTTAGTAGGAAAGGAGGGTCATTCTTTTTGGTGGATGTGGCCACTGATAAGATTCCCAAGTTCTACTAGACAGTCATAAACCCATGAACATATGGACAGGAATAATTTAACTTAGTTATAACATCTTTTTCTAGGTAAGGCACAAAGTTGGAAGGGAAACACATCGAGGGGAAATGAGGAAAGTTGAAATGGAGAGAATGGAGATTAAATATGATTATGTATCACTGTATATATAAACAGCATTCATGATAATAAAGAAACGAACCAAACCAAACCTCATACCATTCCTATGAGGTAGCCATACTGCATCTCTCAACAATCTCCCCTTCAAATGGTATCTGCCTGCTTTTGCTTACTTCTACTGACATCCAGCTATCTACAGTCTTATGTTATACTACTTGAATTTCTGCAGTGACTTAACTAGTCTTCAGCCTTTCATTATTGACCTATAATTCTACCTAATCACTAAGCCCCAGACATGAGTCAGTTGCCACCTGCTTCCCAAAGGTCTGCTTAAGTTCCTCACTCACGCTGCTTACCAAAGTCAGTATTCTTCAAAGTATTTTTCTACTATCCACAATTCCCACTACTTCACCATTTTGCTGCTGATAGAACTAAAGGTTATGATCTTCCTCTGCCTGTTATTGAGGATTAAATCCATATATGAATTCAACAGAGATATAACATGGAGACCATTATCATTGCCCATGGGATATCTGGTGAAAATAATAAAAAGGGACCTGAAATGATACTGTAACTGAGCATCAAGAATATGATGAAATAATTAAGGTGTAAAGTGAAAAGCACAGGAATATGTGCCAATTTCTGACACTACTGGATTGGGTAAGGACAGTCAGCTGGATGCTCATGGGTCATTAGTTCTTATGGCTCTCCGAAGCTTAACTAAGGGCTTCCTGGCAATGAGCAGACTTTCCATTTGGTTCCATGTCACATTTGCAAAACTTCTGGATTGTATAATGTAAACACTTTGGGGAGGGAACTCCTCCTTTTAACTTTGACTAGTATATTTGCATCATACAACAAACAAAAGCAAAAATATTTTTCTAGATCTGGGTTTCAGAGTTCAATACAAAATCGTTTCTTTCAAACACATGCAATATTTCAAAGAATCCCAATTGTTGATAAATAGAAGACCAAAGAAGATATTTATATAATGAAACCTGCAATTCTTTTTAAATGACTTACACTCAGCTACACAACTTCTCACTTTGTTCTGTTTAATATTATGTTCTATGGAGATATTAGGATACTGCACAAGTCAACGTTTCTCCTCTACTGACTAGTGCTCTTGATACTGGAAGGTGCTGTGTAGCTGCCATAGAAAAGTAACCATCAATATCACCCATCTGTCTACCCTGTACCAGACATCACTGACCTGTCTGCAAGATGTACTGGTGCAATAGTGGCACCAATGCTATAGGAGTAGCCAAGCACTCTCTGATTGTATTTGAGGTTCACTCAGAAGGTCTACACTTGACACTGCTGGAGTGACCAATAATTTGAGACTATATAGGTCAAGGACTTAGGGAAAGACCTATTACTATTACTGAAGGACAAAAGGAACAGACTGATAAAAATGACTCCAAATGACATAGTTCCACACTCGAAGATTAGTGCATTGATTAACCCTCATAAAAAAAAGCCTCATAGAGACACCAGTTCTTATAATAGACAATGTCTGACACAACGACCACAGTTGGACAATGTGCAGAAAGTGAGAGAGTTTTGAATACTCAGCTCTAAATGAGATATATTTGTTAAAACTCTAAACTCAGAGATCCGTGGGGAAGAGGAGCAAAGAAGTTTGAGAGGGCCAGAGCAGAAGTAATGGATGACTCCTGGTAAGTGACACACAACAGACACACAACAGGGCTGAGGTAAATATGAACTAACAGCAATTGTGTAAAGAACACACAGCCTTAGAAGGCATTTTCCCCCATGTTGTAAAGCGACCTCAGATAACCAAGCCTGAGAGAGAGAGAGAGAGAGAGAGAGAGAGAGAGAGAGAGAGAGAGAGAGAGAGAAAATAATGAAAGCCCATGATGTGTGGAACGCCCATGTTGTAATTGGCTGAATTTAGCTTAAAAACTCCTGGCATGGCAAAAATCTCTCAGATCCCAGGGCCCAACAGAGAAACGGTGAGTTGAGAAACAATCCACCCGGTCTCCACGTGGATGTCCAGTCAGATGCCCACGCGGACAGCAAGCCTGCATATACCACTGCTGCTCAGCTCCAGAGGATCTGAAAGTAGGAAACATCGAGTCGCGGACCACCTGATGTGTTTTACTGACCTAGGCCACACAACCAGATTGGAAAGGTTAGTGAGGGATGTGTGTGTGTGTGAACACCTTCAGGGCCCAATTCTCCATTTATTTTCTTATTGCTGTTTATGAATAAATAAAAAGTTGCTAGAACCTTTCCTCTGAGTTTCGTGGATTGGCTTTCCACCCGTTTCATGGCAGTTCTCGACAGAGTGTGACAACATACACAAGGTCAAACAAGACAAAATTATGTCATAGGTAAGGGAAAGTAGGCACAAATTGGCACCAATTAACCAGAAGGCTATTTTCAGTTGATATCTGCTGGAACTTAAAAAATCAGTTTCTCCAAAAGATTAACACTGTGTATATCAACCACCCTCAGGGCAGATGCATAAAAGACTAAGGTAGTTGACCAACACAAAATAGACTCTAAGCTTAAATAACAATCGTTACATTTAGGTTGATATGTTGTCTCTTTGCTTACTCTTTTGCTTTGATTTGGTTTTTGTTTTGTTGTTGAGATTAAAAAAAGAGAGAGAGAACATGATGTTGGATAGATAGGGAGGTAGCAAAGATATGAGAAGGGACTGATTGGAGGAGGATAAATATGATTAAAATATATTGTTGGGAAGAAAAAACTTAAAGCCAAGAAATTAAGACTCATTGGACATCACAGCTCCTGTGCCTATGAGACATTATGGGAGATGGGACAGAAAGTTTGTAAGAGCTAAAAATCAATCTAGGCTTCATGAAACAGACTTTACTAGAAATAGCTGCATAAGCAAGAGCAGAACTATGGCAATATCAGTGCACATCCTAACAAGGAAGAGGAAACATTTTGTGGGGTCCTGCTCTTGATGAAGAAGTAAAGGTACTATAAAGTATTGGGAAGAGAATTAACTGCTCCCAGCATTGAGGCTACCTATTGATGTACAAAGGAGAATGCCTTGAGACCATATACACACAAACAATAAAAGTTGACTCAGCAAATTGTATTTATAAATATTTTAGTGTATGAATAACATGTGCATTATATATTTAGAAATATAATAAAAGAAAAAGAGAATATCAAATGGGGGAAAAGGAGAGGACTGAGGAATATAGATGGGAAGTGTTGGAAGGAGAAAAGGGAGGGGAAAGGGATATAATATTATTGCAATTAAATGTTTCATTCTTTTGGCCTATCCTCCTTTTTTTTTAGGAAACTACAATTTATTCTTCAATTATTATCTTACTATTTATTTAATTAGTTTGATTTCTATAAATGACCCATGTTCCCAAACTCAAATGTTTACTTTAAATCTTTGTATTTAGATATTTGTAAGTTTACCTTTTTAAAATTATAAATAATTAATTAGTTAATGATATAAAGTAATTTGAAAATTTTTATTAGATATTTTCTTTATTTACATCTCCAATGATATCTCCTTTCCTGGTTTCCCCTCTGGAAAACCCCTATCCCATTGCCCTCCCCCTGATTCGATGAGGGAGCTTCCCTGTCCCACCCACCCACTTCTGCTTTCCCATCCTGGCATTCCCCTATACTGGGGCATTGAGCCTTCACAGGACCAAGAGCCTCTCCTCCCATTGATGTCTGACAAAGCCATTCTCTGCTACATATGTAGCTGGAGACATGGGTCCCTCCATGTGTACTCTTTAATTGGTGGTTTGTCCCTGTGAGCTCTGGGGGTGTCTGGTTGGTTGATATTGTTCTTCCTATGAGGTTGCAAATTCTTTCAGCTCCTTCAGCCCTTCCTCTAACTCCTCCATTGGGGACCCTGTGCTCAGTCCAATGTTTGGCTGTAAGAATCTACCTCTGTATTTGTCAGGCTTTCGTAGAGCCTCTCAGGAGACAGCTATATCAGCCTCCTGTCAGCAAGCATTACTTAGCATCCCCAATAGTGTCTGGGTTTGGTAACTGTATATGGGATGGATCCCCCAGGTGGGGCAGTCTCTGCCTGGCCTTTCCTTCAGTCTATACTTCACAGTTTGTCTCTGTATCTCCTCCCACGAGTATGTGTTCCCCCTTCTGAGAAGGACTGAAGTATCCATACTTTGGTATTCCTTCATCTTGAGCTTTATTGGCTCAGGATAAGTTATTAATTCTCTACAATAAACACTTTCTTCATTTCATTCAATATTTCAATGTATAGGAACAATAATTGTAAACGTTTATTTGAAGATGCTGTTCTTGTAAGTTGTGAGCTCCATGAGAGTCAATAGCCTGTGTTACTTTGAATTTGGTTGCATCCCAAGTGTCTAGACCAGTGTCTCAACCTGTGTGTCAAGATCCCTTTGCAGGTCAAAGGAACCTTTCACAGGGGTTATCTACAACCATCTTAAGATCAGATATTTACATTATGATTCATAGCAGTAGCAAAATTATAGTTATGAAATAGCAACAAAAACAATTTTTTGCTTGGGAAGTCACCATAGCATGATGAATTGAATTAATTTTAATTAATTTCATAATTAAAATTGAATGTCGCAGCATTGGGAAGACTGATAACCACTGGTCTAGACAATATAATAGGCTGGTTATATATTTGTTCCTATATAAGTAAAATATTCTTTTCTTTGTAAAAATGTTATTTTTTCTCTTCTCAAATATTCAGTCTATTTTTGTATTTGCAGTAGGATCCTAGTCTTGTAAGTTACTCTTCACTATGTCTCCTGTTTCCTTGACTTTGTGGTATCTGATTACTTGTTATGTATAATTTATTAGGTAAAACAGTTCCAACACAGATATTTTAAATGGTAGAAATTTGTTTTCCAGCCTTTTACTCTGAGGTTGTGTCTATCTTTGTCACTCATATGTGTTTCCTGTATGCAGCAAAATGCTGGGTCCTGTTTATTTATCTATCCAGTCTGTCAGTCTATGACTTTTTATTGGGGAAGTGAATCAATTGATATTAAATGATATTAAGGAGTAGTGATTGTTGTTACCTGTTATTTTTGTTTTTAGAGATGGAATTATGTTTCCGCAGCTATCTTATTTTGGGTTTGTTGAAAGATTGCTTTCTTGCTGTTTCTAGGGTGTAATTTTCCTCCTTGTTTTGGTGTTTTTCATCTATTATCCTTTGTAAGGCTAGATTTGTGGAAAATTATTGTGTACATTGGGTTTTGTCATGGAATACCTTGGTTTCTCCATCTATGGTCATTGAGAGTTTTGTTGGGTATAGTAGCCTGGGCTGGTACTTGTGTTCTCATAGGGTCTGCATAACATCTGCCCAGGATCTTCTGACTTTCATAGACTGGTGAGAAGTCTGGTGTAATTCTGCTAGGTCTGCCTTTATATATTAATTGGCATTTCCTTAACTGCTTAATGTTCTTTATTTGTTTTGTGCATTTGGTGTTTTGATTAGTATGTGACAGGAGGAATTTATTTTCTGGTCCAATCTATTTGGAGTTCTGTAGGATTTTTGCATGTTTATGGGCATCACTTTCTTTAGGTTAGGGAAGTTTTCATCTATAATTTTTTTGAAGATATTTACTGGCCCTTGAAGTTGGGAATCTTCACCCTCTTGTATACCTATGATCCTTAGGTTTGGTCTTCTCACTGTGTCCTGGATTTCCTGGCTGTTTTGAGTTAGGAGCTTTTTGCATTTTGCATTTTCTTTGACTGTTGTGTTACTGTTTTCTATGGTATCTTCTGCTCCTGAGATTCTCTCTTCTATCTCTTGTATTCCATTGGTGATGCTTGCATCTATGACTCCTGATCTCTTTCCTAGGTTTTCTATTTCCAGGGTTGTCTCCCTTTGTGATTTCTTTTTTGTTTCTATTTCCATTTTTAGATCCTGATGGTTTTGTTCAATTATTTCACCTGTTTGATTGTGTTTTCCTATAATTGTTTAAGGGATTATTTTTTTGTTTTTTTCCTCTTTAAGAACTTCTACCTGTTAACCTGAGTTCTCTTGTATTTTTTTAGGAGAGTTATTTATGTCCTTCTTAAAATCCTCTATCATCATCATGAGATGTGATTTTAAATCAGCGTCTTCCTTTTCTGCTGTGTTGGGCTATCCAGGGCTTGCTGTGGTGGGAGAACTGGGTTTGCTCTTAAGATGCCAAGAAACCTTTGTTTCTATTGCTTATGTTCTTGCCCTTGCCTCTCACCATCTGGTTATCTTTGATGTTACCTGGTCTTGTGCTCTCTGACTGTGGCTTGTCTCTCCTGAAAGGCTGTGTGTCAGCATTCCTGGGAGACCAGCTCTCTCCTGGCAGGATTTGAGTATGGAAAGCTGTGGCACAGGGTTAGCTCACAGATGCAGACCAGCAGCTTTATTTATAATAGCCAGAAGCTGGAAACAGCCCAGATGTCCCTCAACAGAGGAATGGGTACAGAAAATATGGTTCTTTTGCACAATGGATTACTACTCAGATATTAAAAACCATGAATTTATGAAATTCGCAGGCAAATCAATCGGAAATATTTTTTAAGAAATAGGAAAATATATATAAATTATCACATTTTATAGTAGTTGATAAAAAATACACTCATGTCTCAAAAACATGTAATTACTTTAAATTTTTTTTATTATTTTATTTAATTGAAACGTGTATTTCATTGCATGTCTCCAGTGTGCAGGTGCCTACAGAGACTAGAAGAGGGCATTAAATACCCTGTAGCTAGAATATTCTGTGGTGTGGGTGGATCTTCTGGAGGGACTTTTAATGCCCAGTCATCTCTAAAACCCCCACGCACCATTGTTCTTGCAAGTAGAACTCTCTGGAGAGGTTCTACTCATTAAAAGTTAGAACTAATTAATAAAAAGGAAAGCAAAAAAACGAAAAGACAGAAAACTGCTTAGATTGTCAGAATTAAATACCTTAAGAACTAAATACAGTATGACTATTTCAAAATGAAATTAATCTTAAAAACTTAATTATTAATATATGCTGTATATACTTTATAAAAACAAAAAAATACTTGATTGTATTTCAAGAAACACATGTATATTAGAGTTAAATTTAGCACAAACAGTAATTTATCATATTGCTTTTATTATCTCTATATAATAAAGTAGTTAAACTCACTAATTAGTCAAGGGTAAACTTAAACTCCTAATTCTTTATCCTTAACCTCCCATGGGTTGGAATTATAGGTATCTGCCACCATATTTGGTATATGTGTTGCTGGAGATCAAACTTAGAGCTCTGTAGATGCTGGCCAAATCCCCTGTCTTGAAAGGCACATCTTTAATTTTGTATTTGATAATCATCTTATCCTTGAACCTGATCACAATAAATTTATTGTAATAGTAGTACTACTGATACTGTAAAAATAAGAGAACAAGGAGAAAATTGTGCTCCTACAAACTTTTTTCTTTGAATACTGCCTATAGAAATTATACAAGCCAAATGTGTTACAAATAATAATTTTTAGGATTTCTACCTGATCTTGTCAATTCTTCTGCAGCATCTGCTTATTTTAACAGTTGTATTGGTAGTGCAGTCTGAACTGAGACAGGCAGTAACCACAGTAAATCAGGAGAATGACTCTCTCTTATTTCCCAACCTCAGGCTCTGTGCAATCAAAGAAACTATGAACATCTGCCTGGATTCTGATTGCCATGTTCGCTGATTCAGTGTGCCCAAATAAGCAACAATTAGTCTGTTCAGCATGTATTGGAAGACCTGTCAAGTTAATTCAAATTAGGAAAGAATAAATTGAATCCAGTTGGCATTGTGCATATTTGTACGCAAAGTTTAAGCAAGCATCAACTGTGCTATGTTATCTCATATTTACAAGGAAAACAAGACCATATTGTTACACAATTCCAGAAGTAACTATTTCCATCCTAATTTTACTTATGCCATTGCCAGGATATATTTTTGGTGGGCTTACAAAGTTCTTAAGCACATTTATCTGCTTTCTATCAATTAGCTCCTAGACACACATATGTTTAATATCTTGAGATATTAGGGTTTTAATAAATCATGTGTTTTCAAAAATGAACCATTTCTCAGGTCAGTGAGTGGCATTTAGTTTTTTAAATTTTTAAAAAGTGGAAATGCCTTCAGCATCAACAGCTACATTCCCATTGTTGTAATTGGATATAATCTTGTCCTGTCAAAACTTTTCCATGCCTTTAAGCTTAGTAGGAGAATTGAATCTTAAAGAAATATTGATGCTATCTGGAATCTGGCATGCACTTAGTAGAAGAATGTTTGATGAAAGTGATATTAATTATATACTTTGTATCCCAGTTGTCACAAGTAAATAAAGTGTCACCTTACACATTGATGTGTGCTTTGAGTCATGTTTATGCACAAGGGCACAAATGTGCTAAGTGCAAGTGGATTTCTAAGAAAATGACCCACAGTGCTCCTGTACTATTAAATTGCACACCAGATGAAACATAACAAGGGAAAATTAAGAGAATCTGAGAAGTCAAACCTACTCCATCTTGGGACTGGACTCCATCTTAAAATAAAATAAAAAGTCTGAGAACTTGACCTATAGCTGAACTAAAGCTGCACTGAAGTACCAGGAAGGACCCCAAATGGCTTGTCCTTGGCCCATACCCCATAGTTACTCTCTAGCTACTTCCTAGCTACGCTCAGTCAAAAATTAGTCTGATTATTTCAGATATTCTTTCAGATGGTTTGTGATTGTTCATGGTTTTGCTTCAGAGCACCCACCTGTCTGCTTACATTAGTCATACAGTTAGATGCTTGTCAGGCTGAAACTCCCTTGCTTGCTCACTATTTCCTATAACACCGTGTCCCACTGAGAGCTCTTAGCTTCACCCAACTCTCTTGCTGTATCATTGAGGATGGTGTGGCCCAGGCTCCAGCTTGTAAAAAAAAGACCCATGCATTGGATTTTCTTTTGAGATTCAAGAATGTTGATCAGGCACAACACATCACTTTGTCAAACTTAAGATGTTTCTTTTTGAGTCTTACTCACCTTTCCATTGTTGTGACCAAATAACCTAACTAAAGTCAGTTAAGGGAGAAAGGGCTCATTAAGGTTCACCATTTAAAGGGATAGCACATCAGGGTAGGGAAGCCATGGTGGTGGGAGTTAGAGGTAGCTGGTCACACTGTGTTGATAGCGAGGAAGCAGAGAGAGATGAATGATGATGCTTAGCTTCTTTTTCCTTTTTATATAAAGTGCAGCTCTCATCCCAGAGAAAGATGTCACCAACAATAAGTAGCCTTGCTACCTCAATTCACCTAATCAAGATAATGTCCATTTTCATGGTCAAACATATTTCCCTTAGTTGTTTCTAGATCTTTCAAAGTTGTCAATTGGTAAATGATAGCCTTTGCCCACCTTATCAGTGAGAGAAAGAAGAGAATCTGAGATTATGACTGACTGTCACAACAGGAAAACCAAAAGAAGGGGAAAACAATAATTTTATAAGATACAAAATAATTTTGCCTTTACTTTCACAGATAATAGGCTCAAAGTGGTAACTTGCAAATATCTTCTATGACTCCTGTTCATTTGGAGATTGCTGGATGAATGTTGGAACAGAATAGACTTGAATAGATTGTTAGTGGCACTAAATAAATACAATATGGTCTCATATAGGTTGGAGGCACGAATGCCTTTCCTTGCATTCAACTTGAACATCTGGTGTATAGTAGGCAAACAAGAAACATTCCCAAGTTGGTCCATACATTGACATTACATGTAAATTATATATATATATATATATATATATATATATATATATATATATATATACACACATATATATACATATATATGTGTATATGTGTATGTGTATGTATATATATTCATATATATATATATATATATATATATATATGTTTTTTACTATAGATTGTAGCAATTAAAATGAGCATGTCAAAAGGGAAAAGAAAATGCATAAGGTACAATAAGTAATATGAACTTGAAGTGGTTAAATAAGTCCATGAAGAAATTCTGCTGATTGCTAAATTGTGATGACTTGCAGTAGGCATACCCTGGAGCAGAGATTTCTGCTTTAAAGGGTCTGGTGCAAAGGTAGGAATATTATCAGGGCTGTATTGGGCAGAGCTTTGCATTCTTTTGCAGAGTCTCCTTTGTGCTGTGCTTGTGTATGTGCCTCTGAATGAGCACCTGATCATCTCTACCATTGAATGCATCTACAAAACCTCAAAAGTATTGAAACTCAGCCATTGTGAAATCTATCAAGCTCTCAGTTTCACTAAAAAATTCTGTAGCTACTGCAAAATTTTAAGCCATTGGATCACATCTTCAGCTTTTCAGAAGTTGTGGTTATTCATATTTAGGCTGAATACACTGATGAAGAAGTCACATCTCTGAGATGAAAAACATTTAATGCACTCATTTGATTTAAATGATATGAGTTTCAGCAGCTTAGGGGATTGCAGTCATTAAGATACACACATGGTTCTAATTAATGTTCTGTTTGCTTAGGTGCATTTTCGATGTTAAAGAGTAGAGTCCCATAACCAGATGGGTTATACATAAGCTCCTGAATATTGCTATTTCCCAGTCTTCTTTGAGGACATTTACAAACATCTTTCACTCTTTGGGTGACAATATGCAGAATGGATAGGCAGCTCCATTTGATGTGAAAGGTTACAAGATTAGTTTGCTCCTTGGTCATCCTAGCATCCTGGCTGACAGCTGAGTTTGTTCCTTATTATCTAGGAACCATTTACCTGATGCTTCTACACTTTCACCCCTGATGCCTCTGAAATGTTAATGAGGTTTGAAGATGCGGTGTTAAGATTAAGGGATGAAGTGAAAAAAATCACTCATTTCTTATATTATCCATTAAATCTAAATATATAGACCCTTACCTTGACATTCTGTTTCTTATTTTACATATTAAATTCAAGTTTATAGTTCTCTGCTTTGACATCAACAGTGATAGTTCTTCAATATTGAGGAGTCCTCTAGACATAATGTTATTGTGTATTGTGTGGAGATTATCCATGTATTCTTCAAATGCTGATTTCTGTGCTCCCATATATTTCTGCAAAACATCTCCCCCAATTGTTCTCTGATCATCAGTAAAGCTGCAAGGATGAGAAGGGTGTGGGGTGGTGGTGCGTGGGGTGGGTAGTTACAGAGATTTCCCATCGAGAGAAAGTCCAGGAGATACTTTGAGAAACTACCTGGAGCCCAGAGAGCCAGATCAGTACTAAAATGGATATATCACAAGGATTTTGACTATGAGATGGCCAGAGATTAAAATAGAGAAATAGTGCTCATCTGTTACTTAAAGCTTGTTAAGTAAATAAAATAGTCCCAATTATTCATTATTCAGGAGCTAGTTGGGTTAAGAGCAAAGCTGCAGTAAACATTTATAAATAGCTACTAGAACAAATGAAGGGTAATAATTGTCCTTTTGGATTCAGAGGCATATGACACCATTCTGAAACACCTGTTTTCCACGACTTTGGTTCTGTTGCTAAGATGAACAAAGTTGCATCTCATCTTTCCTATAGCTATTCTAACAATTCAGGTGGCCATGGCTTTGTTGGATAAGTTAAGGGCACATGTTTTGTCTTAGTTTGACTATTATAAAGATTTGTTCCCTTCCCCTTTTTGTACGTATCATTGCAGTTTTCCTGGAGTTCTGGATTTGGGCACATGAGTACAGGTGCCTGCAGAGTCAAGAAAAGGAAATCTTGTTTCTAGGAGCTAGAGGTCAAGATGCTAGGAAGCACCCTGTCTTGGGTACTTTCAACAGGAGTTGAGTGCTCTGGGAGAGTAGCCTGAGCTCTTTACTGCTCAGGTGTTGCTTTAATCCATCCATGAGCATTCTAAAATACGTTATGAAGGTATTGAGTCTCCTCCAAGATTCTTCCAACTAAAGACAAATTTGTACATATAAGAATCCCTAGTTTTCATTCATTTAATTTTTAAAATAAATAACATAATTTGAACATAAACTTTTTATAGGCAATCAGAACTCTTGATACATTTGTCCAGTTCAATATTGTG
The DNA here is from genome assembly GCF_000001635.26 of Mus musculus. NCBI lineage: Eukaryota > Metazoa > Chordata > Mammalia > Rodentia > Muridae > Mus > Mus musculus. Next base: position 114,260,147 of record NC_000069.6, read on the forward strand.
ATCTTTTAACATGCATATCAACATAGACATTTGATACTATGAAAAATATTTTGCTCACAACAACTGCGTCATAGGCATCATGTTGTTCTTGAAAGAAGAATAATGAAATTGTATAAATATATGGATATTTATTTTGGGTTTTCTGGCATAGCCTTAGAATCTTCCTCCCAGTGTAGACAAAAAATTTAAAATCAATATTGTTGGCATCTCTAAAAAAATTTTTTTTCCATCAATTTGTTGTGCGATGGATATTTGACTATCAGAGACCACTTGAGTGGGTCCTCTTTTTACTTCATGTGGGGTCAAATTGTTAGCAGATCTCTCCACTTTTGGATCAGTCCTTTCCAATCTCTCTCATGTGTAAACTATAGTTTTGCCATGCTTTGTTAAAAAAAAAATCTTCTTGAAGTGTCTCTGTATTTATTTAGTTATTTTCTCTATAATATAAGGTCAAAGATAAAGCTCTTCATGCTAACTAGGAAGGACACTAATATAACTAAGTAATTTTGTTTCTGTAATTTTCTTTTCTCCTCATAATCATGCTACATTTTAAAGTTTTGTAAAATGATATAAACTCTTAGCTAAGTAGTAGCTGAATATATTACTTTTAATTTCCTGTACTGTTGATAGAAAAGCCACTATATAGGCCTTGTGTTTTCCTGTAGATAGTGAGGGTAAATTTCTTAAATGCAAATCAAAACGTTTAACCTAAACCATGGTCATGTACTATGTATGTATATATTTGCATATACCCAAATATTTTTTGGTTTATTTGGTAAATTTGATAAATATTATATGAATTAACTCCACTTGATTTAATCCAGATACTAAAGTACTATGTAGGGGTCAAGATAATTGAGTGAATTTTCTACTATATGATTAGTATACTTAAAAAAAATACAAGTTTGAGCTTGGGTTTCTGGATTACGCCAAGACTGGTCTGCACAGGTGAGAGTGTGGACTGCAGAGGCTAACAGCTTCTGGGACAGGCAGAGGCCACAGAGCTTCTGGGGCAGACTGCATTTCGGGTTCCAGACATCCACTCCTTCCCTGCCAGAGGAGAGGTGTCCAGCCTGCCTGGAAGGGCTTTGCCAAAGCATCAGGGGGAGACATCTTGGTTCCCCGATCCCTCTGAGACTACTCTGTGCAGGTGAGAGTGTGGACTACAGAAGCTACACAGATTCTGGGACAAGCCCTGTTTCAGGCCTTCATCTTCTGCCAGGAGGCAAGTCTGAATGCCATATATCTGTCCACCTTCACTGCAAGAGGAGAGCTTGCCTGCAGAGAGTGCTCTAACCACTGAAACTCAGAAGAGATCTAGTCTCCCAGGTCTGCTGATAGAGGCTAACAGAATCACGAGAGGAACAAGTTCTAACCAGAGACAACTATAACAACTAACTCCAGAGATTACCGGGTGGTGAAAGGCAAACATAAGAATCTTATTAACAGAAACAAAGACCACTCACCATCATCAGAACCCAGCACTATCACCTCATCCAAACCTGGATACTCCAACACACCCAATAAGCTAGACCCAGATTTAAAAGCATATCTCATGATGATGGTAGAGGACATCAAGAAGGACCTTAATAACTCACTTAAAGAAATACAGGAGAATACTGCTAAAGAGTTACAAGTCCTTAAAGAAAAACAGGAAAACACATACAAACAGGTGATGGAAATGAAAAAAAAAAACAAAAAACAAAAAACCATACTAGACCTTAAAAGAGAAGTAGACACAATAAAGAAAACCCAAAGTGAGGCAACGCTGGAGATAGAAACCCTAGGAAAGAGATCTGGAACCATAGATGCGAGCATCAGCAATAGAATACAAGAGATGGAAGAGAGAATCTCAGGTGCAGAAGATTCCATAGAGAACATCAGTACAACAATCAAAGAAAATGCAAAGTGCAAAAAGATTCTAACTCAAAACATCCAGGAAATCCAGGACACAATGAGAAGACCAAACCTATGGATAATAGGAGTAGATGAGAATGAAGATTTTCAACTTAAAGGGCCAGAAAATATCTTCAACAAAATTATAGAAGAAAACTTCCCAAACCTAAAGAAAGAGATGCCCATGAACATATAAGAAGCCTACAGAACTCCAAATAGACTGGACCAGAAAGGAAATTCCTCCCGACACATAATAATCAGAACAACAAATGCACTAAATAAAGATATAATATTAAAAGCAGTAAGGGAAAAAGGTCAAGTAACATATAAAGGCAGGTCTATCAGAATTACACCAGACTTTTCACCAGAGACTATGAAAGCCAGAAGATCCTGGACAGATGTTATACAAACACTAAAAGAACACAAATGCCAGCCCAGGCTACTATACCCAGCCAAACTTTCAATTACCATAATGAACAAGAAAAGTATTCCATGACAAGAACACATTCACACATTATCTTTGCACGAATTCAGCCCTTCAAAGGAAAATATCAGAAAAAAAACAATACAAGGACTGAAACCACGTCCTAGAAAAAGCAAGAAAGTAATTCTTCAACAAACCTAAAAGACAGCCACAAGAACAGAATGCCAACTCTAACAACAAAAATAATAGGAAGCAACAATTACTTTTCCTTTATATCTCTCACTATCAATGGACTTAATTCCCCAATAAAAAGATATAGACTAACAGACTGGCTACACAAACAGGACCCAACATTTTGCTGCTTACAGGAAACCCATCTCAGGGAAAAAGACAGACACTACCTCAGAGTGAAAGGCTGGAAAATAATTTTCCAAGCTAATGGTCTGAAGAAACAAGCTGGAGTAGCCATTCTAATATTGAATAAAATCGACTTCCAACCCAAGTTATCCAAAAAGACAAGGAAGGAGGGGCACTTCATACTCATCAAAGGTAAAATCTTCCAAGAGGAACTCTCAATTCTGAATATCTATGCTCCAATTGCAAGGGCAGCCACATTCATTTAAAGAGACTTTAGTAAAGCTCAAACCACACATTGCACCTCACACAATAATATTGGGAGACTTAAACACACCACTTACATCAATGGACAGATCATAGAAACAGAAACTAAAGAGGGACACAGTGAAACTAACAGAATTTATGAAACAAATGGATTTATCAGATATCTACAGAACATTTTATCTTAAAATAAAAGGATATACTTTCTTCTTAGCACCTCATGGTACCTTCTCCAAAATTAACCCTATAATTGGTCATAAAACAGGCCTCAACAGATACAAATATATTGAAATTGTCCCATGCATCATATCAGATCACCATGGCCTAAGGCTGATCTTCAATAACAAAATAAATAATAGAAAGCCAATATTCACGGGGAAACTAAACAACACTCTTCTCAATGATTTCTTGGTCAAGGAAGGAATAAAGAAAGAAATTAAAGACTTTTTAGAGTTTAATGAAAATGAAGCCACAATATACTCAAACTAATGGGACAATATGAAAGCATTTCTAAGAGGAAAACTCATAGCTCTGAGTGCCTCCAAAAAGAAACAAGACAGCACACACTAGTAGCTTGACAACACACCTAAAAGCTCTAGAACAAAAGGAAGCAAATTCACTCAAGAGGAGTAGACAGCAGGAAATAATGAAACTCAGGGGCAAAGTTGACCAAGTGGAAACAAGAAAAACTATTCCAAGAATCAACCAAACGAGGAGCTGGTTCTATGAGAAAGTCAAAAAGAAAGATAAACACTTAGCCAGACTCACTATCAGGCACAGGGACAGCATCCTAATTAACAAAATCAGAAATGAAAAGGGAGACATAACAAAAGATCCTGAAGAAATTCAAACACCAACAGATCCTTGTAAAAAAAAAATGCTATACTCAACAAAACTGGAAAACCTGGATGAAATGGACTAATTTCTAGACAGATACCAGGTACCAAAGTTAAATCAGGATCAGGTTAATGATCTAAACAGTCCTATATCCCCCTAAAGAAATAGAAGCAGTCAATAATAGTCTCCCAACCAAAAAAAAAAAAAAAAAAAAAAAAAAAAGCCCAGGACCAGATGGGTTTAGTGCAGAGTTCTATCAGACCTTCAAAGAAGATCTAATTCCAGTTCTTCCCAAACTATTCCACAAAATAGAAGCAGAAGGTACTCTACCCAATTCATTCTATGAAGCCACAATTACTCTGATACCTAATCCACAGAAAGACCCAACAAAGATAGAATACTTCAGACCAATTTCCCTTATGAATATCGATGCAAAAATACTCAATAAAATTCTCGCTAACCGAATCCAAGAACACACCAAAACAATTATCCATCCTGAGCAAGTAGGTTTCATTTCAGGGATGCAGGGATGGTTTAATATATGGAAATCCATCAACGTAATACATTATATAAACAAACTCAAAGACAAAAACTACATGATCTTCTCCTTAGATTCAGAGAAAGCATTTGACAAAATCCAACTCCAATTCATGATAAAAGTTTTGGAAAGATCAGGAATTCAAGGTTCATACCTAAACATGATAAAAGCAACCTACAGCAAACCAGTAGCCAACATCAAAGTAAATGGTGAGAAGCTGGAAGCAATCCCACGAAAATCAGGGACTAGACAAGGTTGTCACTTTCTCATTACCTATTCAACATTGTACTTGAAGTCCTAACCAGAGCAAATCGACAACAAAAGGAGATAAAGGGAATAAAAATTGGAAAGGAAGAAGTCAAAATATCTCTTTTTGCAGATGATATGATAGTATATATAAATGATCCTAAAAATTCCACCAGAGAACTCCTAAAACTGATAAACAGCTTCAGTGATGTAGCTGGATATAAAATTAACTCAAACAAGTCAATGGCCTTTCTCTACACAAAGGATAAATATTCTGAGAGAGAAATTAGGGAAACAACACACTTCTCAATAGTCACAAATAATATAAAGTAACTTGGTGTGACTCTAAGTAAGGAAGTGAAAACTCTGTATGATAAAAACTTCAAGTCTTTGAAGAAAGAAATTAAAGAAGATCTCAGAAGATGGAAAGATCTCCCATGCTCATGGATTGGCAGGATCAATATAGTAAAAATGGCTATTTTGCCAAAAGAAATCTTCAGATTCAATGTAATCCCCATCAAAATTCCAACTCAATTCAACAAATTAGAAAGTGAAATGTGCAGATTCATCTGGAATAACAAAAAACCTAGGATAGCAAAAAACTCTCCTCAAGGATAAAAGCACCTCTGGTGGAATTACCATGCCTGACCTAAAGCTGTACTACAGAGCAATAGTGATTAAAAACTGCATGGAACTGGTATAGGGACAGAGAAGTAGACCAATGGAATAGAATTAAAGACCCAGAAATGAATCCACACACCTATGGTCACTTGATCTTCGACAAGGGAGCTAAAACCATCCAGTGGAAAAAAGACAGCATTTTCAACAAATGGTGCTGGCACAACTGGCGGTTATCCTGTAGAAGAATGGGAATTGATCCATTCCTATCTCCCTGTACTAATGTCAAATCTAATTGGATCAAAGAACTCCACATAAAATGAGAGACAGTGAAACTTATAGAGGAGAGAGTAGGGGAAAGCCTCGGAGATATGGGCACAGGGGAAAAATTCCTGAATAGAACAGCAATGGCTTGTGCTATAAGATCGAGAATTGACAAATGTGACTGCATAACACTACAAAGCTTCTGTAAGGCAAAAGACACCCAACAGATTGGGAAAGGATCTTTACCTATCCTAAATCAGATAGGGGACTAATATCCAATATATATAAAGAACTCAAGAAGGTGGACTACAGAAAATGAAATAACCCCATTAAAAATGGGCCTCAGAGCTAAAGAAAGAATTCTCACCTGAGGAATACCGAATGGCTGAGAAGCACCTGAAAAAATGTTCAGGATCCTTAATCATCAGGGAAATACAAATCAAAACAACCCTGAGATTCCATCTCACACCAGTCAGAATGGCTAAGAACAAAACTTTAGGTGACAGCAGATGCTGGCAAGGATGTGGAGAAAGAGGAACACTCCTCCATTGTTGTTGGGATTACAAGCTTGTACAACCACTCGAGAAATCAGTCTGGCAGTTCCTCAGAAAATTGGACATAGTACTACAGGAGGATCCCACAATACCTCTCCTGGGCATATATCCAGAGGATGTTCCAACTGGTAAGGAGGACACATGCTCATCTATGTTCATAGCAGCCTTATTTGTAATAGTCAGAAGCTGGAAAGAACCCAGATGCCCCTCAACAGAGGAATGGATACGGAAAATGTGGTACATTTACACAATGGAGTACTACTCAGCTATTAAAAAGAATGAATTTATGAAATGCCCAGGCAAATGGATGGACCTGGATGGCATCATCCTGAGTGAAGTAACCCAATCACAAAGGAACTCGCACAATATGTACTCACTGATAAGTGGATATTAGACCAGAAACTTAGGATACCCAAGATATAAGATACAACTTGCCAAACGCATGAAATTCAAGAACAATGAAGACCAAAATGTGGACACTTTACCCTTTCTTAGAAATGGGAACAAAACACCCATAGAAGGAGTTACAGAGACGAAATTTGGAGCTGTGACGAAAGGATGGACCATCTAGTGATTGTCATATGCAGGGATCCATCCCATAATCAGCTTCCAAATGCTGACACCATTGCATACACTAGCAAGATTTTGCTTAAAGGACCCAGATATAGCTCTCTCTTGTGAGACTATGCCGGGGCCTAGCAAACACAGAAGTGGATGATCACAGTCAGCTATTGGATGTGTCACACGGCCCCCAATGGAGGAGCTAGAGAAATTACCCAAGGAGCTGAAGAGATCTGCAACCCTGTAGTTGCAACAACAATATGAACTAACCAGTACCCGGGAGCTCTTGTCTTTAGCTGCATATGTATCAAAAGATGGCCTAGTCGGCCATCACTGCAAAGAGAGGCCCATTGGACTTGCAAACTTTGTATGCCCCAGTACAGGGGAAAGCCAGGGCCAAAAAGGGGGAGTGGGTGGGTAGGGGATTGGGGGGGATATGGGGGACCTTTGGGATAGCATTGAAAATGTAAACGAGGAAAATACCTAATTAAAAAAAAAAGATACAATTTCCAAAACACATGAAACTCAAGAAGAACGAAGACAAAAGTGTGGACACCTTGCTACTTCTTAACATTGGGAACAAAACACCCATGGGATGAGTTACTTGAGACAAAGATTGCAGCTGAGACTTAATGATGGACCATGTAGAGACTGCCATACCCGGGATCCATCCCATAATCAGCCCCCAAACGTTGACACCATTGCACACACCAGCAAGATATTGCTGAAAGGACCCTGATATAGCTGTCTCTTGTGAGGCTATGCTGTGGCCTAGCAAACACAGAAGTGGATGCTCACAGTCAGCTATTAGATGGATCACAGGGCTCCCAATGGAGGAGCTAGGGAAAGTACTCAAGGAGCTAAAGGGGTCTGCAACCCTATAGGTGGAATAACAATGTGAACTATCCCTTACCCCCGGAGCTCGTGTCTCTAGCTGCATATGTATCAGAAGATGACTTAGTTGCCATCAGTGGAAAGAGGCCCATTTGCCTTGCAAACTTTATGTGCCTCAGTACAGGGGAACGCCAGGGCCAAGAAGTGGGAGTGGGGGGGTAGGGGGTGGGGGGGGCAATTTGGGGGACTTATGGGGTAGCATTGGAAATGTAAATGAAGAAAATACATAATTAATAAAAAATAGAAAAATAAATACAAGTTTGAAAGATTGACCTCCAAGTACTTATAATCCAAATGAGAAATATCTGTACTTTTTACCCTCACAAAGGATATTAGAAATGAATTAAATTCAGGTATTATACTGATATAAACTTAAGTAGTATGGCCATGTGATCCATTTATAGATAATGGATTCAGGAAATGTTTAAGAGTTCCACCTTAAGCAAAACAATATTGATAAATTCTTTTAAAAAGCCCAGGAGACTTATCTCTTAGCAAACAGCCTGATGACATAAAGCGTCATCAACATGACTGATGAAACTTGAGATGGACAAGAACCCCATTAATTAAAGTGGAAGAGAAAGCTCAGAAGGCCTCATATCTACACAAAGAAGTATAGGCAATGGAGGAAAGCTGTGAGTAGGAGAAGTGACCCTCTCTTCCCTAGGGAAGAGCACACCAAGTGGTTTCCTGCTGCCAAACAGTCTGCCCTGAAAACATTCACACAAGTAACATTATACAAACTGAACAGTTTACAGATAGGTATATTTATGCATGCCACAACAGTTAGTGAAGAAAAGAAACCATGAATTTGAAGAGCACAGCAAAGGATATATGGGAGGGTTTGTAGGGAGAAAGGGAAGAGTAAATGTCATAAGTATATTATAACCTCAAAACAAAGAAACAAACAAACAAACAAACAAATACAAATAAAAACACAAGAGTGAGCTGGTTAGTGCAGCCTAGTTTGCATTGTAGAGACGGTACCGGTTTTTCTTTGTGTTCAATTTGAGGCACCAGCACAGTCTTTCCTTTAGCAGAGTTTTCTAGACACAGCATTTGTTGCAGGTGATCTATCTTCATTGAAAGCTTCACTCAAGAGCCTTTAGCACTTATTGCTGCTAACAAGAATAGGGGCTATCTTAACCCACTGTCAAGAAAGATCCAGGGGAAATAGAAAAGAGGATGAGGGAAAAATGCATAAACACAGAAGAGGCTCTTGTGGAAATTAAAAATGCAAGCAATAGACACAACCTGACAAATGAACATTGAAAGGAGAGACAAACTCACCTTTTCAAACAGAACATTTCAGGGAATTAGCCATACAAGAATTGCCACAGAAAAGTAGATAATTTTTTAAAAATTTCCATTTCCTTATTTGTAACAATGACTATTGATTGAAAGTTCTGAGACACCAAGAGGAAGTAGAATGACCTTGTTCCAAATAGTTAGGGTGAAATAAACTTAACTTATTTGCTAAGTAAGCTTGGGGTTTGTTGGCTATTTATAATTGGCTGGTTTATTTTCAGGTTGTTTTTTAATAAACAGAAACAAATTGGCAAGTAAAATATTCTTAGTCATCTAGCTCATTTTAGAATCTCCTGTGTATTACTCGTTAATTCTGGTTTGACCTTCAATCTAAAAATCTATGAGTCTATGAACAAATAAGCCTTGCTCCACGTCCTCTATGAAAATTATTGTTATAGACTATTGCACAGAATTATATTTTATATTGCAATTCTGGTGCTATTTTTGATACTATATTAGTTGTAAATTTCATGATAGAGATATTTGTGAAAGGGTTTGGGACCAAAGTATGGACACTTTACCCTTTCTTAGAAATGGGAACAAAACACCCATGGAAGGAGTTACAGAGACAAAATTTGGAGCTGTGACAAAAGGATGGACCACCTAGTGATTGCCATATGCAGGGATCCATCCCATAATCAGCTTCCAAATGCTGACACCATTGCATACACTAGCAAGATTTTGCTGAAAGGACCCAGATATAGCTGTCTCTTGTGAGGCTATGCCAGGGCCTAGCAAACACAGAAGTGGATGATCACAGTCAGCTATTGGATGGGTCACACGGCCCCCAATGGAGGAGCTAGAGAAATTACCCAAGGAGCTAAAGGGAACTGCAACCCTATAGGTGGAACAACAATATGAACTAACCAGTACCCAAGAGCTCTTGTCTTTAGCTGCATATGTATCAAAAGATGGCCTAGTCGGCCACCACTGCAAATAGAGGCCCATTGGACTTGCAAACTTTATATGCCCCAGTACAGGGGAACGCCAGGGCCAAAAAGGGGGAGTGGGTGGGTAGGGGATTGGGGAGGTGGGTATGGGGGACCTTTGGGATAGCACTGAAAATGTAAACGGGGAAAATACCTAATTAAAAAAAAAGAATTTTTGAAATTCTTACTTACACTTTCACCTTTAGAGTTTAAAAAATATATTGATTTTAATGAAGATTCAAGTTTGAATCTCCAGAATTTAAATTAAAACAAAAAATAGTAGATGGTTAGGACGAGGGTTTGCAATCTCATTGCTTACCTGAAGAAGGGAAAGGTGAAGATAAGAAGCTCTCAGGAAATTTAATGGCTAGTTTTCCTGGCATAAGTAAGGAAGAATACTGAAGAAATCCTGCTTCAATCAAGCCAAAAGATGGTACTAACACCGGAAATTGTCCCCCATCTTCCACATAAATGCCATGGTTTGCATATACCCACATTTATACATAAAAATACATTGCTGGACATAGTACTACCGGAGGATCCAGCAATACCTCTCCTGGGCATATATCCAGAAGATGCCCCAACAGGTAAGAAGGACACATGCTCCACTATGTTCATAGCAGCCTTATTTATAATAGCCAGAAGCTGGAAAGAACCTAGATGCCCCTCAACAGAGGAATGGATACAGAAAATGTGGTACATCTACACAATGGAGTACTACTCAGCTATTAAAAAGAATGAATTTATGAAATTCCTAGCCAAATGGATGGACCTGGAGGGCATCATCCTGAGTGAGGTAACACATGCACAAAGAAACTCACACAATATGTATTCACTGATAAGTGGATATTAGCCCCAAACCTAGGATACCCAAGATATAAGATATAATTTGCTAAACACATGAAACTCAAGAAGAATGAAGACTGAAGTGTGGACACTATGCCCCTCCTTAGATTTGGGAAAAAAACACCCATGGAAGGAGTTACAGAGACGGAGTTTGGAGCTGAGATGAAAGGATGGACCATGTAGAGACTGCCATATCCAGGGATCCACCCCATAATCAGCATCCAAACGCTGACACCATTGCATACACTAGCAAGATTTTATTGAAAGGACGCAGATGTAGCTGTCTCTTGTGAGACTATGCCGGGGCCCAGCAAACACAGAAGTGGATGCTCACAGTCAGCTAATGGATGGATCATAGGGCTCCCAATGGAGGAGCTAGAGAAAGTAGCCAAGGAGCTAAAGGGATCTGCAACCCTATAGGTGGAACAACATTATGAGCTAACCAGTACCCCGGAGCTCTTGACTCTAGCTGCATATATATCAAAAGATGGCCTAGTCGGCCATCACTGGAAAGAGAGGCCCATTGGACTTGCAAACTTTATATGCCCCAGTACAGGGGAACACCAGGGCCAAAAAGGGGGAGTGGGTGGGCAGGGGAGTGGGGGTGGGTGGATATGGGGGACTTTTGGTATAGCATTGGAAATGTAAATGAGTTAAATACCTAATAAAAAATGGAAAAAAAAGAAAAAAAAATAAAACAGTAATATTCTGAAAAAAAAATACATTGCATTGAAGTCACATATTGTACATGCACACATGCATGCGCACACACATATGTTGGTTCATTTATTTTTAAAACTAATTTCATCATTTCTTCACTCTCTTCTCTGTCTAGCTCTCCCATATCCAGCTCCCCTTCCCAAATACACAATATCCTCTTCTTTGGCTGTTTTTGTTAGATTTATTTATTAAAGAACAAATATATAAATATAGCTGCTGAGTTTGTTCAGTGTTTCCTGCCTATGTTTATTCTCTAGAATACACACACACACACATACACACACACACACACACATGGCATTGCATTTCATTGTTCACTGTCCCTAACCATACAACTACCATTTGCAATGTTTCAAAATTGAGTTCTATCTTTATATTGTCTTTCTTATGTACATATTCAACCAAAGAGTGATTAATATGAATTGAGCACTATATTATGTATGACTGTTATAAAAATGTTAGTCAGTATTCAGACATATAGCCTATTTTTTCTTGAGATGACCATAGTGGACATTTACTTTAAACATCCTGTGGTAGAGAAAAAGGAATGACACATGCATACGATGGAATATTATTTAGCCTTGCAAAGGAAGGTTGTTCTGACATTATTAAACTATGAGTGAACCTTGATGACAATTTTATTGGAAAATGTGGTAAAATACCCTCATATACCCATATATTTGAATGTTCCATTGCTTGTTGGTAGAATTCTTTGATAAGAATTAGGACTGTGACCTTGTTGAAGATGTGTCTCTGAGGGCAGGTTTTGAGGTTTCAAAACCCCACACTATTCCCAGTTCTTTCTGCCTATGCCAGAAGATCCACATATGCACTCCCAGCTCCTACACAAATGTCTTGCCTGTTCTCCAGCTGCCTTGACATAATGGTCATGAACTCTAACCTGCTGGAGCCATGAGACCCAAGATAAACATTTTATTTATGATTTGCTTTGTTCATACTAAGTAATAGAAAAGTAACTAAGATAAAAACCACAGGGTACTATTCATTAAAGGGAGAAGAAGCTAAGGGTGCACTAAAAGGCAATGCAGAATCTTTCATTTTCTTCGTATCAACGATTTTTTTTCCATTTTTTATTAGGTATTTAACTCATTTACATTTCCAATGCTATACCAAAAGTCCCCCATATCCACCCACCCCCAATCCCCTGCCCACCCACTCCCCCTTTTTGGCCCTGGTATTCCCCTGTACTGGGGCATATAAAGTTTGCAAGTCCAATGGTCCTCTCTTTCCAGTGATGGCCGACTAGGCCATCTTTTGATATATATGCAGCTAGAGTCAAGAGCTCCGGGGTACTGGTTAGCTCATAATGTTGTTCCACCTATAGGGTTGCAGATCCCTTTAGCTCCTTGGCTACTTTCTCTAGCTCCTCCATTGGGAGCCCTATGATCCATCCATTAGCTGACTGTGAGCATCCACTTCTGTGTTTGCTGGGCCCCGGCATAGTCTCACAAGAGACAGCTACATCTGCGTCCTTTCAATAAAATCTTGCTAGTGTATGCAATGGTGTCAGCGTTTGGATGCTGATTATGGGGTGGATCCCTGGCTATGGCAGTCTCTACATGGTCCATCCTTTCATCTCAGCTCCAAACTCTGTCTCTGTAACTCCTTCCATGGGTGTTTTGTTCCCAAATCTAAGGAGGGGCATAGTGTCCACACTTCAGTCTTCATTCTCCTTGAGTTTCATGTGTTTAGCAAATTATATCTTATATCTTGGGTATCCTAGGTTTGGGGCTAATATCCACTTATCAGTGAATACATATTGTGTGAGTTTCTTTGTGAATGTGTTACCTCACTCAGGATGATGCCCTCCAGGTCCATCCATTTGGCTAGGAATTTCATAAATTCATTCTTTTTAATAGCTGAGTAGTACTCCATTGTGTAGATGTACCACATTTTCTGTATCCATTCCTCTGTTGAGGGGCATCTAGGTTCTTTCCAGCTTCTGGCTATTATAAATAAGGCTGCTATGAACATAGTGGAGCATGTGTCCTTCTTACCTGTTGGGGCATCTTCTGGATATATGCCCAGGAGAGGTATTGCTGGATCCTCCGGTAGTACTATGTCCAGTTTTCTGAGGAACCGCCAGACTGATTTCCAGAGTGGTTGTACAAGCCTGCACTCCCACCAACAATGGAGGAGTGTTCCTCTTTCTCCACATCCACGCCAGCATCTGCTGTCACCTGAATTTTTGATCTTAGCCATTCTGACTGGTGTGAGGTGGAATCTCAGGGTTGTTTTGATTTGCATTTCCCTGATGATTAAGGATGTTGAACATTTTTTCAAGTGCTTCTCTGCCATTCGGTATTCCTCAGGTGAGAATTCTTTGTTCAGTTCGGAGCCCCATTTTTTAATGGGGTTATTTGATTTTCTGAAGTCCACCTTCTTGAGTTCTTTATATATGTTGGATATTAGTCCCCTATCTGATTTAGGATAGGTAAAGATCCTTTCCCAATCTGTTGGTGGTCTTTTTGTCTTATTGACGGTGTCTTTTGCCTTGCAGAAACTTTGGAGTTTCATTAGGTCCCATTTGTCGATTCTCGATCTTACAGCACAAGCCATTGCTGTTCTGTTCAGGAATTTTTCCCCTGTGCCCATATCTTCAAGGCTTTTCCCCACTTTCTCCTCTATAAGTTTCAGTGTCTCTGGTTTTATGTGAAGTTCCTTGATCCACTTAGATTTGACCTTAGTACAAGGAGATAAGTATGGATCGATTCGCATTCTTCTACACGATAACAACCAGTTGTGCCAGCACCAATTGTTGAAAATGCTGTCTTTCTTCCACTGGATGGTTTTAGCTCCCTTGTCGAAGATCAAGTGACCATAGGTGTGTGGGTTCATTTCTGGATCTTCAATTCTATTCCATTGGTCTACTTGTCTGTCTCTATACCAGTACCATGCAGTTTTTAATCACAATTGCTCTGTAGTAAAGCTTTAGGTCTGGCATGGTGATTCCGCCAGAAGTTCTTTTATCCTTGAGAAGACTTTTTGCTATCCTAGGTTTTTTGTTATTCCAGACAAATTTGCAAATTGCTCCTTCCAATTCGTTGAAGAATTGAGTTGGAATTTTGATGGGGATTGCATTGAATCTGTAGATTGCTTTTGGCAAGATAGCCATTTTTACAATGTTGATCCTGCCAATCCATGAGCATGGGAGATCTTTCCATCTTCTGAGATCTTCTTTAATTTCTTTCTTCAGAGATTTGAAGTTTTTATCATACAGATCTTTCACCTCCTTAGTTAGAGTCACGCCAAGATATTTTATATTATTTGTGACTATTGAGAAGGGTGTTGTTTCCCTAATTTCTTTCTCAGCCTGTTTATTCTTTGTATAGAGAAAGGCCATTGACTTGTTTGAGTTTATTTTATATCCAGCTACTTCACCGAAGCTGTTTATCAGGTTTAGGAGTTCTCTGGTAGAATTTTTAGGGTCACTTATATATACTATCATATCATCTGCAAAAAGTGATATTTTGACTTCCTCTTTTCCAATTTGTATCCCCTTGATCTCCTTTTGTTGTCGAATTGCTCTGGCTAATACTTCAAGTACTATGTTGAAAAGGTAGGGAGAAAGTGGGCAGCCTTGTCTAGTCCCTGATTTTAGTGGGATTGCTTCCAGCTTCTCTCCATTTACTTTGATTTTGGCTACTGGTTTGCTGTAGGTTGCTTTTATCATGTTTAGGTATGGGCCTTGAATTCCTGATCTTTCCAAAACTTTTATCATGAATGGGTGTTGGATCTTGTCAAATGCTTTTTCTGCATCTAACGAGATGATCATGTGGTTTTTGTCTTTGAGTTTGTTTATATAATGGATTACATTGATGGATTTTCGTATATTAAACCATCCCTGCATCCCTGGAATAAAACCTACTTGGTCAGGATGGATGATTGCTTTAATGTGTTCTTGGATTCGGTTAGTGAGAATTTTATTGAGGATTTTTGCATCGATATTCATAAGAGAAATTGGTCTGAAGTTCTCTATCTTTGTTGGATCTTTCTGTGGTTTAGGTATCAGAGTAATAGTGGCTTCATAAAATGAGTTGGGTAGAGTACCTTCTACTTCTATTTTGTGAAATAGTTTGTGCAGAATTGGAATTAGATCTTCTTTGAAGGTCTGATAGAACTCTGCACTAAACCCATCTGGTCCTGGGCTTTTTTTGGTTGGGAGACTATTAATAACTGCTTCTATTTCTTTAGGTGATATGGGACTGTTTAGATGGTCAACTTGATCCTGATTCAACTTTGGTACCTGGTATCTGTCCAGAAATTTGTCCATTTCGTCCAGGTTTTCCAGTTTTGTTGAGTATAGCCTTTTGTAGAAGGATCTGATGGTGTTTTGGATTTCTTCAGGATCTGTTGTTATGTCTCCCTTTTCATTTCTGATTCTGTTAATTAGGATTTTGTCCCTGTGCCCTTTAGTGAGTCTAGCTAAGGGTTTATCTATCTTGTTGATTTTCTCAAAGAACCAACTCCTCGTTTGGTTAATTCTTTGAATAGTTCTTCTTGTTTCCACTTGGTTGATTTCACCCCTGAGTTTGATTATTTCCTGCCGTCTACTCCTCTTGGGTGAATTTGCTTCCTTTTTTTCTAGGGCTTTTAGATGTGTTGTCAAGCTGCTAGTATGTGCTGTCTCCCGTTTCTTCTTGGAGGCACTCAGCGCTATGAGTTTCCCTCTTAGAAATGCTTTCATTGTGTCCCATAGGTTTGGGTACGTTGTGGCTTCATTTTCATTAAACTCTAAAAAGTCTTTAATTTCTTTCTTTATTCCTTCCTTGACCAAGGTATCATTGAGAAGAGTGTTATTCAGTTTCCACGTGAATGTTGGCTTTCCATTATTTATGTTGTTATTGAAGATCAGTCTTAGGCCATGGTGGTCTGATAGGATACATGGGACAATTTCAATATTTTTGTATCTATTGAGGCCTGTTTTGTGACCAATTATATGGTCAATTTTGGAGAAGGTCCCGTGAGGTGCTGAGAAGAAGGTATATCCTTTTGTTTTATGATAAAATGTTCTGTAGATATCTGTCAGGTCCATTTGTTTCATAACTTCTGTTAGTTTCACTGTGTCCCTGTTTAGTTTCTGTTTCCATGATCTGTCCTTTGAAGAAAGTGGTGTGTTGAAGTCTCCCACTATTATTGTGTGAGGTGCAATGTATGCTTTGAGCTTTACTAAAGTGTCTCTAATGAATGTGGCTGCCCTTGCATTTGGTGCGTAGATATTCAGAATTGAGAGTTCCTCTTGGAGGATTTTACCTTTGATGAGTATGAAGTGTCCCTCCTTGTCTTTTTTGATAACTTTGGGTTGGAAGTCGATTTTATCCGATATTAAAATGGCTACTCCAGCTTGTTTCTTCAGTCCATTTGCTTGGAAAATTGTTTTCCAGCCTTTCACTCTGAGGTAGTGTCTGTCTTTTTCCCTGAGATGGGTTTCCTGTAAGCAGCAGAATGTTGGGTCCTGTTTGTGTAGCCAGTCTGTTAGTCTATGTCTTTTTATTGGGGAATTGAGTCCATTGATATTAAGAGATATTAAGGAAAAGTAATTGTTGCTCCCTTTTATTTTTGTTGTTAGAGTTGGCATTCTGTTCTTGTGGCTGTCTTCTTTTTGGTTTGTTGAATGATTACTTTCTTGGTTGTTCTAGGGCGTGATTTCCGTCCTTGTATTGCTTCTTTTCTGTTATTATCCTTTGAAGGGCTGGATTCATGGAAAGATATTGTGTGAACTTGGTTTTGTCGTGGAATACTTTGGTTTCTCCATCTATGGTAATTGAGAGTTTGGCCGGGTATAGTAGCCTGGGCTGGCATTTGTGTTCTCTTAGTGTCTGTATAACATCTGTCCAGGCTCTTCTGGCTTTCATAGTCTCTGGTGAAAAGTCTGGTGTAATTCTGATAGGCCTTCCTTTATATGTTACTTGACCTTTCTCCCTTACTGCTTTTAATATTCTATCTTTATTTAGTGCATTTGTTGTTCTGATTATTATGTGTCGGGAGGAATTTCTTTTCTGGTCCAGTCTATTTGGAGTTCTGTATGCTTCTTGTATGATCATGGGCATCTCTTTTTTTATGTTTGGGAAGTTTTCTTCTATTATTTTGTTGAAGATATTAGCTGGCCCTTTAAGTTGAAAATCTTCATTCTCATCAATTCCTATTATCCGTAGGTTTGGTCTTCTCATTGTGTCCTGGATTACCTGGATGTTTTGAGTTAGGATCCTTTTGCATTTTGTATTTTCTTTGACTGTTGTGTCGATGTTCTCTATGGAATCTTCTGCACCTGAGATTCTCTCTTCCATTTCTTGTATTCTGTTGCTGATGCTCGCATCTATGTTTCCAGATCTCTTTCCTAGGGTTTCTATCTCCAGCGTTGCCTCGCTTTGGGTTTTCTTTATTGTGTCTACTTCCCCTTTTAGTTCTAGTATGGTTTTGTTCATTTCCATCACCTGTTTGGCTGTGTTTTCCTGCTTTTCTTTAAGAGCCTGTAACTCTTTAGCAGTGCTCTCCTGTAAATCTTTAAGTGACTTATGAAAGTCCTTCTTGATGTCCTCTATCATCATCATGAGAAATGTTTTTAAATCTGGGTCTAGATTTTCGGTTGTGTTGGGGTGCCCAGGACTAGGTGGGGTGGGAGTGCTGCGTTCTGATGATGGTGAGTGGTCTTGATTTCTGTTAGTAGGATTCTTACGTTTGCCTTTCGCCATCTGGTAATCTCTGAAGCTAGCTGTTTTAGTTGTCACTGTTAAGAGCTTGTTCTTCAGGTGACTCTGTTAGCCTCTATGAGCAGACCTGGAGGGTAGCACTCTCCTTAGTTTCAGTGGGCAGAGTATTCTCTGCAGGCAAGCTCTCTTCTTGCAAGGCAGGTACCCAGATATCTGGTGTTCGAACCAGACTCCTGGCAGAAGTTGTGTTCCACTCACTAGAGGTCTTAGGATCACGTGTGGAATCCTGTGTGGGCCCTTGCGGGTGTCAGGCGACTCAGCTGGCAAGGTAGCCGGGGCTCGAGTGGAGTGGAAGGGGTTTGTGCCCCAGATCAAGCCCGGGTAGCCTGCTTCCCTATGTACCGCAGTCTCAAGTTCCACGCGATTGGATTGGGGTAGGCGCTGTGTTCCACTCACCAGAGGTCTTAGGGTCCCGTGGGGAGTCCCGTGTGGGCCCTAGCGGGTGTTGGGCAAGACTCTGCTGTCAAGGTAGCCCGGGGCTCGAGTCTCGAGTCGAGCGGAAGGGACTTGTGCCCCAGATCAGGCCCGGGTAGCCTGCTTCCCTATGTACCGCAGTCTCAAGTTCCGCGCGATTGGATTGGGGCAGGCACTGTGATCCACTCACCAGAGGTCTTAGGGTCCCGTGGGGAGTCTCGTGTGGACCCTTGCGGGTGTTGGGCAAGACTCTGCTGGCAAGGTAGCCCGGGGCTCGAGTCTCGAGTGGAGCGGAAGGGACTTGTGCCCCAGATCAGGCCCGGGTAGCCTGCTTCCCTATGTACTGCAGTCTCGAGTTCCGCGCGATTGGATTGGGGCAGGCACTGTGATCCACTCACCAGAGGTCTTAGGGTCCCGTGGGGAGTCCTGTGTGGACCCTTGCGGGTGTTGGGCAAGACTCTGCTGGCAAGGTAGCCTGGGGCTCGAGTCACGAGTCGAGCGGAAGGGCCGTATCAACGATTTTAAAGCAATGTTAGGATTAAGTGCAATAATTTTAACAAAGGGCCTTTATATTAATTATTCAAAACTTGAATGACTCTAACAATTTAAACATTTTCAGCCCAATAGTATTAAGAATTATTTCACAGCCGTCTTCAGAACTTTCCTTCTTACAAACTTGGCATTTTCTGTACCCATCCAATAGCAGCTCCTTATGTTTTGGGTAACAAACACTCATTTTGTTTCTTGACAAATTTGCCCCATGACTAGTTTAAGTGAGCGAAATTAAAAAGTTTCTTATATTGTTTATTTCACATCACTTAAAATATTTTATAATTAATTCAATTATTAATGCAGCAGGTTATCTTTACATTGTATTGATAAGTTTGACATTTAGGGAAAATTATTTAACTCTATCTCTTCTCTTATTCTCTATGTACATCTACATTTATCTATTCATATTATTCTATGTATGTATTTATGTACACATTTTGAGTAAATTATGACTTAAAAAGATCATGGTAATTACTGATAAGGACTGTCACAGTGAAGGCATTATCACCCAGGCATTTTTTCTTTTCCCTTTTTCTCTTTCTTCTTTTCTTTCTTTCTTTTTTTTTAAAGAGCTTATTGATGTCTTGCTGTTAAACTAGTCATAAAACTGTTTCATACCTCAAGGTCCAAAGGCTCAAGTTCCTAAGTTGGC
The DNA here is from genome assembly GCF_000001635.26 of Mus musculus. Taxonomy (NCBI): domain Eukaryota; kingdom Metazoa; phylum Chordata; class Mammalia; order Rodentia; family Muridae; genus Mus; species Mus musculus. Next base: position 114,279,749 of record NC_000069.6, read on the forward strand.
AGAGTTTCTTGCCAGACTTTCATCTTCGTTGAGCTTTTCCCAGTGGTTTCTGAAATGAGTCCCTTTGAGGATATTGTTGAAAAGCTGCGTGCAGTGCTGCTCATTGAAGCTAAGAAATGATGCAGAGCTGCTCACATGAGCTGTTCTAATTGTTCCTGTAGTAGCAACTGAGGAATTCTCACAGATGGATTTATCATAACATGTTGTTAGCAGTTTTTTGTACAACTGCCTTTTCATCCTGAGGAATCCCTGGAGAAAAGAATCACATTCAGGAACAGGGCTTGCATATTCATTAATAGATGCCTAAAGTTTAACAGTTTTTTCTTCTTAATATGTTAAGTGTGTATAGCAAAATTTGTTTATAAAATCAATGTTGTACAGTTCGAACAGGGTGCATTTATGTAGTTAGGGACACACACACACTCAAACTACACATATTTGTTAAATGTGTAAAATTTGGCAAAAAATTAAGAGAAAAAGATGCGTGAATTTGAAAAAGAGCAAAGTGGGTGATACACAGAAAGGGTTGGGAGGAAAACGAGAGAAGGAAGAAATCTTGTAATTAAATTTCAAAATTAAGAATATTTAAAATTAGAAAAAGAATTTAAAATGTATTCAAGTCAGACACATATAGTATCTGAGAACTCCTTGAGTTATTTTTTATTCAAGAACATGTCTAGAATCATTGACACTTGAGTTAGTTAATTGTCCTCTTATAAGAACTAATGCAAATTATGGCTTCTTTCTGGGACATGCCTTCACAGAGAGTTTCAAATCTCAAGTCAACTGGTATAGAAACAGACACGTTGATCAATGGAATATAATGATAAAATTGAAGACCCAGAAATAAACCCACACACCTGTGGACATGTGATTATTTTGTTGTTGTTGTTTTGGTTTGGTTTTTTTGTTTTTTGAGACAGGGTTTCTCTGTGTATAGCCCTGGCTGTCCTGGAACTCACTTTGTAGACCAGGCTGGCCTTGAACTAAGAAATCAGCCTGCCTCTGCTCCCCTCACGCCGTTCTGGGATTAAAGGCTTGAGCCACCATGCCTGGCTCATGACATGTGATTTTTGATAAAGAAGCCAAAGCCGTACAATGGAACAATGACAGCATCTTCAACAAATAGTCCTGGACTAAGTTCATGCCTATCTGTAAAAGGACGAAAATAGATCCATATTAACCTCCCTGTGCAAAACTGAAGTCCAAGTGAACCAAGGATCTCAACACAAAATCAGAAACACTAAATCTCATAGAAGAAAAAGTAGGAAATACCCTTGAATTCATTGGTTCAGAAGACAATTTCCTGATCAGAAAAACAATGGCTCATGCTCTAAGATTACTAGTTGATAAACGGGACCTCATGAAACTGCAAAGCTTCTGATAGGCAAAGGACACTGTCAATAGAACAAATTGAAAGCCTTTAGATTGGGAAAGGATTTTCATTAACCCTACATCTGGCAGAGGGCTAATATCCAAAATTTACAAAGAATCCAATATTATTTTTATTTTAAGAATTTGTAGATATTAAAAGGCCTATTTCTTATTAAAGAAAAACACAGAATGATTAGTAAAATTAATTTTTTAATATTCTATCCACTTTGCAATTTTTAAAAATTGTATTACTAAAATATAAAATTTGAAATTAAAAATATTATTTGTATCACATTTGCTATTTAGGATATGCCTTGTATCCTGTTTTAGTTCAAATTACACATGTATATTTAGCTTTATATAGAAATATTTCATGCCTTTGATTTTATTGGTGTATATTAGAAGACATTAAAATAAGCCTCAAAGTATTCTTTCTTATTATTATTTCTTATCAATATGTTTAATATGGAAGAAGAATTTTAAATATTTTTACAAGTATAAATCACAAATTCTAGGCTCAACCTGATTATCTAAATTTCAAATTTAATGAAAATAAGTAGCTTGTGATCTATGTACTTGTGTGTCTTTACTGGTGATTATGTTCATTGAAAACTATATATTGATACCTTACTGTTGATATCTTCACTGCTGAATGGATCAAGAATTTAGTTCAAGGAATCAAAATGCCTGATCAGACAGATATTGATCTTCAGAACCTTTGCTGAAATGCCAAGTTCTACACACAATTTCTTTTAAATCTAAGGGACGCAGACAGCCCCAATGAGAAGCAACATTTTTTTTCTGAAACCTTCATGTCTGGTTACCTTGAAACTTCCTGATCAATCAAAACCATGCTACAGTTTACTCATATGTCCTGTTTCTGTGGTTTCTTTGATATTTAATTGTGTTTCTTGGGAGAACAGGGGTCCAATTAAGACAACATGTGGATTTTGTCATATCTTACTATTATAGCTTTATTTGCCCTAAACAGATAAGAGCCTTTGTGCTCAGTTTCATCTCACAACTTCTAAAATCTGTGAGATCCATATTACTGTAAGTGTAACAACAACAAGGTAAATAATTAGAGAAGCAATATTGGTGTTAGACTCACTCAGATCTATGAATTGTTTGTAAAGTCATTTGCTCCACTGCTCTCTGCTTCTCTTGGAGTCTTGTACTTCGAGTCTTGAAGGAGAATTTTCATTCTGCAGAAAGCTGGAAGTATTTGAAAGTTTGGAAGTATATTTCCTCCTGGGTACCGTTTAATCAGTGACTGCGCTCTGTGAGAATTTGAAAATGCAACTGCTGTGCTTTGGGCAGGTCAAACAATGTGATGTAATTTGTATCCCAGAGCTTATTATGAGATTAACCTGAAGCCAGGGTTTTTCTTTTTCCTTCCATTTTCTGCTTTCCTCAAACAAATATCTTCTGGGATCACTACGTTAATAAATTATCTGCATTCTGTCCTATCACGGTATATGCTTCTGAGTTCTATGACCTAAGCCAACAAGATTTTTTCTCTAGATAGTCAAACTTTTTAAATAAACATTATGGTCATATAAGCAGAAGGTTTTATAGAATTGTGTGTGTGTGTGTGTGTACATACACACACACACACACACACACACACACACACACACATATATATATATATATATGTATATATATATATATATATATATGCACATATATTTATGCATAGAAAGCAGACTAAGAAAGGATGCTTTAATATTTCAGACTTATGTATTTAACAATGTGGTACACTTAAACCAAGCAGAAATGTATGCCTTTGTGTGTGTGTGTGTATATATATATATATATATATATATATATATATGATAAAGCATAAAGTTTGTATATGTTTGTATAAAAGAAATATATAGAAATATATATTTGTATAAGAAGAAAAATATAAAAGTCGTACTATATTGGAAATATGTGTACCGTGAACCACCAATAGCCTCAGACAATTTTATTTTTTCTCATTATATGCTGTGGCTTTCACCATACACTCATGTGTTTGAACACTTGTTTTCCAGATGGTAATGCTGTTTTGAAAAATTGTGGAATATTTAGGTGAAGGGCTGTAGTGGGTCTTTGGGATCAGAATCCAAGGGTTTTAATATGGCTCCTGTCCCCCCCATGCTGTCACTGCTTCCTGGCCCCACCATAATAAACTGTATTTCCTCAAACATGAAGGTTAAAACAAGAACAAGGAACCCCTAATTATTTTTTCATTTCTTATCTTGTTCTTTCATGTTTTGGAAGAAAGCAGTAACATGTATCTTCCAAAAGAGCATATAAGATTAGCTGTGACTGAGACAGAGATGTGCACGCACGTGCACACACACACACACACACACACACACACACACACAGAGAGAGAGAGAGAGAGAGAGAGAGAGAGAGAGAGAGAGAGAGAGAGAGAGAGAGGCAAAAGGGCAATTTCCATGTAGCAGAATTTTTTTTTGTTTTCCATTTTTTATTAGGTATTTAGCTCATTTACATTTCCAATGCTATACCAAAAGTCCCCCATACTCACCCAGCAGAAATGTTTACATCATGAGAACACACATTGGAATTTTATTGACAGTTATTAGTTTCATGTACAAAAACCCAAGTGGAAAAACTGGGTCTCTGATTCTAAATTTAACTACTAGTATGGTCTAAGAAAAATCATGAATACAAAAAAAGTAATAGACACATTAGAGATACTAAAAGTAAATAGAAAGGGAATAATTTGACAAAGAATATTGTAGTTTTAGTTCCCTGGAAGGGGTGAAACTCTTAGAATACCATATAGTTGGCTTATTCAGGGAAAGTTTTGAGTCAATTCTCCTGAAAGGAACAAGGAAATTAATAAGTTAGTGTGGGAATATGATGCATGTTAGTGTTAAAAGAGGACTTACTACATGGGGATGATTGGCAGCTTGAGTAACCTTTCAAAGTTGTACTGATTAGGTAAGCAAGCTTAGCACCTACACTGTATAACAGTCAACATTGATGACACTAACAATGTGCCGGGAAAAAATCATTTGTTATCAACATGTCTTTTTTTTCAGCAAAGGCAATCTAGATAGGAGATTAGTAGAACAAACTCCTAAGTGGCTAAGATAGCAAGCCTTGTCTTTTGAAAGGGGAAATTAAACAGTATCACAGTAAAGAATGTTTCTTTCAATAATTCAGAGAAAAAAATAAGCTATATTCCTAATATAATGACACATTTTCAAAGTAAAATTCAAAATGTGTGTACATAACCTCTTTTGATAGTTTTATCCCTGGGGTGCTAAGACAAGCAATATAAATTATAAGAGTTAAAAATCATACATGGTCATTCATGCTATACTTGGGATTCTGAGGATAGAAAACTGCCATGAGTTTGAGACCAACATGGGATACATAGTGACTTCCAAACAATTTTAGGCTACAGAGACCCTGTCTGGACATGTAAAATAACAAGCAAACAGATACATAAAACCAATCACGAAAACAGTAATTTAAATAGATAGATAGATAGATAGATAGATAGATAGATAGATAGATAGATAGATAGACCAAACCATTAGACACTACTCATAAGTGATAAGGTAATTATATTATACATAAATAATATTTAAGTATATGCTTATATATTTATGTAAAGAGTGATAGAATGATATAGTTAATTTAGATAGTAAATATAAAACATATATAACTATTCTATAAATGTCATTATGAACTGATATGAGATGTTTAAGCCTGTGAGTAAAAGGTCAGATAACAAATTCTTGGCTCTGAATTCATTGTTAAGAGTGCTTTCAGGATATTTAATTAGAAATTGCTGACAGTAATTAATGGACGACAATCCAGATTTTCCACAGATAGTTGGTTTTTAAAAACACAAGACATCCACAGAATGTAACATTTAATGTTATTTATTCACTTGATGTTGAGACAAATCTGCTTCTAACAGCTTCCAGTTTATGAATTCAAAGAAGCAGCTAAGCATCTCTACCTTCAGGTGAGGATGTATATTGTGGCTAGGTCACCACTGGGTAGAAATTGCCAATCTCTCTTGCAGACCTGTACTGTTCTTAAAAGGACACAATTTACAGGTTAGGACAGCTTAGTTCTGCACAGACAGAATAGGCTAGTCCTTAATATTTCCTGTTTTTCAAAGGTCTGTCCTACAATCCTAGGCCAGAAGACTGAAAACTGATGCTCCAACATCCTGACTTACTGGGGCTGTATATGTGGGAAGCTGTCTCTACAATTTGTCTCAGTTCTGGAAGACGTATTAGTCTTCTTATATATTTTCAGTTAATTTTAGTCATTTTCAAATTCCTGTTGGGGTTGAAAGACTACTCATACTACTATAGTCTCATAGTCAACCCAGGCTCTTTACATTGAGAGATCAGTTTTGAGAGAATGATTTTGAGATGGCATACAATCTAAACCCAGGATATAGGCAAGTGTAGAATTATAAGTTTTTAAAGTTAGGATAGATGGCAATATTATATTTTATTGACAAAAATAGTGGACTGGGTGTTAGGTCTATCTGTCCAATTAATTTAAATACTAGTGCAGCAGGAGGTCTGTGATTGGACTGGGAAAAGGGAGGCGGAGCTAAGATTTGCAGAGACAGGGAGCAATATAGGAGAAGGAAGCAAAATGGAGGACAAACAGGATGATTCAGATTCTTCGTGGCTTTAAATAGCCACAGGTAGCTATAATATCATGTAGGGATGGAGTAATTAGGGTAACTTGTCTAATCTAGGTGGGCAGCTTGTACCATTATCAGTTGGCTCTGAATTTATTGTGTAGGCATCTTGTATATTGAGAATTTATTGATATATAAATCTGATTAATTAATTATAAGCTTCAAGAGTTTTGATTTACTGGGTTAAGGGGATTTGTGACAACTAGCCACTGGGGGTAAGTGGTTGAGAAGAGACAAGAGGCCCTGAGGCAAGCAAATCAGAGCTGGTAAGACTGTGATCAATCACTGCATGGGGCTAGCTGTGGAGGCAGTGGGGTTAGCAGGGCAGAGAGTAGCTGGTATAGCATGGGAGCTTGCAGTGTCTTTTAATATTTCCTGTAACACACATCACTTTCTTTTTAAAGATAAATTTATTTTATGTATATAAATACACATATACATGTTCAGAAACAGCAGATGATGGCATTGGGCCCAATTATAGATAGTTGTGAGCCACCTTATGGTTGCTGGGAATTGAACTCAGAATCCCTGGAAGAGCACTCAATGCTTTTTACTGCAGAAACATCTCTCCAGCACAGCACTTACTCTTAAATGTTTCCTAATGATTGTCATTTCAACACAACCAATCCCATTATTTAAGTGCCAGTGGATTTTGCTGGTTAAATTTGGATTACCCTACTATGTTTAACATTTCCAATATGCCATTTTAAAAGATTCTGTCTCCTTGCCTTGGTTACCCCAAATTCTGTATTCACTCCTATCCATTCTGAATTTTTCTAATGACTTCCCATCTTCCCATCTCTGTAATACCAATCTTGGTCAATGGTTCTTGAAGCTGAGACTTGCATATATATATATATATATATATATATATATATATATATATATATATATATATATATATGTATATATCTCCAGTCTCATCTATATGCTAATGACAACTCTCTAACCTATCTGTCAATCTCTGCCAACAGCCTGGCTTAAGCCTTGTTTAGTCAGCTGCCACCTTATCTCTTTCTTTTTTTTTGTTTTTGTTTTTTGTGTGTTTATTTATTTATTATTTTAATTAGGTATTTTCTTCATTTACATTTCAAATGCTATCCCAAAAGTCCCCCATACCCCCCCAAATCCCCTACCCACCCACTCCCACTTCTTGGCCCTGGCATTCCCCTGTACTGGGGCATATAAAGCTTGCAAGACCAAGGGGCCTCTCTTTCCAGTGATGGCCGACTAGGCCTTCTTATGCTACATATGCAACTGGAGACACGAGCTCCAGGGGTACTGGTTAGTTCATATTTTGGTTCCTCTGATAGGGTTGCAGATCCCTTTAGCTCCTTGAGTACTTTCTTTTGCTCCTCCATTGGGGGCCCTGTGTTCCATCCAATATCTCTTTCAAAATTGTGTAGTCATCTCAAAATCAGAATATATAAAATTAAACTTACCTCTTTTATTTCCTAAAACTAGTATTTCTACACAAAAAATAATAACTGTTTTATAAATTTTGATCAAATAATGAGAGAAATTAGCTAACTTAGGTGTGCATATCCAAGTGTATTCAGTGTAATTTTAATATTGAAAAATGAAGTTAAGCAGTCAGCCTCTATTTGTATATATTTGAAGTGAAAGACATTAAATTAATATATGGCTCCTCCTGCTTTCTAAATTCAAATAAGATTAAATATAATCTGACTTATCTATTAATTGATTTTGATTGTCACTACTTAGGGAATTTTGGATTTGTTATAAATAGAGGAGAGACTTAAGGCCTTTAGGCTTTTTCCCCCATGTTATATAAAGCATAAATATGACCTCAGATGATTTCCATATCTTTACAAATGACTTTATTTTCCTTTTAATTTAATACTTACTAGCGTTTTTCCTGCATATCAGTGTGCTTTGTTTGTGCTTGGTGATTTCGTAGGCCAGAAGAGGGTGTTGAATCCCCCATAACAAGCATTCCAGATGATTATGAATTTCCAAGTGGGTGTTAGGAACCAAGCTTGGCCTCTTGCAAGAGCAGAAAGTGCTTGTAAGCACTGATACATCTCATCTCTCCAGCCGTTGACTATATTTTCTTGCATATATAACTACAAAAACTGATTAAATGTGGGAATGAGTGGTTCTAAAAAGATTATCTTTTTCCTTCTAAAAAATATAAAGATTGAGATGTTCTGCAGGCAATAGACTTCATTTCTCTAGATTGAAATTTCAGGTTTATATCAACAGCAGCTTCCACTCCTACTGTCTTTTAATGGCTTACACATGTAAGATCCTCTTCTCCTCGAAGAATTCTTGCTACATTCTCAAGCTGATATGGCACCCGAAAGAAATTATTACACCCTTGGGTTCCAACTGTCCTTGGGAGAGAGTGGTGTTCAGATAACTCTCCAGGTTACTCAATATCTTTTCGAACACTTAAGGCTTTATTAGACAGTTTTTTTAAAGGTTGATACAACACCTAAATTACATCTCTAAACTCAAACTTAGTAATGCACAAGTTCAAGTTGAATTCAAGTTCAAAGTCTTTCATGGACACAGAGTTCCCATTTTTATATTATTTTTCTCACATATCTGTATAATTATGCAACAAAGAAAGCTTTAATTTGCCCTTTTTATTTCAATAAAGGCTACTGTGATATTAGAGCTCCCTAAACAACATTTTTATGACTGAATGATTCCTTCAATATTAATTTTTCTCTAAGCTTTAATTATGTTTTACAAACAACATTTCAAAGTATTTCATCTAGTTGTTTGTGGGTGTTCTTAGACAAACACAATTCTGAAGTACACAATCCTGGAATTTTAAGTAATAAAAAACAGTAGCAAGCAAGAACAAGAATGAAGGTTGTTAGCGAACAAGTCCCATTGATTTATATGGTCATATTTATAGGAGATGGCTCACTCTTTTACCATGCATTCGTAAGTATAAAAAAAGAATCAAATGTCTACCTTATGACATTAATTGGAATAGTATTACATTGATGTTGAATGAAGAATTTCAAAATTTTTTCTCTATGAAACAAGGTTTACAAAATCAGTGCTGTCGAGTATCTATACAAGAAGAAACACAATGAGAAGTAATTTAATAATTAATAATAATAATTAAAATAATTTTAAATATGAGTATAAACAAAAATAACATAACAAAATTCAATGGAAAGGCTGAGGGGGAAAGTCTCAGGGCTATGATTTCTTCACTTGTACTTCTTTGCTTCTCTGACAAGACATGAAGGATTTTTGGTTTTGGGAGCAAGTACAATCAGAAGAGTGACCTCCAGCCACTGTGAAAAGGAACCACTTCCCTTGAATGCCACAGCCACAGGCATTCCCTTTAAATTCACTTAAGGATGAGTAGCCCTGTCCAAGTCTGACTTCATTGATTTTGATGTTTCATGGATTCTTGGAACATGAATTTTTGGCTCATCATCTGTGTTGGCTGCCTTGAGATCTTTGTAGGCATCACCTCACAACCTTGGAGAGCATTGAGAAATATCAACCTTGAAGAATGGCCTGAATGGAATTCAAAATGATTGAATAACAAAGAAGCTGGGATGTGTTGTTAAAACTATCTCCACATCTCAAGGGCATTTCTAGTTTCTGGCTCTTGTATTGTTTAAATAGGTGCATACCCATCTTTCTTACAACTTGGTTTAGAAGCCATATATAAGGCAATATAACTGATGGATTCAAGGAGGTTTTGGAATTCATCCAAGTCATTAATAATAATAATAATAGAACAAAAAGAAAAGACCAAATGTAAGCAATAGGCTATCTCTTTTGATGTTGTTGGCTAATGAAATCCCATAGAGCCCCAAACATTACATCTATTGTCAGTGTTTTTTGTTATCCCCCAGAATTGGAGAGTAGAAATCTACTCCTGAGCATGACTTGTGCTTTAGTTATAGAACATAAAGAAATCAGGGTTGTACTGATCTTGGAGCTTCATCCCTACTGGGTAGCGTTTATAATTCTCAAACGTGCTGTGCTTTTATAATTCTCAACTCAAGGAGAAAAGAATCTATCAACCTAAGTAACCTGTGACCTCCGTAAACTACAATAATTAGCCTTTCAGAGCACGTCGTCTAGTACACTAGTGATACAAAAAATGGGAATACGAATCACTTTCTGATCTGATGTAAGTTCCTTTCCATGGGATAAAACCTATCTAGTACCATGATCAAGCCAAGAGTGTATGATTAGATAGGTATTAAGTCCAAAGGAGAACCTACTACTATGGTTCAGTTAAACAGACTCAGTATGAAATCTACTCTGACGATATACCATTAGCCTTATAGATTAATGTTCACTTAGCCAACATCCCAAATCATTTTCTTTCTTTTACCTTAAATCATATCGACATTTGTAAGAAACTATAGTATAGTATTTTATGTTATCAAAAGTACTTATTCTAATGCATAAAAGTGTCAAAATTATTAATTTTGTGCAGTTACATTTTTTGTAAAACATAATTTGCCGGAAATCACAAGAGACAAATGGCAAGGTTCGGAAGGAGGAAAGTGAAGCAGGAGTGGTGTGCTTTTATTGAATTCTCAACAAAATAAAAGGGATAATTAAAGCTAGACTTAAAATGTTAGTTTTAATCAAAGGATATTTTGGGGTGTTATTCTAATATCTTTAAAATACAATGAAGAATTTTTTTATTTCTTTAAGTAACTATTCCTCACTGTAAACTTACTTTCCTTAATTTTCAAGATATAAAGACATATTCAATTGAATATTTTATTTTGCATGGTACTTTTAGAGTTTATAAACTATGTGGGCTCTGTGGCTCTGCTAATTTGCATTGCATTTTCTGCAACCAATCACTGTGCGCTGGAGCTGGATTTTCTGACTGAACCTCTTCCTCAGTTTACATGTTTCCTAATATATAATCATATCTCACACATATTTGATTGTTTGAAACTCCAGAAGTTCATATGTAGACTGAGACGAAGTAAGGTATTTTATTGATTTATGAACTAAATGGCTACTAGGCAACATTTCAAACTTACATAATTTAATAAAGCTTGATTTCCTACAGTGAGGTAGGTTTCAGTGCATGTCAGGAAGATGGCAATCACCCCATATGCAGGTACTAAGCAAGGAAAGAAATCTGCTCAGTAGCAAGAAGAATTCTGCTTTTCTTGTGTCCAAATAACCTCACAGTGTGGAATGTTAAATCTGAGAACCAGTTAAGAGACAAAATAAGTTATAATGTTTTCAGTCTTTTTCATCATTGTTGCTATTAGAAAGAATTATTTTCACCCTTTGTATTTCATGCTTGCTCCTGTTTTGTGTGTTTACATTAGCTATATCAGAAACACCTCCATAAGTGCCATCTTAAATACACACGTTTCCTTTTTCAGGGTAGAAACTGTGAACTATATCGCTTTATTCAGTTTTTTAATTGAACTCTAAAAAGAAAATACAGAAATTACATTACTAATATTTTTTTACATGATCTGTCAGGTTGAAACTGGATCTGATAGTATGAAATATCTATAAAATCAATCGTGTTTTGAAATTTTTGAAACCATTATTAAACAATCTTTTGTTATTATTGGAAGCTAAAGATTTATTCACACCTATGCAAAAGGATGAATGATCAAAATTCATGGAATATTGTACTCTGATAGCTCACTCTACCCTCTTTTCCAGATGATCATCTACATTTACTACAGTTGAAAATCTCAAGATTAGTGGAAGTGAAAGCCACCACTCTGGTCTTAATTACAATAATGCTTAGAAAAGCACTATGTATTGATGTGCACTGAGTAGCAATGCTTTTAAGTTAATGATAAGAAATGTTTTGGGTTGTTGGGATAAGGGAGATTTCCTGACACAAAAGGAGGATAAGAATAGTCCCATTGTTTAAAAAGTATATAAGCTTTGACATGTTGACCAGTTTCCCTTTTGCACTTTAGACCTTGATAGCTACTTATGAGCTGGTCTCGTGGTCATCCTGGAATTTTAAAGGGGATTGAGTTTTAACCTTACAAGATTTAGTGTCAGATGCAATGTCAATTCCTGAGATAATCATCACATATTTCAATTGAATAGGAGAACATAAAACAATCTTTCCAATAATATAATCATAATCTACAGATAATTCTAATGAGCCTCTGCAATTGGCCAAGGAAACTAATGGTCACAGTTCTGCTTTTTTAAGTAGCAAGCAAAAAGGTTTTAAATATTTGAACAAGCTGAAAACTTAATTTAAAATTTGCTTTTAGAAACACTCATCTTATCTCAGTAGAGTGGTCAAGTTTCAGCTAATGTGATTTCAAATAAAAAAAATCATAGATTTTTAACCAATTAAATTTTCTCTGGAATTAATTCATTTTCTCCACTTCCCCTTCTCTCTCTCTCTCTCTCTCTCTCTCTCTCTCTCTCTTTCTTTCTTTTTTTTTTCTGAGACATGATTTCTCTGTGTATCCCTGGCTTTCCTGGAACTCACTCTATAGACCAGGCTGGCCCTGAACTGAGAAATCTACCTTCCTCTGCTCCAAGTGCTGGGACCAAAGATGTTTGCCATCACTGCCTGGCCACTTCCCTTTTTCTATTTTTCCATCTATGAGTAGTTGCACTAGAATGTTGCCGAAGTACAGAATCTGTCCTGGATTCCTGGACTACATGTTTTGTGAGTCAGTTTTTCCAAATTCTTTAATTCAATTTGCCAAATAGTTTTCTTTGAAGACTGTTAAGGATGTTTATTTCCTACTGTTTCTCTCATTTCTCTACTTTGAATAATTTCTGCATCAACTATAATGAAATTGAGCCTCATTCCAAAACCACACTGGTCATTCCTTATCATATTTTTGATTAGTATTTTTAAAACTTAATTGTAGGACAAAATTTAATACCACAATTCTTTGAACAAACACAATGAGATTTTCAAGGAGACACTATGATGACTGTAATTAAAAATCCTGTTATTTAGCAGTGAAAATAAGTTTAGCCTAAAGGTATTATTTCTTTAAACATACTAAATCATTAGAGCAAAATGCAATAGTAGCTGAGCATCTTTACCACACATTGTATATTTAATGTGCCTTTATTCTTTTACAATGTATTCTGTGATTAACATTACTAAATACTGGACATTGCATAGATAACATCATTAACAAGATACAAGAAAAGCTTAATTCTGTTTTATAGGTACATCAGCTGTTGCCAAATATTTTCTCCTAAATAACCTTGACCTAAAGTTAGAACTTGTTTTGTCTGGGAAATACATATTCTGACTTTACGAAAGTAGATTTAAAATCAAAATAGTTCTGTGGCTTAGAGTGATAGCTCAATGGTTAAAAACACTGACTATCCTTTTTTGGCACATAGATTCGATTCCCAGCACCAACATGTTGGCTATAACAGTCTGTAACTCCAGCTCCAGGTGATCTGGTGTTCTCTTTAGACCTCCACAGGCACTGTACACATAGTGTACAAACTTATATGAAGGCAAGATACTCATACATATAAAATGAAAAATTGTCTTCATATTATGAATATTAACGTTTGTACCAGGTGATGATTCTTTGTTTTCGTGACATTTAATGTGAAGGATCATCAACAGAGAGATGCTTTCTGTTTGCACTCACTACCCTCTGATCTGATCTTATTAACTTAGTAAGGCCTGTATACTATTAAGACAACATGAGCCAGTGTCTGCTAATGATGCTTATGACTAACTAATGTACTGAAGTGAATTCAGAAAAGATTCGATTTAATTTTCTAACCTTGTGATCTTTTGCTTTCCAACTACATGAAAAGCAAAACTATTTTTCTCCTTTAACATGCCTGTGAATGAACCCTCAGTATAGGCAAGAAGATTTTCATGTTTCAAGAGCTTCTTTAACAGTTTTCCAGGTTATTCTGAGAAATTCAATTCAGTTCTGAAGTATTCTGTTGTAATTCAGCCTTGAGTGTCAGGTAACATGTTAGGGTATCAGTCCTTCAAGACCTCTACATGTACAATGTCAGTCATAACAGTAGGTGTTTTCTAATTCTTTGTACTCATAAGATGTAGATAAAGATTCTTGTCACCCTTCTCTTTGGGCTTACTTAATGTCATAAGATAACTCACAATCATAAGGGAAACATGCACATGATATTTTTTAGTTGGTTATATGGAGAGAAATGTAATGAAAATTTACAAAAGTACAGTCATAAAAAGAACTACACAGGCAGGGGAAGTTCTGAAGGACTCCTGGTGTAAGAACTGCTGTTTTCATGAATTTGGGATACGATCCTTCTTTGTTAAAAGGTGTTCTCCAACATGAAAGCTGAATACACCCTGGAGTCCTCAAAGAATTGTATTAAAACTTACTTTTTTAGGCCCTTACTAATCTTTGCATACTTCCCCTATTGCTCTGATGTACAGAGAAGGAACATAGTTTCTTTTCAAAACCAAGCACATTCTTGGCAGAGATAGTAATAGCCTGGAGCCAAGGCTTTGGGACTTTACTCTAAAGTCCTAATGTATGGAGAAAGAACACAGTACCATTTCTAAAACAAGGAACATGCTAGGCAGAATCAGTAATTTCCTGGTGCCAGGAAATGGAGTGGTGTGGCTTCAGAATCTGAGGACCCAACTGTCTTAACCTTAAGGGAATATGCTTATCTGTCTCAGTGGCTGCTGGGTGCTCAGTATGTGACAACCTTTATATATATATATATATATATATATATATATATATATATATATATACACACTGATGATGCACCATTTCAGGAAAATAGTATAAAAAATGCTGTACTTTTAAATAAAATTGCTTGTCGTAAACCATAGCTTGAACAAAACCTCACAATTCCAACATTTATCTTCTTTTTCTTATGCATTTCTCCATCTTTTTCATCTCCTGGCCACCTCCAACTTGGACCTTGTCAGTAAAGAACAACCTACTGGTCCTGTTTTCTTCATTACAACGATTTTATTAATTATTAACTATTTCTAGATTGTCTTCCTTTCCAGTGGAGGGAGGGTAGAAATAACATCTTCACGATTCCATTTAGCACAGTCTTTCCTGTGAGCAGGCTCTGCTTAGGAGTATATCAACAGTGGCTCTATAGCTAGGGAGATAACTGTTGGTAGATTATTTGCTTAGATGAAAGGTCCTTGACTAAATTCCCAGAGCAAGAACTAACCAAACAAATAAAATCAACAACATAAAAGCATGAAGAATTGTTTTATTAGAATGTGTGATTTTTTTTACTTGAAATATTCAACATATTTGAAAAACCTTATGATAGTTGCTCCTAACATTCAAAAGACTGGTGCCTTATGAGCCAGGTATGAAAACAGGGGTTAAAGATTTTGAGGACAGAGTTAGCCAGAAATGCTGACTCCAGGACAGACTGCAAACTGGCAGTTTGGGAGACTAGGCATAAGTTTCTGTTTTGCAGAACTGGGAAAGTCCAAAACAAGTCAATTCCAGGAAAAACCACCCCTCACATGCCACCAATCTTGAAGCTTCCCAACCACCTAGCCGGAGCCAACCAATGGGCATCCAATCAGGAGCTGTAGAAGCTGCCTCACCACCTAGTTTGGGCCAAGTATTGTTAATCAGCAAAAGTCTCCCAAACACCCAAGAACCTCAACCAATCACAAAGGCATCTATACCCCAGGAGATAGACCCAAGTAATCAAGAGACAGGAAGGTAAAAATCACATACTTCTACCCTAACAGGCTTTAAATTAACCCTGCAAAGTCCACACCTCCAGCTTCCATCCTGAAACATGGTAGATCCCCTGCATGTAGGTTCTCTGCAGAATAAATACTCTTGCTTTTGCATATTACTTGAGTCTGGGGTATCATCTCCATAAATCATGGAGCATTAAAATGTCATATTTGAGGAATTGTTTAGATAAGCTTTTGGTCCTTAATTTTTCCTGTATACCTCTGTGTTATAACTCAAGTATGTCAGGCCCCTTGTGTCTAATGCTGTGCATAGCCACAAGGAGGATGGAAATTAGAATTATTTCACAAACTCCCAGTAACTAATGTAAATGTTAAATTTTCATGAGTTCCATAGGATATAAAAGGAAAGGGTCATTTTAAAAATATGTTTATAGATATAAACAATATTAAAAATATTGTGGAAACATGATAAATATCTATGTCTTAAACCAGCTGGAAATTGAAATACTTATTTTCTAGTATATACAACATGCAAAATATGAAATTTTGTACCACTTGTGACTTACAGGTACATACATAATTTGTACACTTAGACATGTTTTAAGAGTCCTGATAAATAACATTGAGTACTGACAAAAATCAATAAATATGACATCCAGTTCCAAGGAAGTGTTTGTCATGTTTTCATAGACATATTAATAAAATCAAAATATCAAATTGTCACCCTCATAGGTCATAACGATCTATCTTGATACCAAAACCACCAAGGAAATATTCTAGTGCTTTCCCAAACTAATTGTGTAACTTTCTTGTGTTTTCTACAACTGTGCAGGTAAGAACTTTTGTGTTTCTTAAAGGACTATAAATTGACAAATTTCCTGATTTTTCTCTCTGTGATCTAGACAGAATATATACCATATAATGTTGTTCTTTGAGCATGCCTGATTGCTTTCCATTACCATAGACATATTTGTTCATGAACATGTTCTAAGGCACGGTTGGAGACGATCGAGGTTAAACTGAGTGGCTCTCATACAAGCAAAGCAACAACAAATGTCATGAATGTCGGAATGGAGCTTACAGAAAGGAGAGGTGTATTAGGGAAGGGAGAAGTATTATGAAGGTTGGAGAATGTAAATAATAATATTTACTTCATATATGTAGATAATTGTCAGGAGACAAAACAAACTATATTTTAAGAATTGTGTTTCATGTCTTATGATATTTCTTTTAACAAAGATAATGTGGAATAAACAAGACATGAACTGAGAAACTACTCACATGTAAAACAAACAAAAATGAACTCAGATTGCCAAGAGTAAAAGTCTTCCACTTCTGTTATCAGCTCATGGCCAATGTCATAGGTTTTAACCTGAATATCAATGACAGAAACTGTGGGGAGGTATGTAGAAGTGCTCCTAGTGGTAGTAATCCTGAGCTGTTAACTATTCAAAGCATGGAGTTTGAATTGGCTGACTAGAGAATTGATTATACTTGAAGCCCTGACAGGGTCCTATTGTTCCAGAGAGAGGAGTGATATGATCATGGTTCTCAAATCTGTATTGGAGGATTGTGTCTCTGGGCATCAGCTGCTTGTGGCTACAACATTTGGTAGCTATTATGAACTTTGACTTGAGATGAATGAGCACCAGATAGAATGACAAATGACTTCCAAATGATCCGCATCTCAACAATGGATAGTGCTAATCTGCAGGACAGCTAATATTATAGGTCTTAAGCTTAAAAATGTTAAGATGGCTAAGCCTTGCCATCCCCTGGTGATATAAGGGGTGGGGTTCAAGTTTATGAGACCCTTGTTAAGGGTAGCAGCAGTCTGAACTCTGCCAGTTTCCAGGGCTCATGGTTTCTTTCTCTTTGTGGTCTTAGTACAGCCTATTTTTTCCTTTTTATCTTCAACTGTCTATTCTCTCCTGCCTTCTGGTTACCTCTACCATTCTCTCTATCTTCACTGCATCCCTTTTTGCCCTGACCAGTGTCTGCAACTCTTTAGGTATCCTCCTGTTGCTAGGCTACTGCTACTGTACCACTATAGTTCTTATCATCTCTTCTTTACAACTGGTCTCCCACAGCATATTTAAAGTAAAAGTAAACAGTTAGAGGCTGCTTGCAATAGAAACCTATCATTAGCATCAGTGGTCTTTGACAATGTTCTAATTATGATTAAATCCTGCCCTAGTTCCCCTTAAAGTGCTAGGTCACTTCAATTCAATGTAAGAGCTAAACAACTCACTAGTGATCAGAGAAAATCACTGAATTTTATATCGAGATTTAATACATACTTTTAATCAACTAAATAACCATAAAGTACTGTTCTCTGAGTAGGAGGGGTTATGAACTAAAGATGCTTGACATTTGCTTACTTTTCATGTAACTTTTAACTAATAATTTATAGATTTTATTGGCTTACTTTCTGTTACATATTGTAATCTTATTCATTGCTTTTAAAAAACAAGATGTGTGTGTGGTGTATGAGTGTGTGTTTGTGGGGTGTGTGTGTGTGTGCATGTGTGTAAGTTAATATGAAGATGCATGTGTTGAGACCAATGCTCAACTTTCCGAATCACTTCTCTCCTTCTATATTGTGAATTCCTGGCATAAAACTCAGACTGTCAGGCTTGCTTGACAAGCACTTTTATCCAGTGTAATATTTCACAAACCTTAAAAAAACAAGACCATTTTATTTGTTTGTTTAATTCATGGTATTGTGGGTCTGAATTTTGAAGAGAGTAACTGATTGTCGAGTTTTCATTTTACCACATACATCATAAGAGAGCTTGCTTTGAATATAAAGTGAGATGATCAGTTGCCTGTAGCTTGTGAAAATTTTTCTTCTGCAGGTTATTAATTAAAATCTGGGTCTGCTAGGCTTTGGTTCAAAGGGCTACCTCTAGATGCACCAACAACAATTTGTATGACAATGAACAACTGAATGCCATGTTGAAGACTTAAGTTTCCACCTTATAAAATGTGAATATTCAGTTTGATAATTACACCTATGTATGTCCAAAATCTCATCACTATTTTCCTTGAGCAACAGTTGTTATATTTAAAAAGGGAGAATCCACAAAGAAAGATGAAAAGAAAATATTAATGTGAAAGAAATTTAAGTGTTATATGAAGCATATTGATCATAGCTAACAAAGAATTTTCAACATTTCCATACACATTATCATCTAACACACATGAGCATAGTGCAATGAGATGTGTATTTGCACATATATATGAAAAAAGGGAACTATAGAAGAAGTTTTTTTTTTCAACTCTATGCTCTATTAGGGTATACTAGCTACATTGTAGACCAAAAGTTTTTGATCACTGGTCTGCATTTCAGTTAATCTTATCAGACAAGAGAGAACAAATTGACATAGGGACATAGTATAGGAGAAGGTCAAGTGCACAGCCAAGGCTTAATACACACTTTTAATGATAATATTACTGAGCTAAATAGAGAATTCTCCACAGAAGAATCTCTAATGACAAAGAAACACTTAAAGACGTGTTCAGTGGTTCAATGTTCTTACTCGTCAGGAAAATGAAGACAAAAAGGACCCTGAGATTATTTCTCCTTACATCCCTCAGAAGGGCTGTTAAAAACTCAAATGATATCATATACTGGTGAACATGTGAGAGGATCACTCTTGCATTGCTGATGGAAGTGCAAACTTGTACAACTACTCTGGAAATGAATTTGGCAGTTTCTCAGAATATTAGAAATAGTTCTACCTCAAGACCCAACTCTACCACTCCTGGGCATGTACCCAAACTATATTCTACCATATCAGAAGGACACTTGGTCAACTATATTTATAGCAGCTTTAGTCATAATAGACAGAAACTGGAAACCACACAAATATCACTCAACTGACAAATGTATGATGAAAACGTGGTTCATTTGTGAAATACTGTTCAGCTACTAAAAACAAGGACATCATGAGATATTCGGAAAATATATGGAACTAGAAAGCATCATCCTGAGTGAGGTAACCCAGTCCTAAAAGGACATACATGTTATGCACTTACTTGCATGGTATGTACTCACTTAGAAGTAAATATTAACCATAATGCACAGCATAACCACAGACCCAAAGATGCTAAATAACAACTAGGGCATAGGGGGAATGAAATAATAATTAGCCATGGACGGGAATAGGGAATAGAGCAGGTGAGGTCATGGGGAGAGGAATGGGGTGGTGGGATTAGTTATAGGGACAGCTAATGAAAGAAGGTCAGGAAAATGAATAGAAATCTAAGGGAGAAGGTCATCTCTAGAACTTTCCAGAGACCTGGGATTGGGGAAGCTCCAAGGAGTGTATGAGAGTGACTCTAGCTTAGGCTTCTAGAAGTAAGGGATACTGAACCTGAAGTGGCCATCTCCTATAACCAGGCAGGACTCCCAGTGGATCGATAAGGATACCAAGCCACCCACAAACATTTGACCCAAATTGTGTCCTACCTACAAGAAGTGCAGGGACAAAGATGAAACTGAGATTGAGAGACAGGCCTACTAATGACTGACCCAACATGAAACCCTACTTAATGGGAAGAAGCACTCCTTGATAGTACTCTGTTATGCTTACAAACAGAAGTCTAGCATAACTGTATTATAAGAGGCTCCACCCAGCAGCTTACAGAAACAGATGCAGGAACTCACAGCTAAATATTAGATGGAATTCAAGATAGGGGTGGAAGAGTTAGGGAAAGGATTGAGGAACAATGAGGGAATGGGGACTCTACAAGGAGAACAACTGAGTCAACTAACCAGGACACTTAAAAATTCCCAGAGACTCAACAATCAACCAAAGAGAGTACATGGGCTAGATCTAGGAACCACAACCTATGTAGTAAATGTGCTATTTGTTCTTCATGTAGATCTCCCAACAACTGGAGCAGAAGCTGTTCTTGACTGTTGCCTGCCTGTAGATTCTGTTCTAGGCAGCCTATTCTGCCCTCAGTAGGGAGAGTTATGTGCCTAATCCTGCAATGACTTGATAATCCTGTGTAGGATGGTACCCAGAGGAGCCTCCTCCCTCATCAGTGATGCACTGGATGGGGTGGGAGAGGGCATATGTGAGGGGGTGGAGTGGGAGGGGCTTTGATCAGAATGTAATGTGAACAAATAAATAAATAAATGAAAAAATTATGTAATATGAAACATACATAAGTTATTTGTCTTTTGAAGATGTGAAAGAATATTTTTCATTTTTATTGGTTATTTCATTTATTTATATTTCAAATGTTATTCCCCTTCCCAGATTTCCCTCCACAAACCCCATATCCCCTACCCCCTACCCTGACTCTATGAGGGTGCTCCCCCACCCACCCACCCACTTCTGCCTTAGTGCCCTAGCATTCCCCTACCCTGGGTCATTTAGCTTCCACATGACCAAGTGGTTCCCCTCCCAGTGATGCCCGATATAGCAATCCTCTGCTACATTTCCGAGCAGCCAAACATTGGACTGAGCACAGGAATCTCAATGGAGAAGTTAGGGCAAGGACTGAAGGAACTGAAGGGGTTTGCAAACCCATAGGAAGAACAACAAATCAACCAATCAGAACCCCCAAAGCTCTCAGGGACTAAACCACTAACCAAAGTGTACACATGGGGGGACCCATGGCTCCAGCAAAAGAACATTTTTAATGTTAGCATGAATTTTTTTCTAGACAATTGGCTTTGATCTAGAAAAGATGGGCAAGTAATGACAACAGATGGCTTTAAATATTTGTCTAAATAATTTGAATTCACATTTTCTAAACAAAGTAATAAGGATGTATAGAACAGTTTAAATATGATGGCTGTAAACATTATTGAGTTTTCTCTTAATTTCACCTTAGTATCTTTTAGGATATGTCACTAATGGGGATATCAAGAAAGTATTAGAACATTACACAAACTATAATAATTTCTAAGTTCACAAGGGCTAATATTATTTAAAAAATAAAGAGGGAAGTGTTCAAATAAGACTCAGAAATTTATATTAAACTAGACAAAGAGATTTATTTTTTTAATTTTTTTGATAAAAAGATTTCTATATTGGATAGTGAACCTGTTAATATAGCCTATTAAATCTCTAAGGTGGGCTAAGGCATTTCTAAAATAAATGCAATCATAGTTACCCAACCCCTTCCCCCATTTTGAGGAGACTCAACCAGCCAGTGTTCCTCAGAATATCCTTATATACTGGCATATTTAATGGAATATTCCTATAAGCAAGGAAGGCAGGATAAGACTGCTGATAGCTTTAGACAGAATAACACAAAACATAGCATTAAAGAAATCCCACAGATTGCAAGTTTGTACAACCACTCTGGAAATCAGTCTGGCGGTTCCTCTGAAAATTGGCATAGTACTACCGGAGGATCCCGCAATACCTCTCCTGGGCATATATCCAGAAGATGTCCCAACCGGTAAGAAGGACACATGCTCCACTATGTTCATAGCAGCCTTATTGATAATAGCCAGAAGCTGGAAAGAACCCAGATGTCCCTCAACAGAGGAATGGATACAAAAAATGTGGTACATTTACACAATGGAGTACTAATCAGCTATTAAAAAGAATGAATTTATGAAATTCCTAGGCAAATGGATTGGCCTGGAGGGCATCATCCTGAGTGAGGTAACCCAATCACAAAAGAACTCAAATGAAATGTACTCACTGATAAGTGGATATTAACCCAGAAACTTAGTATAGCGAGATATAAGATACAATATGTAAAACATATGAAACTGAAGAAGAACGAAGACCAAAGTGTGGACACTTTGCTCATTCTTAGAATTGGAAACAATCACCCATGGAAGGAGTTACAGAGACAAAGTTTGGAGTTGAGACAAAAGGATGGTCTCTCTAGAGACTGCCATATCCAGGGATCCATCCCATAATTAGCCTCCAAGCGATGACACCATTGCATACACTAGCAAGCCTTTGTTGCAAGGACGGTGATATAGCTGTCCCTTGTGACACTAGGCCGGGGCCTAGCAAACACATAAGTGGATGCTCACAGTCAGCTAATGGATGGATCACAGGGCTCCCAATGGAGGAGCTAGAGAAAGTACCCAAGGAGCTAAAGGGATCTGCAACCCTATAGGTGGAACAACATTATGAACTAACCAGTACCCCGGAGCTCTTGACTCTAGCTGCATATGTATCAAAAGATGGCCTAGTCGGCCATCACTGGAAAGAGAGGCCCATTGGACACGCAAACTTTATATGCCCCAGTCTAGGGGAACGCCAGGGCCAAAAAGGGGGAGTGGGTGGGTAGGGGAGTGGGGGTGGGTGGGTATGGGGGACTTTTGGTATAGCACTGGAAATGTAAATGAGCTAAATACCTAATAAAATATTAAAAAAAAAAAAGATGACCTAGTCGGCCATCACTGGAAAGAGAGGCCCATTGGTCAGGCAAACGTTATATGCCCCAGTACAGGGGAATGCCAGGGCCAAAAAATGGGAATGGGTGGGTAGGGGAGTGGGGGGGGGGTTGAGGGGGACTTTTGGGATAGCATTGGAAATGTAATTGAAGAAAATACGTAATAAGAAAAAAAAAGATAATATGCTTGAAAAAAAACAAAAAACAAAACAAAAACAAAAGTATTTTCATCCACTTACTCATGGTTCCTGGCTTTTGACAAGATGTTTCTGACATCTGAAGTGGAAATATTCCCTGTGTAATTATACAACTTTCATATATATGTATATATATATTCATGCCAAAAAAAGCATATGAGCTTATTTAAATAGTATGGGCCATCATTAAAACTGGGAAATTCATTCCATTGACTCCAAACCCAAAGCATATCTTTGCATGACATTAGAACTTTCCCCTGAGAAACTTTTGTACACAGTATTAAAGTTATGAAACTTCAAAAAAAAAAGAAACCCCACAATTTACATTCAGATAAAGAGGAAAACAGAATTAATAAAATGAATCATATGCTTGATTGGACGGGACAAAAGTAAAGAAGGTTAAATTAAGTTTTGTTGAATCTAGGTGAGTTCTCATTTTACAAATACGCTTTTTGTTCCCTTCTGTCTGTTAAGGAGTCTACTGTAACTTAGTGATACAGCTCTTGTTGTGAAGAGCACTTGATTAAGCTAATGTCTTCCTTTCTTCTGATTGCCTTTGTGTGCAATGTGTACAATTAAACTGAGAATGGCTTAGTTTAATGCAGTTTGTAAGGCAGATTAGAGGAATCAGAATTCATCTATATGCAACAAAGAATCTTTGTTCTCATAGGAAGAACTTTGTCTTTTAGTGCTAAACCTGAAGTGGAAGAGTGTTCCTTGAGCCATGTCCTATGTTTAAAATGTGTTAGAAATCACACTTTCTCTACAAATGAGTGTATTGAGGGAATAATAAATCACAACTTGATTTTCTTATTTTGTTCTCAACTTGTTTGTACTTGAGCATAATCTATTTCTCTCTTAACACTTAACATTCAAATTTTCAGCTAAGTTAGCATGCATATTTTACAATTAGTTGCTTTCTTTACAAAGTAAAAGTATGGGCTGGGAACTAAGGATGTAACTCAGTAGTGATACACACTTGCCATGTGTGGGGTGTTTAGTTCATGCCTCAACACTGAATAAAATAAAAGAACCTCCTGTGGGTACTTAGTCCTGACGGATCTAGATGTCCCAGGGTGGAGTGATACTGAAGGTGACTTCTTCTCTGAAGAGAATGGGAGCAGGTAAAGAGGGGTGGGATATGTAAGGGTGAGGCTGGGAGGAGGAGGTGTTGATACTGTGACGTAATGTGAATAAAAAGAATAACTTATGAAAGAGATCTCCTCTGCATATTTGTAAATTGAATTTTTAAGTCAAAGTTACTCATTAATTAAATATCATATCATATCTGAAATATGTTATAGTATCAGGATGCTCTTTGAACAGGATACTTTGGCTACTGTATTGCCTTGTTGACTGAACAGAATCAAACTCCTCCAAAGTAGGTCTACCCCCCTCTTACAGTGGGCAATCCCTTTCATAAGAGTAATCATGGTTTATTTAAAACTGTGAAGTTTGAAAATTATTTTAATTTGGTTTTCATAGATGGATAATGGTGGGGAAGAATTAAACTTACATGCAACTGCATGATTTTGCAGTGCCTCAGCATTATCGCTTTGATAAGGAAAACTTTTGCTAAGGATGTGTCTGTGCACAGTCATAATCAGTAACTATGAAATGCATTGGACATGTATCTTCCTGATGGTATAGATGAAATTTCTGGAAAGTCTAAACCAGTGCCAGTGTCTATAAGGGTAGATAATGAGGTTACAGAATGTGCACCATGGATCTAACTCTAAATTATGGAAAAAGAAATGCAAAATGTAGGATGTTGCAAGCTCTTGTACCGACTTGCCATCCCCATCTCCACAAGCATACGTTCAAGCCTAAGAGCACAAACAGCATTTGGAAGGACAGCTCTGATGAGTTCCTTTCTTAAAACTGAGAATGTTACTCAAAATGAGAACCGGGGATAAATATCTATGAAATTGCCTTGTGCTATGATGGAGAGAAGCAGCAGACCCCTGTTGTTGAATTAGGGAAGGCTGAAAGAACCTGAGAAGAAGGGCAATCCTGTAGGATGACCAGCAGTGTCAAATTATCTGGACTCCCTAGATCTCTCAAACCTGGACCACCAAACAGGCAGCATACACCAGCTGATATGAGGCCCCAGCACACATACAGTAGAGGACTTCCAGGTCTGTGTTCATTCAGAGATGATGCACCTAATCCTCAAGAGGCTGAAGGCCTCAGGAAGTTTAAAGGACAGATGGAGTGGGGGTGTTAGTGAGGATATCCACTTGGAGTTGGGGTGGGGTGGGGAGGAGGTATGGGATGTGGAGCAGTCAGAGGGTGAATGGGGGGCTGGGAATGGAATATGGAGTATAAAAATGAATTACAAATAAAATTAAATTAAAAATTAATATTAATTAAACAGTTTCAGTGGACAAGTTATTACCGAAGCATTCATTTTGAGTTTCCTGACATGAAGGCAAGAATTCAGCAATCAAAGATCTCCACAGCAAAGATCTCAGGAATTAAGACATAATATCAGTGGGAAGAAGTAGAAATTGAGGTGTGTTTGAGGTGAATTAATCAGAACTCCTAAAACTGTTCATTCTTTCATCCTTCTAGACTTGATTAAAAGTGTCTCAAATTCATTGTTTTAACAAATTTAGCCAGTGATATATCAGAATGATTCTTTCCTTTTTGCACGGATCATATAGACAAAAAAAGATTAGTTGTCACAAAATATTATCTCGATGACTTTTGGTGCATCTGAATTGGGGGCAGAAGCACAAATCAGGGTCATGGTATCCCTTTCCTCCAGCCTCAATTCTAATGTCTTAAGCCTGAGGCTGACCATATGGCTTAAGAAGAAGTCATCTCCCCACCCTGAAGGTCACTGCCTATCTTTAGTAACATGTTCAAACTGCTTTGAGCTTATGTCTTAAATCTCTAAATGACTTTGAGAAATGATAAACCTTTGCTAAGAATAAATGTGACAAATTTGACTGAGAAATAAAACAAGCAAGCCAGTGTATCTAACTACATTTTAACATGATGAAAATAATCTTAAAGATGGTAGAAACTTGTAAATATAATTTTAGCTATCTTCAAGTATAATGAGGAATAATCAAAATTGTTAGTTATCAGTTTCTAATAAAGTATATCAAAAAGAAGGCATTTTGGTTGCTCTTATTTTGAAAGCTTGCTTGATTTCTAGTGATCGGGTAGTTAAATATTAATACACTCTATATTTTTTAAATTTTAATTCCCTAGCATAACTGTCCTCTTGGAGGCTCCATGTAGCAGCTGAACAGTTAATTCTTAGATGTGAAGCAATTCTTTGGAATGTGGTTCATTCACTAGGAGTCATGATCTTAAAGAAAGCTGTCTTTCTAGCTCTCAATTGCCTATAGTTTATCTGTAAGTAGTGGGACTCTGTGCCCTTCTTCCACCTCCAAGACAGAATTTGTCTGGCTTGAGCTTGTTAAGGTTTTGTTGGTTCAACTGTTGTCACATCACAGGTGCAACTACCCTGTTCTGTCCAGAAAACTAACAAAACTAACTGTTTAGATTTAGTCATACACTGTTCCTTCTTTTCTTAAATCAGTTCAGAATGTGTGATCTCTGCTGCAAAGGGAAGGGGAAGTGTACTGTGTTGACATAGGTTTGTAAAAATTTACCTTGGTGAACAACACATGGTATTTTCCTTGCAGTTGCCGTTTCATACAAGAAGGTGTTTTTCAGCTTTCAAATAGGGTCTTAGTGATTTCGTGGGTTGACAAGATTGCTTTCTTAAATTTATAACCACTCATTTTTAATTAGTTAAGGGATAGTATACATGTGCCTACATGCACACAAGGAACGGGGCAGAGACAGAGACGGAGAAACAGACAGCTAGACTACGTCTTCCAATAATTTCACAGAAATACTATTTTGCACAAGCAATTGGGATCTAGAACTCATGACAAATAAATATTTTAACTATTGTCTAGAAAGCTCAACAAGCAGTTGACATTTTAATTTTAGAGACTTTGAGACCACAGTGTTTCAGTTGCCTCTGAAGATTTGTGACTTGCAAATTTTCACACACTGTGATCATAAACATAAAGGATTAGTGCACTTACGAATGTAAATTAACTTTGGGTTTTGCTTAATAAATTAAGATTTTATTGTGTTATTATATACAATTTTTAGAGTCATACATTTTCACATGGAATGTAATTACTTACCAGTAATTGAATGAAACTATTCTACTTTAGTCAAAGTAATAAGTAGAAAATGTAGAGCAAAGTTTCCTCTGATTTTTCCTAACCAGTTCTACTTCTTTCCCAAAAGGTAATCCTGCTTAATACTTACTATAACAATCCATCTTCCCCTTATGAAATTTCACAAAGAACTCTATATTATATATAGAGAATTTAGTTTATTCTCTTTTAATCAGTACCATCTAAAAATTAACCATAAATTTCTACAGTAGAGACTACCCCATCTTTTGCTATAGTAGAATTTATTATATATAAAGCTGTTCTATTCCGTTGTGTGTCAACTACTTTGTTCTTTGTAGATTTTGGTAATTAAACCTTGGCTGCAATTGGAGATTTAGACATGTTTTCTGCAACATAAATTTAAATTTATGTTTAATATATGATTAGTAAAGTAACAGTTTTCTAGAAAAAATGATAATCAGCTAAATTTGTGAAGAAAACCAAATATTACTTGAAGTCTTTATGCAATTTTGAATTCTGTCTCATTTTACTGACAGATCAGTTGTTCCATGATTTTCTTGATTCTCAGTGCATCCCACTCATTCCAGCAGCCACAAGGCTAAGCAGCTGTGCCATTCAGTCTTAAAATTCTGTTATCTGCTAGGCAAACAGAGCTAATCATATTTTCATGTAATTTATTTTGCTTGACAAATTTAAAACTAAAAATTATATGCACATATATATGAATAAAATTTTATTATTTCTTATGAAGAGTCAATGTACATAAAACTATCTAATGTCTATCATGAATTTTTTCTCTTTAGTTCTCCGTTATACTGTCAGTTTATAATAAGAACTTAAAGAATCGGAGCAGAATTAAAAATTCACAAGGGCTTCAACTAGTTGATCTTGGTTGGTGCAAGCAGTCAGTACAGGTCTTCCTATGTCCTCCAGTAGTACTATGTCCAATTTTCTGAGGAACTGCCAGACTGATTTACAGAGCGGTTGTACAAGCTTGCAATCCCACCAACAATGGAGGAGTGTTCCCCTTTCTCCACATCCTTGCCAGCATCTGCTGTCACCTGAATTTTTCATCTTAGCCATTCTGACTGGTGTGAGGTGGAATCTCAGGGTTGTTTTGCTTTGCATTTCCCTGATGATTAAGGATGTTGAACATTTTTGCAGGTGCTTCTCTGCCATTCGGTATTCCTCAGGTGAGAATTCTTTGTTTAGCTCTGAGTCCTATTTTTTAATGGGGTTATTTGATTTTCTGGAGTCCACCTTCTTGAGTTCTTTATATATATTGGATATTAGTCCCCTATCTGATTTAGGATAGGTAAAGATCCTTTCCCAAACTGCTGGTGGCCTTTTTGTCTTATTGATGCTGTCTTTTGCCTTACAGAAGCTTTGCAACTTTATGAGGTCCCATTTATCAATTCTCTATCTTATAGCACAAGCCATTGCTGTTCTATTCTGGAATTTTTCCCCTGTACCCATACCTGAACCATTTGTTGAAAATGCTGTATATTTTTTTCCCACTGGATGGTTTTAGCTCCCTTGTCAAAGATCAAGTGACCATAGGTGTGTGGGTTCATCTCTGGGTCTTCAATTCTGTTCCATTGGTCTACTTGTCTGTCGCTATACCAGTACTATGCAGTTTTTATCACAATTGCTCTATAGTACAGCTTTAGGTCAGGCATGGTGATTCTGAGGTTCTTTTATCCTTGAGAAGAGTTTTTGCTATTCTAGGTTTTTTGTTATTCCAGATGAATCTGCCGATTGCCCTTTCTAATTTGTTGAACATTTGAGTTGGAATTTTGGTAGGGATTACATTGAATCTGTAGATTGCTTTTGGCAAGATAGCCATTTTTACAATGTTGATCCTGCCAATACATGAGGATGGGAGATCTTTCCATCTTCTGAAATCTTTAATTTCATTTTTCAAAGACTTTAAGTTCTTATCATACAGATCTTTCACTTTCTTAGTTAGAGTCACGCCAAGGTATTTTATATTATTTGTGACTATTGAGAAGACTGTTGTTTCCCTAATTTCTTTCTCAGCCTGTTGATCCTTTGTGTACAGAAAGCCATTGACTTGGTTGAGTTAATTTTATATCCAGCTACTTCACGGAAGCTGTTTATCAGGCTTAGGGTGTTCTCTGGTAGAATTTTTAGGTTCACTTATATATACTATCATATCATCTGCAAAAAGTGATATTTTGACTTTTTCTTTTCCAATTTGTATCCCCTTGATCTCCTTTTGTTGTCTAATTGCTCTGGCTAGGACTTCAAGTACAATGTTGAATAGGTAGGGAGAGAGTGGACAGCCTTGTCTAGTCCCTGATTTTAGTGGGATTGTTTCCAGCTTCTCACCATTTATTTGATGTTAGCTATTGGTTTGCTGTAGATTGCTTTTATCATGGTTAGGTATGGGCCTTGAATTCCTGATCTTTCCATGACTTTTATCATGAATGGGTGTTGGATTTTGTCAAATGCTTTCTCCACATCTAACGAGATGATCATGTGGTTTTTGTCTTTGAGTTTGTTTATATACTGGATTATGTTGATAGATTTCCATGTATTGAACCATCCCTGCATCCCTGGGATGAAAGCTACTTGGTCAGGATGCATGATTGTTTTGATGTGTTCTTGGATTCAGTTAGTGAGAACTTTATTGAGGATTTTTGAATAGATATTCATAAGGGAAATTGGTCTGAAGTTTTCTATCTTTGTTCGGTCATTTTGTGGTTTAGGTATCAGAGTAATTGTGGCTTCATAGAATGAGTTGGGTAGAGTACCTTCTCTTTCTATTTTGTGGAATAATTTGTGAAGAACTGGGATTAGATCATCTTTGAAGGTCTGATACAACTCTGCACTAAACCTATCTGGTCCTGGGATTTTTTTGGTTGGGAGACTATTAATGACTGTTTCTATTTCTTTAGGGGATATAGGACTGTTTAGATCATTAAACTGATCTTGATTTAACTTTGGTACGTGGTATCTGTCTTGAAACTTGTCCATTTCATCCAGGTTTTCCAGTTTTGTTGAGTATAGCCTTTTGTAGAAGGATCTGATGGTGTTTTGGATTTCTTCAGGATCTGTTGTTATGTCTCCCTTTTCATTTCTGATTTTGTTAATTAGGATGCTGTCCCTGTGCCTGCTAGTGAGTCTGGCTAAGGGTTTATCTATCTTGTTGATTTTCTCAAGGAACCAGCTCCTTGATTGATTGATTCTTTGAATAGTTCTTCTTGTTTCCACTTCGTTGATTTTGCCCCTGAGATTGTTTATTTCCTGCTGTCTACTTCCTTGGGTGAATTTGCTTCCTTTTGTTCTAGAGCTTTTAGGTGTGTTGTCAAGCTGCTAATGTGTGCTCTCTCTAGTTTCTTTTTGGAGGCACTCACAGCTATGAGTTTTCCTCTTAGAAATGCTTTCATTGTGTCCCATAAGTTTGGGTATGTTGTGGCTTCATTTTCATTAAACTCCAAAAAGTCCTTAATTTCTTTTGTTATTCCTTCCTTGACCAAGGTATCATTGAGAAGAGTGTTGTTCAGTTTCCACGTGAGTGTTGGCTTTCTATTATTTATTTTGTTATTGAAGATCAGTCTTAGTCCATGGTGATCTGATAGGATGCATGGGACAATTTCAATATTTTGTATATGTTGAGGTTTGTTTGGTGACCAATTATATGGTCAATTTTGGAGAAGGTACTATGAGGTGCTGAGAAGAAGGTATATCCTTTCGTTTTAGGATAAAATGTTCTCTAGATATCTTTTAGATCCATTTGTTTCATAAGTTCTGTTAATTTCACTGTGTCCCTGTGTAGTTTATGTTTCCATAATCGGTCCATTGGTGAAAGTGGTGTGTTAAAGTCTCCCACTATTATTGTGTGAGGTGCAATGTGTGCTTTGAGCTTTCCTAAAGTTTCTTTAATGCATGTAGCTGTCCTTGTATTTGGAGCATAGATATTCAGAATTGATAGTTCACCTTGGAGGATTTTACCTTTGATGAGTATGAAGTGCCCCTCCTTGTCTTTTTTGATGACTTTGGGTTGGAAGTCGATTTTATTAGATATTAGAATGGCTACTCCAGCTTCTTTCTTCAGACCATTTGCTTGGAAAATTGTTTTCCAGCCTTTCATTCTGAGGTATTGTCTGTCTTTTTCTCTGAGATGAGTTTCCTGTAAGCAGCAAAATGTTGGGTCCTGTTTGTGCAGCCAGTCTGTTAGTCTATGCCTTTTTATTGGGGAGTTGAGTCCATTGATATTAAGAGATATTAAGGAAAAGTAATTGTTGCTTACTATTATTTCTGTTGTTAAAGTTGACATTCTCTTCTTGTGCCTGTCTTCTTTTAGGTTCATTGAGGGATTACCTTCTTGCTTTTTCTAGGACTTGGTTTCCATCCTTGTATTGTTTTTTTTTTCTGTTATTATCCTTTGAAGGGCTGGATTCATGGAAAGATAATGTGTGAATTTGGTTTTGTTGTGGAATACTTTGGTTTCTCCATCTATGGTAATTGAGAGTTTGGCTGGGTATAGTAGCCTGGGCTGGTATTTGTGTTCTCTTAGTGTCTGTATAATATCTGTCCAGGCTCTTCTGCTTTCATAGTCTCTGGTGAAAAATCTGGTGTAATTCTGATAGGCTTGCCTTTATATGTTACCTGACCATTTTCCCTTACTGCTTTTAATATTCTATCTTTATTTAGTGCATTTGTTGTTCTGATTATTATGTGTCGGGAGGAATTTCTTTTCTGGTCCAGTCTATTTGGAGTTCTGTAGGCTTCTTGTATGTTCATGGGCTTCTCTTTCTTTAGGTTTGGGAAGTTTTCTTCTATAATTTTGTTGAAGATATTTGCTGGTCCTTTGAGTTGTAAATCTTCATTCTCATCCACTCCTATTATCCATAGGTTTGGTCTTCTCATTGTGTCCTGGATTTTCTGGATGTTTCGAGTTAGGATCTTTTTGCATTTTCCATTTTCTTTGATTGTTGTGCTGATGTTCTCTATGGAATCTTTCGCACCTGAGATTCTCTCTTCCATCTCTTGTATTCTGTTGCTGATGTCGGCATCTATGGTTCCAGATTTCTTTCCTAGGGTTTCTATCTCCAGCGTTGCCTCACTTTGGGTTTTCTTTATTGTGTCTACTTCCCTTTTAAGGTCTTCGATGGTTTTTTTTAATTCCATCACCTGTTTAGTTGTGTTTTCATGCAATTCTTTAAGGGATGTTTGTGCTTCCTCTTTAATGTCTTCTACCTGCTTAGTAGTGTTCTCCTGTATTTCTTTAAGTGAGTTATTAAAGTCCTTCTTGATGTCCTCTACTATCATCATGACATATGCTTTTAAATCTGAGTGTAGCTTTTCAGGTGTGTTGGGGTGCCCTGGACTGGGCGAAGTGGGAGTGCTGGGTTCTGATGATGGTGACTGGTCTTGGTTTCTTATAGTAAGATTCTTACGTTTGTTTACCTTTCGCCATCTGGTAATCTCTGGAGTTAGTTGTTATAGTTGTCTCTGTTTAGAGATTGTTCCTCTTGTGATTCTGTTACCCTCTATCAGCAGACCTGGGAGACTAGCGCTCTCTGAGTTTCAGTGGTCAGAGCACTCTCTGCAGACAAGCTCTCCTCTTACAGTGAAGGTGCACAGATATTGGGCATTTGGACCTCCCTCCTGGCCGAAGATGAAGGCCCAAAACAGGACCTTTCCCAGAAGCTGTGTTTCTTTGGCCTGTTCCAGAAGCTGTTAGTTTCTTTAGTGCACACTCTCACCTGTGCAGACTACTTTCGGAGGCGTCCTAGAACCAAGATCGTCTATGACATTTCTAATATTTCTGAAACTTTGAATATATTTTAAATTGAGTTTCTCACTTTACATGACAAAATGGAATTTTAAATATTAGTTAAGTAAATATGATGGTAAATTTAGGGAAGTCTGATTCTTAGACAAAGTTGTAAATGTGATGGATTTCTCCCTTAATTGAAGTCCTCTTTCATACTATTTCCTATATTGTTAACCATTTCCCAGTTGACTGAAATGATAAGAACAACTATCATACTGCTGAAAAGAATTGTGGAAGCATTCACTGTTGTATGATTTCCTTATGACAGAAGAAAGCGTCCCGTTTTCCACAATTAATTATACTTCCCATTTTTTCTATTTATTTATTTGTTTGTTTGTTTGTTTATTTATTTATTTATGTTTTTTGAGACAGGGTTTCTCTGTGTAGCTATGACTGTCCTGGAACTCACTCTGTAGACCAGGCTGGCCTCAAACTCAGAAACCTGCCTTCTTCTGCCTCCCAAGTGCTGGGATAAAGGCGTATGCCACCACCACTTGGCTATACCTCCATTCTTAAACGGCCTAATCTTAATGCCTGACTAAGAAACACACAACCTTGTTATATTTTTCTTTTGTTTTCTGACATTGATAGAAGCTTTTGTTATGTTACTGATGATGATAGGTAAAACTTTATTAAAATCTTTAACAAAAATCCCTTGAATAAAACCCCATTTCTCATATATTTTGATTTCATTCATTTTAGTATTTTATAATACTTTCATAATAATAAATACTGTAGCATTATTTTACTCTATCATTTTTATCTTAATTAAAACACCATTTCTTTAAGAATGTATTTGAAATTCAAATCAATTCTATTTTGAATAACACAAAAAATATCAGCAAATCAGCATATCAGCAACTTGCTCACTATCTTTCTGTGTAATTTAATGTTTTCCTCAGAATATGTTTCATGATGCACAAAGAACTAATTAAAACATGTGTACTCTGAATTCATTTGGCACATTCTCCAAGCTTCCCTTCATCAAAATTATATTAACGTTTTCCTCAGCTAGAAGCTTCTAAGAGTTCTGACTAAAATGCAAGTTAT
The DNA here is from genome assembly GCF_000001635.26 of Mus musculus. Classification (NCBI taxonomy): domain Eukaryota; kingdom Metazoa; phylum Chordata; class Mammalia; order Rodentia; family Muridae; genus Mus; species Mus musculus. The sequence goes on from NC_000069.6 coordinate 114,314,070, forward strand.
TGGAGTTAATGATATTGTCAATACTGCTCGGAGGTTGAACTTTTTTCTAATTTTCACTTATTTCACAGCCGGGTTTTCTGTTGGTAAATATTCAGCTATTAGTCACAGGAGTATAGTTTACTACTGAAACAAAAAATTGGGGAAAATAGAAGGAAGAACAAAGTATTGTCTTAAAAAATACTGGGTGATGAGTCTAATATGCACATGTTCCACAAATCAAATACTTTATTTTTGCCCCCACAATGCTCCTGTTACACAATTTGTAATGTGTCAAGTAAAGTTTATAAGTACAATTGCTATCTGTAACTACTCCATAAAGAGAATTAAATTATATAATTTTTTTGTTGTATAAAACATTCACATCTTAAAACCCAAATACTTAAGCTAGTTTCTTATTTGTTAAAGGAAATATGAAATTTTAAGTATTTCAAATGGGATATAAGAATGTATATATGAGACATTGTTTATATTTCTGTTAATAATAATTCATTTATATTTTTTGTAATACTCTTCCTAGTCTGTTTATCATGAAACCCTACAATTTGGCTTCATTTATTGGTACCCACTTCTTAATTTTCTAGTCATGTTTTCTATTATTTCATAGATTACTTCACAAAGTAAGTGCCGAATAAGTAAATTTATCTCTCATTTGCCTGATAATGTGTTAATCTCAATAATATCTTTGTTATTTTCTGTTCATTGTAAAATATGTACCTATAAGTGTGATTTTCTTTTTAAATTTCTGACTATTCCATCAAGATGAGGAAGATCAAAACGGCAATTAATAGTTGTTTTAAGTCTCATAAAATATTGTGAATTATTAGAAATACTACCTTCCTAGCTATTTGTAGTATAGTATTTACACTTTTATTTGTGTTATACAAGGGCAAGTGGCTTGAGATGGGTCTTCCTATTAACCTGTTTAACAGATATGGTTAAAAAAAAGTAAACAACAACTATCAGTTATGTAATGCATAAAAAGAATAAAATCTTTATTATTTTAGGATTGTAAAGTTAGAGTTTACTTTTCTACTTTAGAATTCACCACTTTGAGTATATGAAGATATTTTTAAAGAATATACTTTAGAATATCAAGGAAATAGAAGCTTATAAAATAAAAGTTTTTTTTTTTCAGTTATAGTTGGTGTGAAGGTCAATGTGATGAGTGAACACATGGTAGTAGTTGTTATTTGGTATTTTGCCAAGAACTATTTGTCACAATGAAAAGCCTACACCCCTTCTCTGAGTCACTGCATATGTAATGTTTAGAGTCTCACAGGAAGAAAATACCAATGGTCTTTACCCATGCTTAGGAAAACCATGCTGATAAAGTAATCACCAAGGTGGTCCTTTATCCATAGCTCAGTAGAACTTCCATATAATTAACAAGCTGCTGATCTAACCCTTTAAATGGATATAGTCATTTGCATCTCTGCAACATCATTACTGGTATGTTACAATATTGCCAGAGGAGGCAGAATGATCTCTGTGAACTTCAGTTTGTTTACATAATAGAAATCTTTATTTTAATGTAACTGAGTACAGAATTTATTTTGTCAAAATAATTACTGGTACTAGAGCTATCTCTTCCTCTTGCACCACTCTCTCTTTCTCTTCCTGTCTTTTTCTCCCTCTTCATCTCTCTTTCTTTCTCATGTTAAGTGTGTAGCTAACATCTTAAAACTACCAAGTTTTTGCTTGTTTCACACACACACACACACACACACACACACACACACACTCACACACACACATATTCATAAACATAATATCATGTTACATTGCATATATATGATATATGAAATATATCAGATATACATATATACACTTACATATACATATATATCATAAACATACATATGTTGATGTATATGTGTGAATGCTTTTGCATATGAGGTAATATATATATATTAATTACTATAATATATATATGGGGTGTGCATGGGATAGGTATGGGTGCCAAAAGTTGATTTCTGATTTGTTCATTTAGTGATTTCTAATTTAGTTTTGCATGGGATCTCAGTGTCTGAACAAAACCTGAGTTCACCACTCTGGCTCTCTAGCTTAAGAACTTGCAAAATAGGTTTGCTGTTTCTTCTTCCTGAGAGATGAGAACATATGAGGCTGCTTCTCATCCCATCTGGCATTAGTCAAAAAGTTGTGGGGATGAAACTCCAGTTTTCAGGCTTGTGGGGAAGCACGTTCACTTCTGAGTCTCTTCCATGCCCAATATGTTTTCTGTTGCCACTGTTCTGTTTGGCATTCATTCAGCATTAGTTCCTGCTCTCCTTCCTTGCATTATTTTGTAATCTTTGCTGTTGTTGATGCTCTACTTTAATTTTATGGATATATATTAATATCTGCTTTTAGTTTTAACTTGTTTTCCCTAAAGGCGAATGGTGTTACACATACTTCTTCTGTCTTACTTACAATCCGTATTTCTCGTTTTATGAAGTGTCTCATCAAAGCCACTTTGATGTTTTATTGGCTTGTGTATGATCCCATTAGCAAGTTGTTGAGTTCTTTATATATTCCAGATACAAGCTATTTGACAGATATATGCTTCATAGCTGTTAGCTCACATCTGTGTTTGCAAAATCAGGGTAGATCTTTAACTGTTTTCCAACATTATTCTGGTGCAAATTGTCCACAGAGCAACTCTAAAATATACCCAGTGGCAAATGAATATTTTTGAGAGACAAACCTTGCAAAGTTTATGATGCAGTAAATAATCTACATTGTTATTGAATGCACTTTGGGAGTCCTTTTTATATTGTTTTTATTTTGATTGCTCTTGCATAGATGAAGTTTTATGAATGGGCTTACAGAATGATGTTTTAAGAAAGTATAGAGGACAGCATATTCAAAGATAGAAGAATGGAGGAGAAAATTAACTGAAGCATTTTGAGCTTGTAAAGATGATAGATCAGTGGACATTTGTTAATTATGGATACTTATACAAGGGGATTATTGAACTGAGATATTTTACCAGAGTAGAAACTATTGTCTTCCATAATAAAATCTCTCTCTCTCTCTCTCTCTCTCTCTCTCTCTCTCTCTCTCTCTCTCTCTCTCTCTCTCTCTCTCTGTTTGTAGTGCTCAGAATTTGACTCAGAATTTGTTTGGGAACTCAAGTGCCTAGCCTTATTGGTATTCCTTGAAGTCCTTTGTATACCATTTTACAAATATATCCTAAAATAGATTTGTTATAACTATATTCGGAATCTAGCTTTTAATTCTATGACCTTAGTAATTATAATAAATTATATAATTAAAATTGTTCTATAGTTAATGAAAATTTATCAAAATTTTAACTTTTGCTTCTGTAGTAATGCACACACACACACATATACAACAAAACCACCACCCACACACTTCTCATACCTACACACTGCTATGCACACACATTCCACTCTTTACCCTCACCCCTACAAACTCCTACACACACACACATCACAGACACACACACACACACACAAACCACTACAGCCACCATCATAACCACCACCTACGTATCACCTCCCCAACATCCACCCCTGCCCACACACTTCCCCTACAAACACACACACACACAGACATATACAGGCATGCACACACACTTATATCTCCCTTGTAGTAAGTTTGTCTATTCTCACTTATTTGAAAGCCTCATAAGATTCAATTTATCACAAGAAATATTTTGTCATACACAAGAAATATTAATTTAATTTGCTATGTATTTTGTTTAATTATATTGCTAGGACTGGAAACTTTTTGCATTGTAGATTTCAACTGTACTTCGAACCTTCCATAGGTTCAAATGTTCGGTGCTTCTAAGTCCAATCATGTTTTGTTAGATTTATGCATGAACTCATGTGATATATGTTTTACTGAATAATGGAATAATAAAAATAAGCATTTATGTAGGAAAAGATATATATAGATTCTGGGTAAATATCTTTATTTTTCCTTTATCTCTCTGAACTGGGATGGTACAGAAGTGAATGAGGTAAAGTCATATATCTCTTGTCACTTACATTTGAATTTCAAATTAATACGTATATCTTTCTAACTCTCTGTACTTTATTCATGTGTATAGGTTTATTCTGCAGCTGTATGTGTGCATCACAAGGTACCTCTTGCCTGTAGATGTCAGGAGAAGGTGTTGGTGATCCTGTGCAAAGGGAATTAGTTTGGTTGTGAGACTCTTTGTGAGTACTAGAAATCAAAATCCAGTTTTCTCCAAGAACAGCAAGTGCTCTTACCTGCTGAGCCATTTTTCCTATCCCTACTGTAGGTTTTAGAATGCACATGCCATTTGAAATTGTTGGGCCCTGTTGTTCAATTGTACTATATCTATATAGACTAACCTGAAATTTATCATCAACTATCATATGTACATTTTCTGTCCTGTATGATTTTTTTTTTTTTTTTTGGTTTTTCGAGACAGGGTTTCTCTGTATAGCCCTGGCTATCCTGGAACTCACTTTGTAGACCAGGCTGGCCTCGAACTCAGAAACCCACCTGCCTCTGCCTCCCAAGTTCTGGGATTAAAGGCGTGTGCCACCACGGCCAGCTCTGTATGATTTTTTCAAAAATATTTTATATAATACTGTTTCTTGCAGTCCATACTTTTCTTTCTCAGGGAGACCTACTGTAATAAGCCCATTTAAAGTTACCCTTTTCTTTTTCTGGACCTAATATGTGAATTTCTATAGAGTATTCATTCAAAAAATAGTTGGCTTTGGTAGCTCATGCCTGTAGTCCCAGCATTCAAGATTTCCATGAGTTGAAGGTCAGCCCGAACTCTATAGATAGTTCTGAAGCAGTTTGAGATTCAGTTGAGCTTCAGCATCAAAAATGTGGTGAATTCAAAACAAACTACATTTTTGTTTCTAAAAGATTTTCTTTTGTTGTAAATCATGTGACTAGCAATCTATATTTGCTTTGCCATGGCTCTATCCTAAGCACCTAGAGTAGTGGTTAGTGAAAGGAAATATTACTGAATGAATGAGTTCACCAATAATTACCAAAATCTTAGAGGGAAAAGTTTTCACTTAATTCACAGGAGATATGTTGGATTACACAATACATATATGCTTAATATTGCTTATACACTAACATAAGATCCAGAGTATAACATGTGCTTTCATTGGAAAGCCACTGTAATATTTTTATGGTAATGGTTGGGCCATAACTCACAGATGGTAATTTTGTGTGTGCACATGTTCATGTGCTGTGCCTGTGCATGTGGAAGTCACAAGTCAACTTCTGCTGTCATTGCTCAAGCACCACAGCTTCTCTTAAAAGAATGTCACATACTGGCCTGAAACCTAGTAGTTAGGCTAAGCCAGTTAGTCCCATAAATCTACCCATCTCTGCTTCCCAGTTGCTTGGATGACAAACAAACTTCAACATATCCAAATTTTGAATGATGACAAAATGTAATGACAGAGCATTTTACCCACTAGTGACTACACTCATATGAACAAACTTTGTTATGAACTGGCACATACTCTAACATATATTCTATGAAATTTCTTATCAAATCTTAGGTGATAGTTCCTCAAATATTAATGCCTGACAAATTCTGCAAGAATTTGTTCATGTGCTGAGTCATCATGCTTCATGGTTAAGTTCCCCTTTTACTGACATTTGAAGTATTTTTAGGAGCTTCATGATGGTTCAGATCCTTTTTCATATAAAAAATAATCAGTACTCATATTTGAAGCATTTTCACTGCCGCTCATACACAGGTGAAAGATTTTGATCACACAAATGAGCCCATGTTTCTTTGAACCCATGGCCAAACCAAGGAAACTCATTTAGAGTATAACTTGGGTGTAAATTAACTTTAAACCACCTTTTTTCTCAACATTTCCTTTTTACATTTCTTTATTAACATTATTTTGTCTTAATTTTTGTGTATTTTGACTCCTGAAGATATAAGTGTTCCTTTTATGTATTTTATGTGTCTTCTGAAAAATGTGTGGTGATCTAAAATAAATAAATGAGGTAAATGATGAGTAGCATCTTTTGATATATGATATCTGGAAACTTTCCCCAATGTTCACAATGTATCATGCTGATTGTCAAAACAGTGTTCTTCCTCCTTGTACAGTGTTATCCTACAGCTCCAATAAGGGTCAGTCTATAATTTCATGGGGTATTGTGATTGTCATAAATCATTCTACACAATGAAAAATGTTGAGACCATGGGACACCCACATATTTAGCTACAGATAAAATTAATTGAATAATGTTCACTATTGTAAGTACAAGTCCAACAAGATCGCTAAGTTACCATTACATTTAATAATCCTGTGTGTTTTCTGAACTCTTCTTAGGAAAAAAAAAAAGCCTACATACACACACACGTTAAAAACCCACTCCTTCCATATAGGGAAATAATAAAATGAAAAGCTAAAGTGTGAGCCACAAAAGTCTACTTGGGAAGCTCATTGGGCTAACCTACAGAGCACAGATGAGTGGTTGCATCAAGGATTATTGGTAATCACAGGCAGCCACACTACCAGAATTCTCTGCAGCAGCACGAATGAGGACTCTCCATAAAGTATGGGATAGCTGCCACTTCATTTAACATTCCACACTGTATATAGTCTAGCATAACTGAAATCCATGAAGATATGTGAAATTGGACCAGCTGAAATAACTTAGTAGCCAGCTGGGGTTACTTTTCATGAATAGTAAAAGCGAGATTTCTATTTACCTAAGTTATTCCACCAATAGTATTAGGGAAGTTTAATTTACAAGGCTATGTGTCTGTAATGTTTACTAAATATAGTTGAAAAGGAGGCAGAAATATTCTAATTTAACATAAACATGTTAAAATCTTGTGTGTATTAAGCTCTGGCTGATGACAAATACATTATAAATATTAAAACAACAAAGATAGATGCAGATATTTTAAATTAATTTTGGTCTAAACAATTATACAATTTTATTCTGAGCATCTCTATTCAACTTTGTTCTCACTATATGGTAACCATTCTCTGTGTATCAGTCACCACCAAAGATCTCAGGTACTTAATTCTGAATGGATTTACCAAGTAATCAAGAGTCTCCTTATGATATTTGATAAGGAATGTATTTCTGAAATAATACATCCTGATTAAATATTGTGCCTGAAAGTAGCTTTATATCTAACATTTAGGAAATATGTAAATGTCATTTTTTGTCTTGCAAATGAAATTATTATTATTGTTATTATTATTTTATTATTAATGCTAGTGAGTACATGTGATGGTAAAACACATCTGTAGCCACAATATTTGAGATGCTGATGCAAGGGTGTGCTGAACTGGGGCTATCCTGGGCTACATTAAGAGAATCTGTCTTTAAAAACATGAATAAACATTCACACCTATAATATGCCATAACAACATTTTAGACTTCAACCCCATAAGCTGATGTTTGAGACAAAGAGTAAATACCTGTCAGTCACAGCTCTTCTACAGAAGCTTGATCTAGCAAATTGTAGTCTAGTGACCAGGGCAAAATATGAATAAATGAGTTAGACAGTATGCAGTAACTAGGAACCGAACACAGATCTAGATCAGCGAGTTTATAGGGTAGAGTCTAGGCGGTGTCTTGTGGGTTTGGTTTCAAATTCTAGCATTGTCAGTACATACATCTATTTCTATTTTATGAAAAATACAGGTAAGAAAATTTATCACCTTTAATTATATTTTCTCTCTGAAGCAAATGTTTCTTTGTATTCATTTATCTTTACTAACTACCTAAAAGGATAAGATTTGTGTTCTGAAATTATTCATATGAGGGAAAATAATTAAAAATATTGTCAAATCACAGTTTAGTATAGATTATTCAAATAATTCATATGTACAATGAGATAGAAAAATGCTATTAATATCTCATTTTTTATACAATTAAAGTTTAAAAATATACTAGGATTGATTTAGTTGAACTATTTGGCATGTTTATTTTACTAATGCTCCAACCTTATTCATGGAACAGTAAATGTCAAATTTTAAAGTTAATTAGACATTATTAATAATGTGCATTACTTTAATTGTGAATAAAATTTCTAGTATTTTACAGTGAAACATCACCAATAGCTGTCACTAGTGGTGAGTGCAACACAATTTTCAAATATTTGATTTTTAACCATGTGAAATAATATTTACAAAGAGATATAATTTGTCTAGAATGCAAGTAATATTTTTAAGGAAAGAAAATGAATTATATGCTTGTAACTAATAAACACTAACAAACTACTAACAGAGGAATGTAAGCATGAATATCATCACTAGGATTTCTGTTAAAATACAATATATCCACATGGTGCTTAATAAAATTCAATTTTGCGTTTAATGTCTGTGAAATAAGAAGGATAATGAGCTTTTTTGTTTTCAAGAATCTCCACCCAACCTATGACTGGGTGAAATTCAGGCTTCATCAAAGGCTGTTTTCAAGATGAATGAAATGTGTGTGTGTGTGTGTGTGTGTGCGCACACGTGCATGCACACATGTACATGATCACACATGCTTGCATACGTGTGTGTTTGTGCATGTGTGTATGCATGCATGTGAGTGTGTGTGCATGTGCAGAATATGGGCATGTGTGTATATCTGAATGCTGGTTTGTGTGTGTATGTATGTTTATGTGTCTTTGTGCGTGAAAATGTGTATGCATGTGTACATGTCTGTTTTCTTGTGGTTATAGCCTTTGTCAGAATTTGAAGAGCTAATTGTCTCTAAGATTTAATAGCTTTTCCTCTGTCTTTACAGTGTGTAAACAAACATTGTGGTGTTTTTCAGATCTATACCTTCACCTCAATCAATACTGTGGGATGTTTTCTAAATTATCTTAAAAGAAACCACAAACCTTTTCTAAAACGAAACAATTCTGTTCTGCTTCTGTTGAGTGTGATTTAGTTTGAGGTTAGTACTAGATTGTAATATATATTCTCCTTTCATAGGATAGGAACATCAAAGAGATTCAAAGCCCAAGATAATGGGGGTGGTGATTTTTAGCTCTCTGAATAGCATTAACTCATTTCTCTAACTAAATATGACTGGTGGTGTCTCCAGAGCCTTAGCCTCATCTGACTTGAGGATTAAACTTATTGAGGTACTTAAAGAGAAGTGAATGTTTAACAGCTTTACTCAAGTCTCATCAACCTTATTAATCTCAGAAATTCTGGTTTTAACCTATGGACTTTTTGAAACCATTACTCATCTAAGCCCAATTTTATTCATTTCATTAAGGTGCGTGTGTGTGTGTGTGTGTGTGTGTGTGTGTGTGTGTGTGTGTGTGTGTGTATGAGAGAGAGAGAGAGACAGAGACAGAGACAGAGAGAGACAGAGAGAGATGCAGAGAGACACAGAGAGAGAGACAGAGAGACAGAGAGAGCATGAATGCAGGTGTGTTTAATGTTTATGAAGAGGGCATTGCAATTTCGTAAGTAGATTATGGTAACTGAAGGTAGGATCTCTGAAAGAGAAGAATGCAGTTTCGCTGTTTTGCTTTTTTTTTTTAATTGGTTGTTTTAATTATTTACATTTCAAATGTTATACTCCTTCCTGGTTTCCCCTCTGCAAACCATCTAACCCATCCCCCTCCTCCTGCTTCTTTAAGGGAGCTCCCCCATGAACCCAGCCCCTCCCACCTCACCACCCTAGCATTCCCCTACACTGGGGCATCGAGTCTTCACAGGACCAAGGGACTCTCCTCTTGATGCCAGACAAGGCCATCCTCAGCTACATAAGCAGCTGAAGCCATGGGTCTCTCCTTGTGTACTCTTTGGTTGATGGTTTAGTCCCTTGTAGCTCTGGGGTGTCTGGTTGGTTGATACTGTTGTTCTTCCTATGAGGTTGCAAACCCCTTCAGGTCCTTCAGTCCTTCCCCTAACTCCTCTATTGGGATCCCTGTACTCAGTTTTATGGTTGGGTGAGAGCATCCACATCTGTATTTCTCAGGCTCTGGCAAAGCCTCTTAGGAGACAGCCATAGCAGGCTCCTGTGAGCTAGTGCTTCTTGGCATCAGCAATAGTTGTATGTATTTGGTGTCTACAAATGGGATGGATCTCTCTCCTTCAGTCTCTGTCCTATTCTTTGTCCCTGCATTTCCTTTAGATTAAGCCTTCTCTCTAAGCCTGTCATTTCATGACTAAAATAATAATTATGACAACTTGGTTGATGCAATGAGGATTATGTAAGGTTTTTGAATCACATAGCGCAGCATCCAGCTCTAATATGCAGTCAAAAATGAGCTAGTCATCTAATCACTAAACTAGGGTTACACTGTTATCATTACTTCCTCGAGTTGATGCTTGAGAATGCAAGTCTCCAGCTATAATAAATCACAGTCGTTCAACCCTTATGACCTCTGCAGAGCTTCCCAGATTCCTGCTTTACGTGTCTGTAGAGCTCTCAGTAAACGCTCACATGCCTTCTTTGCTTGGCTCCCTATCATCTACAACTATGGTATTCACATGGCCTCAAGATATTAGCATTTGTTTCATATATATAACATATGATACTGTAGAAATTACACAACATGCAGAAGTAGCAAACATAACGAAGTAAGCATAATCACAAAGCAATTATTTTTTTTTCTTTTTCAGATGTTCAATGAATCATCACACAGAGTTCCTGGCAAAGTACAATCCAATTTCGAGATTTATGTTAAGTTTCCAGGTGACACAAAACTTCCTAGTAAGCATTTGCATATTTCCATAATACTCTGCTTGTCCTCTGCCTTTGACTTGAACTGTGTCCTCTGTTTGCTTTGAATGTTTCCTTGGCCACACACTCATTTCCAGTCTGATTGAATTTTCCTACTTACTTCTTGGAACACCCTCCCAGTCACAGGGGAGATCCACATTAATTTTTCAATAGCCACCTTCTGTTACCCTTGCCACTCACAGAATTTATTATTCCTTCTTCAGTATTATTTCTAAGTAACAGAGAAATCCTGGAGTTACAGTATCCACAATATTACAAATTACTTGTCTACTTATTTGATCAACAACATAAACCACATTTCTCAAATGAAAGCATTGTTTTTTTTTAAATTCCTGATAATAATGTAATATATGAATTAGATTTAAATAATACAGTAGATTCTGTTGACACAATTAAGCCTTGTATGATACTTTCCTGCAATAATTTGATATTATATTCCACAATGCTGACAACAAACTAATTTTAGCATTTTGATAAATACCACTGATATTTCATTTTGACTTTCCTAGAGAGGATTTCCTTCCCCTATCTGACATGTATGTGTATGCATGAATGTATCTATCCTTTCTAGATGTTGTAGAATAAAATTATTAGCTGCCAAGTATTATGTCAACCAAAGAAATAAGGATATTTTAGGTGAGTTGAAATCCTGTTCAGTTAGTGTTTCCTACAATGTTTCTATCTGGAGGGAATCAATGACCACATAAACTAACAGTTGAATAAGAAAATCAGTAGGTGATTACTATTTAGAGATTCATTTTCTCAAGTGACCTAAGTGTTGTCTTGTAAGCCTCAAAAGTGTTTGAAAGTCTTACAGAGCTTCCAATGAAAATAGAAATACCCTGTTCTTATGATATCACAAGAAAGTAAACTCTTCAATCTTCAGGTTGTACTTATTGAACATATCAAGAATTTTGAATTTATCCCATTAAGATAATAATAGTGATCAGAACATATGAGTTTTTAAAGTTGAAAGTTGGACTAAAGTTATATAAAAGTTTGAAAATATGTTATTAACAAGTACACCTTATATTTGTATCAGAAAAATAATCAAAACCAGCAAAATTCCTATTATTATTATTTTAATATCATTGTTACCACTTTGTGTAAATGTGTTTGTAATGGATACATATAGCTTATGACTCATCATATTTTAAGGGCACATGCATCAATGGCAAAAATAGTCAGCTATATAAGACATTTATCAAGTATAATGTTTTCCACTGTTTAAAAAATCATGTAGATATAAAAATGGTCACAGTGGTGAAATGCCATTTTTCTTAACACATTACTAGCCATTTCTCATGTAATGTTATTGTTCCTGGTGGAAACTTTAAATATAATTAAAATGTACAATTCTTCAGGAATGTAGAAAATAACTTTGATGAGAAATAAATAAAATATTCAGAGCATGATTCTGTTGGCCATCAATTATCAATGAGGCACAAAGAACTTTCTGCTTTTTCTTTTATAAATTATACCTAGAAAAAGACTTGTTATATGATTAAAAACTGAAAAGTAAAATCATTTTACACAATTCATTTGCCTTCTCCTTTTATAGTCGTTGTACATGTAATACTTAAAGAAATATGCAACATCCTTAGCCATTTGGGACATGCAAATCAAAATGACCCTGAGCCTCTACCTTATAGCAATCAGAATGGCTAAGATCAAAAACTCAGGTGACAGCAGATGCTGGTGGGGATGTGAAGAATCACTCCTCTATTGTTGTTGGGATTGCAAACTGGTACAACCACTCTGGAAAGTAATCTGGCAGTTCCTCAGAAACTTGGAAATACTTCTACCCAAATACATAGCTATACAACTCTTGGGCATATACCCAGAATATGCTCCAATATACCACAAAGACACATGCTCCACCATGTTCATAGGAGCTTTATTCATAATAGCCAGAAGCTGGAAACAACCCAGATGTCTCTCAACCAAAGAAAGGATACTGAAATTGTGGTTTAATTGCACAATGGAATACTATTATCCATCTATTAAAATCAATGATGTCATGAATTATGCAGGCAAATGGATGGAACTCAAAAATATCATCCTTAGTGAGGTAACCCAGACCCAAAAGGGAATACAGGGTATGTACTCACTGATAAGTGGATATTGTCCAAAAAGTTCAGAATACAACTCACATTCCATATGAATTCCTTTTATAGTTGATAAAGGTTGTGATGTATTTGTTCAATAATGAACAGTCATAAGCCTTGAATATCAGACAAAACTAATGACTTTAGAAGACAAGTGACAAAGGCAAATTTTGATGGATGCACTATGGTCAATTTCTTCTAGATTTATTCTCTGCTGGTTTCTGTCTAGTATCTTATAATAAAAAGGGATAAGTAAGTAAGAATGATGGGAAGGTCTGTAGATATGTAAAGAATATGCATCTAGGATTTGAGTTCTTGAAAAATTAAAAGCAATAATTGAGAAGGAACATGAAAAAGCACTAGGGAAGAAAGCACAGCTGAATAATAAAGGGTAATTTGGTCATGGATGGCCTCTAGGTTTAGAATTGCACTTTTCCTCGAAAAGCAGCATGGAATTGGCACATGAAGAGCATGAGCAGTTGAGTATCATAGAAAATAGAGCAACAGTCTTGATTTCAGGGAGAAGTCAGAGCATCACTTAATCTTCCAATGGGATAAGTGACTACTTACAGTGCTGTTACCAATTATTAGGAGAAAATGACAGTAAAAAGACCAGCAGATGCTACTCCGTGATTTATGTTCTCAATTCCGTCTATTTAGTTCACCTGTCACCAGTGAGCTATTGTCTCATTCTTCTAAGGCCATGCAAACCAGTGGTAGTTTCACGTTTTTCCCTCCTACCTCTTGAAAATGAAGACGAGCAAAATACATAAAAATTATTCTGAGACTTGGAGATATATGGTATGAAGTTTCAATCTATGTCAAAATGTGTTCTTCTGGTTTGATCTGCATTACTCGTTTTCTCAGAATCTTCTTGTGTCTTTTCTCAACCCAAGGTTATAAAACTGTTTCTGAGATCAACATTGAATCACCAATGTTTATGATTTTTCATAGAGTTGAATATCTGGTCTCTTTGATGGCCAAGTCAGTGCATCTTACCACCTATTGAGTATTTCAGTATAGATTTATTTTCCTTGTCTTTTAATTAAGGGTGAAAATAAAACAGTTAACAGTCATCCTTTACTCCCCACTGCCTTTCTTTCACTATTCCCAACCACTCTAACTAGCAGAAATGTTACTTGTTTATTCAACGTGTGGAGTCATGTGCAGTTCTCAAAGCCTGCTTGCCTTCCCTGACAGATTCTAGTGAATACACACACACACACACACACACACACACACACACACACACACACACACACACACACAATTTCACTAGCTTCTTCCCGGCTGCACAGCCACTGTTTCCCAATCTTGGCTATTGGCTTTGATATTTGCCATTGCATAGTTCTGAGATAGTAGACCTATTTTCATTGTTGTATCCATTAAATTCTGTATCTGAAATACAAAATTAGACTGAGACATTTTTTTCTAATACAAATTCTCATTTTCTTTGAAAAATGTATCCAGGCATTTGCATCGCTTTCTAGACCATCATTAATTTATACTCTAGCTGTTCAATGATGCTTGCTGTCACCAAGTGGCCACCTCCAAAAGATATTTACTCAGGGTATACAAAAATATCTTCTGTCGGTTTCTTCCATGCTATCTGGCACTTTTATTTTTACATATAATCATAGTTTGGTACTATGAATCTATGTATTGCCTTGGCTGGTTTAGTATTTTACATCTATATTGCACTGCCAATTCTAAGCTTACCAGAGTCCAAATCAAGCATTTTTAGATTTTATGATGGTGTGAGGAAGTGCCAACATCCAATTTGTTTTCCACTTAGAGAATTTGATGACACATTTGGGGTATTCTGACATTTTTGTATAATAGGTGTCACATTGTGTATGTTGTCTTAACTGTTGGCTAATATAATTATTTTAAGCATATTAAGGCAGCTAAACTAAGAAATGATGTTCAGTAGACTAAGTATTTTAAATGCAATTTCAAAGTAGGCTATTTTCCATTCATACCATGATTTAAAAAAATTATCTGTATTAGTTTATAATATAGTGATTTTTCCTTAATAGTACTTTTACATTAATAAATATTTATATACTCATTTATTAAATAAAAAGATTTTACTTGTAAACAATCACATGACACTGTTCAATTATCCTACTTCATAGGGAATTTTGTTTATGTACTTGCTTACTTTGAATTATTTTTTCTGTCTTGTTTGTTTATGGTTTTCTTAAGGCAAAGCCAAGGCTGTCTTCAAAGTTGTGATCCTGATCCTTTCGTTTCAGCCTACTGATTCCTAGGATTACTGTTTGTGCAACTATACCCATCTCCTTTTTCAAATCTCAAAACTTGACATTCCTCTTTGTGCATAATAGCCCACTCATCATTTCTTAGTCTTTTTCCCCTCTAAGATTTTATACAAGAGTTATAGACAATTTAAACTTTATCAAAACCAATTTGTTCCTTAATCTGGAATTTGTCAATATCTACCTTAATTCTCAAATGTTACATGGTTACAACAAACCTTTATTAACCAGTGACAAGCAATCCATTAAGATTTATTTATTTCTTCTTAGTTTGTAAATATGTTTGTAATAGAATTTTACCTGATGGTAGCAACTTGTTCATTTGAGTCCTTTCTTTTTGTTTTCATGTCTATATATATATATTATGTGAAAGTCTTGTGACATGATACAGAACTACAAAGTGATATCCCTTCCATAAATTAAAAAAAAGGTTTTCATGTAAGACTTAACTAAACAGCTGTGAAAGAAAATAGAAATTCATAGAGATCAGGGAGTCTGAAGTAAGCTGCCAATATTGTTACAATAATAGAATTCTGTGGGTAATACTTTCTAATGCAGCTTCTCCACTGCCATCGTCTGTTGATGATTTGGTCGTGTGCTTCCATGTCTTAGTTTCACTTGTGTTATTAGTAAAAAATGCCACTACCTGAGTAATTCATGAGCAATAGCAATATGTTTGGAACAACTCAGTCAAATGGGAAATTTAAGATCAAGGCTTGGATATCCAGAGAGGTTTGGTGTGCTTCCCATATGGAACTTTGTTGCTATGTCCTCTGGAGAAAGTCATGTTCCGATATAGGAGAAAATAAGAGAATAAACAGAAAAGACAGAGCAGATGCTGGGGTAAACCTCTCTAATAACAACCTCAATCTCTTCCATAGGAGAATAGTCTTCATGGCCTATTAAGGGCCAAAAATGTGGTATCCTGTAACGATACTGTTTTGGGTAGGAAGGTACAACATGACCTTCACAGGAGACACAGTCAATCCATAGCAGTACTCAATATGAGTTTCATAAATATACTTATGAATTATGCTATAATATCCATTTGTTATGGAATCTCATACTTTTTCAAATATACAGAATGATAAACTTTTTCAAGTTATGATATAATGTATAGAAAGACATTTTAAATACAGAAGTCCTTTCTATGTGTGATTTGTGTTCTGATAAATTCATAAGCTCTTCATAAAATGACCTGCCCTTCATGTTATCTTTACCTTATGCCTTTATAACACATATTCCATTTCTGATTGTTTTTATTGCCATAAAATAAATACTGCTTATAAAATTTAATTTATTCTTGACTCTACGACTAAAGCACATAGTCTATAAAACTTCTTTGTATTCATAGATGAAAGGAAATAGCCCATTACTGAGTAATTATGTTGAAAGCAACTTTCAATTTATGCTTCAAATTTTTCACGAAATACAAAATGTTGATTTAAAATTTATTTTTCAAGTAAAGAATTCAGTTAAAATTTCTGATTTGGGGCCCTTAGAAAATTCTCATTAGTTCAAGGGTTGAATAACATCTGACAACTGTACTTTCAAAAATTCATGTTAAAGTGAACATAGATGCTTCATGCATTCCTGGCCCTTCCATTATAGTTACTGAAGCTTTTCATTTTCTGATATTTCTTCTTTATGGAGGGAAATAATTTATTGTGAAATAATTGGGATCTCCCTTCTGTCTCATTTATACTTTCCTTAGAATAGATTGGGTGGTTTTCCTAGTAATTGAGCTGACAAAAAATAGGTGGAAGAAAATTGCCTATGATCATGTTGTTTTGTGTTGGAAAGAAATGTGAGCAGTTGCTCTGGAGATAATGAAGGCTAAACACTCCCTTTTTATTGGCTGCCCTTTCCCTTGAGAATGTGAGAACAATCTTCCCAAAAAGTGTGTGGATCACATGAACCAAGAAGATATTGAGATGAGGGGTAGTTTCCAGAAGCATATATAAAGAAGGTTATGGAAATCATTTAGTCAGTGAAACGGTTTCTTCTAAAGTCTTAGGGTCTGGTTTTGAATTCCTAGAACTTATGTAGAAATCTAAGTACCCCAAGTACTTGACTAATACTGCTGGACAATAAGATACATCCTTGAGACTTTCGTGCCAGTCAGTTTAGTCAAGACAGTGAGTTCTTAGTTGGTGTCTCAAGAGATAAATATCTGGATAATTCTCAAAAGACATACCTAATAGCAGCTTCTGACTTCTACAAGTATACACTATTAGGGAACACCCAAGTGTGTGCACACATGCTACTTTGAAATAGATAGAAGGTTCAAATTCAAATTCAGACATATTGTACAAACAGTACTTAATGACATATTCTGTGTGAAATTTCAGAATGATTATAGAATCATAAGATTATAGTAACTATGAATTTGAGAAAAGAATTATGCGTGGCGATATAGTATAAAGAAAATACCTCGTATTCAGGGAGATTGGAGCTTTTACTGAACCTCACAGCCAAAGTTAATAATACTTTGAGAATATATAATACTTAAAACTAATAGTCTACTCTATAATCTGATTGTTTGTTTAATAAATTACAATCCTTGCTGTGGATTTTCCACGTAATCAACTTTTATAACCAGAGCTAATATATTATCTTATATGCCCCGTACCAATGTGTATATGTATGTTATAGTATAACTTGGAAACAGCAAAAATGTTGAAAGCAAGCATATAGAAAAAATATTGGATGCAAGATTGACATGGGCTGACAAATACTTGCGAATAATAGGTTAGTTCAGGTCAGTGCAGCCAGTAAGTCTCAATTACTTGTAGAAACATAAGATTTCAATAAGATATCCCTAAATGCTCTCCAATGTGATGTTTTCTGTACTATTCAGAGAGAGAGAAAAAAGAAATGAGAGAAACAGAGAGAGATGCAGAGACAGAGAGACAGATACAGAGAGTCTTAAGGATACACACAGATAGTCACAGACACAATCATTGGGATAAGTAGACTCAAAAGAAAGCATCATACAGGCAGAGATAAGGACTCATACAAGAGACAGTGAATGATGGGAGACACAGAAAGTACAGAAATCAAATCTGGGCTCATTCTTTATTAAATTACTCTAAAGAAAATTGTTTTTATTTTTGTGTGCTTGATGTGATCCGATGCATCATTAGTGATTGTTAGTTTAACATTAATGTATTCAAACACAAATCAGAGGCTAGCCCCAAAAATCTTCTCAGGAAAAGTGATCTACCAGATTACATACTGACCTGTAATAAAAGCAAACTTCTTAAAATGAATATAGCAGCATTCATTCTCTGTGTTGACCATAATTTATGAAGCCAGTTGGAGTGTACAGTGTGGCAAAGACAGAACTAAAAGCATGGTGGTGGATGGAGAAGCATAAAATTAATGCTATCAGAAAATCCAATGGTGCTTGCATAAATACACATGATTTGATCAAATATGCTCAAGTCCACTATAGATGACTAAACGATTTTAAAATAAGCTCTAATCTGAGAGACAAATCAACAGTTTGTTATTTATGAATTTAGTTCTTTGTTTGGAAAGCTAGCCTAAGAGTTTGAAATGTCTGAGAAAAATAATAAATAACCCAAACAATTCTCTACTTAGTTTGAAAGGCTCTTATGCAGAAACAAACATGCAGTGGGAGTGACCTTAGAGAATCATGTGTACATAATGTAATATTTTGGCCACACAACTTTGAAAGCATCTTTAGTCTAGAGTGAAGAGCTTTACAGACATGTTTAGACTGTTTTGAGTATAAAAGTCATGAAGGATAAGAATTTAAATGTTTCTGCAGTTTATTTCTCAATGGTGAACTATTGGGTAACTCAACCAAATGTGAGGGCATGAGTTGATACAGTGAATTTACAACATTCAGTGAACATTTTTATTCACTGTGCAGCAACACAATTTAGAAAGTTTAAGATAGGTGCGGTTTTGTAGTTTTCCAATTAAAACTGAGATATCATGGTAAAAATACTAGATCCTCAACCAATAAATTTGAAGTAGAATGTAGGGGGTTAAGGATCCATGCAGACCTATTAGACCTCTCTACCTTCAATGAGCTATACAGTTGTTTTCCTAGGCAATAAGGCCACAGCTGTCAGTTCGCAAAGGAAAACGTCTGTCCTTTCATCATCCTATTTTGTTTAAGGATCTCCACAGAATGCCCTCCACTAAACAATTCAACTGAATGCAATCCAGTCCTGCCACTGAAGATGTCTAGCTAAGGCTCTGTATCCTCTGTCTAGGAATTCTGACTAGGATCACCTTTTTACATTCCAGGAAGTTTCCTCTGAACTAGGTTTCCACACCACTCCCAAGTGCTCCTCAGTTCCATCCATCTCTCCACACACTATCTCCCTTCATCCCATCTCACCTCCACATCTCTTTATTGGGTTATTCATCTTAGCCTTCTGGCAGGTGCAAGATGGAATCTGAAAGAAGGATAAACATTTCTTTAAGGGCTTCTCAGTAAATTCCTTTATTGAGAATTCTCTGTTTAAATATGTACCTTTTATTAAAAAAAAAAAGAATTGTTCTGTGTTTTGATATATAGAATCCTGAGTCCTTCATATATTTTGGTTATTAGCCACCTATTGAATGTAGAGCGAGTAAAACTCTCTTCTCATTCTGTAGACAGCCACTTTGTCAGATTAATGGTGACCTTTGTCTTAAAGAAGATTTTCCAGTTTCTTGATGTCCCATTTATTAATTATTAACTTATTGCTTATTCTATAGCTGTTCTGTTCGGGAAGTCATCTCCTAAGCCAATGCATTCAAGACTATTCTCCACTTATTCTTCCATCAGGTTCAATGTATCTGGTTTTATGAGGTCTATGATCAACTCAGATTCTAGTTTCATGTAGGGTGATAATTATGGATCCATTTGCATTTTTCTCCATGCAGACATCCAGTATAATCAGCACCATTTTTGAATTTTTGAAACTATTATTATTATTATTATTATTGTTTGATTTTTGATATCTTAACTCTTGAGTTCTTTATATATTTTAAACATGGATATAAAATTAGTAAAAAAAATGTATGTCTCTAGCTTCTTTATCAAAAATGAGATATCCATATGTGTGTGGACTTATGTCTGAGTCTTCAATTCAATTCCATTGATCAACATGTCTGGTTTTTTTTGTTGTTGTTGTTTTTGTGTTTTTGTTGTTGTTGTTGTTGTTCCACTATTTTATCTTCTAGTCTCTTTAGCATGAGAATGCAGGTTACCAGAAGAGAAACCTGGACACCAACCCAGCCACAAAGCCTTTTATCTACAATTTGTTTGTAATGGGAGCAATGGTGGTAGATTTTGAGTGAGACCAACCACTGTGATTTAACTTCTGGCCCAGAAGAGGGAGCCCATACTCAACACTGGATAGACAAAGCCTGGAGACTAGATAGCCTAGAGACCCAGGTTAGAAGCAAACAGGACTGGCCTATTAAAAATAAAATCAATGAAATGATTCTTGAAGATATTCTGCTACACTTAAAGATCAGTGTCCAGTCTAGGAGTCATCTGATAGACTTCCTCCAGCAGTAGATGGGAACACATGAAGAGCCTCACAGACAATTATGTGAGAGAAAGTGACTAAATTGGAGGTTTCCATAGGGTCCCTCCCACTCATAATTGGGGAACCCTGTGCAAGAAGAGGAGGAATGAATCTAGGAATTATAGTGCATGGAGGACACCAAGAGAGCATGGCCCACTAAATCAACTAAGCAGGGTATGTATAGCCTCAGAGAGACTTAAGCAGCAAGTTGTGGCTGATAGCTTGGTGGTTTTGTAAGACTTCAAATAGTAGGAGTGGATGTGTATCTTACTCTTTTGCCTGATTCTGGGACTCTTCTTATTGGGTTGCTTTGTCCAGCCTTGATATGAAACTTTTTGCTTGGATTTGTTGTATTTTGTTTTGGCATGTTTGGTTACCATCTATTTTCCTGGGTAAACTATATGATATAGATCTAATGTTCTTTACATTTTGGCAGTGTTTCCCTTGAAAATTTATCATATTTGTTTCATTACTCACAATAATAAAAACATATTCTGTGGTTGAAATATATCCCGTGGCTAGGGTTGAAATATATGGGTACAGTATTTTGTGCACACTCCTGCGTACATGAGTTTGATTTCTCAGCACTTACTGAAATTCTTGGTGGGCATACTGATCCAACTATAATTACATGTACTGGGCTTAGGTGGCAGAGACAAAAGGTCTCAAGGACAAGCTGGCTAACTATGGTAGCTGTATCAGTGAGTTCTGAGTTGAAGTGAGATACCATGCCTAAATGTAGAAAATGAAAAATTGTTGAAGATACTAAATATTGTCTTGCCTACACATGAACTTGTGCATGCATGCACACACACAGACATCTATAAATTTGCACTTTCATACATGAGCAAACAGAAGTACATAGACATGCACACATATGCATACACTCATGCACACACATATATAAATGCATGATAGCTTAAATATGCCTTTTGAGGACTCCCATCAAAACTAAGCAATACTAAGGATAGGAAATTCATATTTTCATTTGGTTGTTAATATCAGGCAGGTCAAATATAGATTGATGTTTGTATTCATGTGTTTAATGCAAAAACAGTCATTCTCAATTTTAGTTTAAATTTTAAAACTCTCAACATTGTATCATGGCTTTTAAAGATAAATTACACATCTTTATTATTCTGTTGGCTTTACTCTGTCACTAAATGAATATTTATGACTACAAACACTGTTTGTGTATTCAAGTGACTGTGAAAGGCCATGGTCTTCTGGCCACTGAACTCAAAATGAGAAAGTGACTCTTACATTTACTTTGTTGTATTCTGATGGTGAGGAATGCAGCACAAAATTTGTCAGCACAAAAGTACAGTAAATGTACAGAAAATGGACTTGACTTACTGAACAATAAATCCCAAACACATCTTATAAAAGAAAATTGTCTTTGTTGAACATGAACAAGTCTTGCCATTTATTTGTGATTTTAGTAGGCTTCCCTGATATTTTGATGAAATATAAGGTACTATAGTCAATTCTTTGTGGAATTTGACTCACAGAAAGAACAGAAGTGTATGGAAATGAATACCTGAATTATTAAAGTTGCAGTTATGGGTTTTGTGCTTTGCCAAGCTTATTTCTGCTTTTAGTCACAATGATTGATTTTTCAGTCACCAACCTATATGTCAATAATAATTGTTAGATGTTTAAGACATAACTTGAAATTGTTGGAGATTTCTGCTTATCTTCAAGTGAAGATTTATGGCAGTTTAAACATACTTTTAAATATTTCTATATTTCTTTTTGCTGCTCAGTTCTGTAGAAAATCAATTTTCTTATGAAAATTGTTCTTCACATCAAATGGAACAAGGCACAGAAGAAAAATAACTTTGGCAAAATGAAGGAAAGTTTTCAGAAGCGACATTTGTGTTTACCCTTGGGAAAGGGTGAATATATGTGAGTAATATTTTTAACATATAATTAAGAATCTTAGAAACTGATTATAATTAATAATGTTTGGATTTTTTAAAAGATGCTTATACTGGTTACAAATGTATGAATGATGTAAAGGTGTAGTAAAGCCAGTTTTTAGAGTGTGAATTATTTCTCAATTTCTTTTCATTGTTGTGAAAATAGAAGATTATCAAAACTAACTGTTGGCATTCACAAATATCTACACTATTCAATCAACCTAAATATTGTACTTGTCACTACAAGTTGTGGAGAGAGACAAGCAGTCTGAAATCTTCTGATGTAACTTGACAAAGGATAGGCGATTGATCAAGAAGCTATCTATAGGAGCAGCAGAGATTAAAGCCCCATGTGCTTTCTAAGAACACAACTGTCCCTAGAAAAATCCCTCAAGCTGACATTTTTCTCAGAAGGCAGATAACCATCTACTTGAGACTCACATCTGGAATGAAGCTCAGCACCTATCAGTCTATAAAATGAAACTAGAAATTAAAATCTGAAATATAAATTAAGAAGTACAAGAAGCAGGAAACACATCTCCAAACAGGGTTAGGAGACATTACCTTTAGAACAAAATCTGATAGAGACAACAGGAAAGAAAAGCTTCCAGCCAACAATCCATGTGAACCCAGATCAAAGACCATTTAATAGAACATAGGCAAACCAATTACAAACATACATAGGGTGAATATTTCATAACCAATTTTCATTAAACTGGGAATGGAGGGAAACTTGAGAAAAACTGATATATTGCTTTTACAGTACAAGGAGTGAAGGACACCACAAGCAAATCTACAAAATCAACTAATCAGGGCACTGAAGAGTGCACAGTGATTATATCCCCAGCCAGGGAACTTGCATAAAGATACTGAAATATATTAATGGTCATTAGTGAAGCTGTAGAAAGTGGGAAACAGGCCATTGAGAAAGAGCACATGCCATAGAGTTTCCATTGTATGGTATCCACTGCTGAAGATAGGACGGTACCTTGGGTACTTTCTCTAGCTCTCAATGGGATGAGAGGCCCTTAGTCTTGCATAGATTATATGCTCCAGTACAGGTGAATGCCACAGCCAGGAAGCAGTAGTGGGTGGGTTAGGCAGCAGGGCGGGGATGGGGAATGGGTATAGGGGACATTCGAAAAGGAAACTAGGAAAGGGAATAGCTTTTGAAATGTAAATGAAGAAAATATCTGATTAAAAAGAAAAGATAGGACAGTACCTTCCTGAAGAGTGGACAGTGCAATTAACACACCATCCTAGAAAGCATGTAGCTTTACATATAAATAGTGAATCTTTCCTCCATTTGTATTTGAAATTACACAGATATCAGTTTTAAGTAAATGTTGACCCTAACAGCACAACAGACACAGTATAGAAGAGATTTTGACCCCGTATTTTAAAACAATATCTAAAATGCAAGACAGAAAGCATTTCTTCTTATCCTCAAAGTATGAAAATGACCATATTGTACACTTCTTTTGATTTCTTGGTTAGAGGTATGTCAAGATACTCTTTTTGTGGCTATTAAGATAAGTATGATTTCCTTGATAATAGTATGTTTGTCCTTTGTAGGTAGATAGACTACTGGGGTTTTTTTTGTGTGTTAATTTTGTATCCTGCTACATTGGTTAAAATAGACTCTAATTTTGTGCACTTTTGGTTATGTTTGGTAATGTTTGGATTTTTGTTCTTTGTTTATTAGTTTTGATTTTTGAAAAGTTTTATAAAACTTATGTTGGTGTTTCCTAACTGAATACATTTGGTTTGTCTATGTAGAAATGTCGCACATTACCTCATGAAAATCATATTTTTATTTAATTTGATAGAAAACTTGATAGAATCAGAGTCACAACAAAAAGTTAACAATGAAAATTTACATATACTGGCTATAGTACTTGTTTTTACAATTACAGTGTTAATTCATTTGGTTTACCATGCTTTAGAATTTTTTTTGGACATAGAAACTTTTAGATTTTATATAGGTCCTCCTGTAGTCTTGTTAGTGATTATTTTTAGTATGCAGGAAAACCTAAGAAAGATAGGCAGCCTTCAGGCCCTGTTCCATTTCCCACATTGACTTCAGGGAGTCTCATACATGAATCATACCCTCACCACTGTGTATCCCCAGATCTTCCTCAATAATATCTCCATGATCTCAGTATGAAGGGGAACTATCCAAGGACCAAGTTGTTTTACTAATTTTTAATAAGAAATAATATTAGCACTTCAAGAAAAACAAAACAAAACAAAACAAAACAAAACAAAACAAAACACAGCAAAAAGTCAAAATAGTTGGAACTGGCTTCTTCTGTGACACTATGGTGAGTCTCTGAGGCACTTAGCAGTGATATAAAAAGGGAAGACCCCTTCCATAGAGTCAAATCATGTATTGAAACTATTTAAGGCTCTTCATATTCCTTCTTATTTTTCAAAAATTTCAGAAGCAAATAAAAGGGCATGCAGTGTTAAAAAGAGAAAAGCAAACAATAACTCAAATATTAGAATTTTGCAGCTTAAGTATACATGGTAAAGCTTGGGTTGTAAGAGAGTTAAACATGTATTACAAAGTCTAAAGTTCTTTTTTATACAAGATACTTATTAACTATGTAAAACAGTCATTTAACTGTTTTTTAAAATATTTTACATTTAACTTGTGTTTTTAAGTTAAATTATGTAGAAAAGCAAATTGTGCTATTCTGTATGATTTTAAAGTATACTTTTGTAACACCAGAGCCATATAATCTTAGTTGAACTTAAGTCAGAATTTGCAATACCAGACCGTTTACAAATTCAGTCATATTCAATTCATTTTATTCTTCGTAAGGCTTTCAAATATTACAATGCCCTTTACTAAAATAATATAACAGGTATTGGCTATAAGGTTTCTGAAAATATTCATGCCAACTTTCTTATATAAATAATAGTTCCCATCTGCCCAATTCTATACCACTGAAATTATGCTTTGTATAAACATAGCTATGGCATATTGAAATATATTTTCCCCTTGACATTGAAATGCTTTGAGAATTGTTTTTTGTTATTTATTTATTTTATTTTTCAAAGTCTAAGAGTATACTGCAGATACTAATTTCTTTTTCATAGTGTGAATAATAATATTTCTTTGTTTCTTGTTACAATATAAGGGCATTTCTTGGTCATGTGACTAAAATGGCATAAGACTTTCATTTCCAGACTTTAAGTGACTTTCTGTTAGTCTCATGTATGTATGTATATATTTTTGCTAAATGCATTTTAACATTATATATATTATATAATATATATAACATTATGTATATATTATATTTTATATATTATAATATATTATATGTAACTATATATATGTATATATACAAACACACATACACACACACACACACACACACACATATATACATAATGTGTAAATGCATTCTACCAAAAAGGAGAAAGTATGTTCTGGCCGAACTAGGTCAACTTCTAGTAGAGAGATGTCATGAAGGTAAAATTTCGTGAAGAAATTGGATTTTAGGTAGATGACTCAGTCTGTTAGGTTCCATTGTCACCATATTTGTCAGTGAATTAATCCTAAAGAGCTCCAGGCTTCATGAGATACCCAGTTTCAAAAAATAAGGTAAAGGTCAGTAGAAGAAGACATACCATCAAACTCTGATATCCACACAACTGTGAAAACACATAAGCATGTGCACGTGCACATGCATGTGTGTGTGTGTGTGTGTGTGTGTGTGTGTGTGTGTGTGTGCACGCACACACACAAACAAGAAAACCTGAAAAACTAGTTTTGAAAAAAATTGTATGTATAATTGAATTGATTTATTTTCTAGGAAGAGTTTTGCTTGCTTTGCTTGTTGCTGTCTGTTTGTTTATTCTTTCAGCTCTTTGTTTATGCTTAGATACAAGGGGCCATGTCTATAATTGTTTGAATCATGAGCAAAACACAAAGTCAAACATACACAATACTGAAATATCATATGCTAGTATTAAACATATACTTGAACATTAAGGTCAGAGATGTTAAACTGATGTTCCAATTTCATTTCTTTCAAAATGGTGAAATGGTCTGAGAAATAATCTTAAGGAGAGAACATTTACTTAACTTACAATGTTAGATTGTAGTGTATCATAGGAAGGCAAAACAAGAAATAAAACACTAATTACATCACATCCTCAACCAAGAGCTGAAAAAGCAAATACATGATGTCCTGCTTGCTTATTTATGTCCTTGCTCATAGAATGCTTTCTTTTTTCTTATAACATTCTGGAGACACTGTCTAGTAAATGGTGCTGCTCAGAGTGGGCTGGGTCTTCTTAAAAGTTAAAACATATCATGTACCTGACCACCAGGCAACCTGACATATATAATTCCTTATTAAGACACTTGTGACATAATTATAAGTTGCATCAACTTGGGGATTTAGAATCAGTCAATATCTTCCAGAACTGATGTACACACTTGTATAACCACAATAAGTAGTTAGACAAGTTACATTATCTCAAGATAATTCCTGAGTCCTTTAGCATCTGTTTCCTATCAGTCCTTCAGATTCTAGAAAGTAACTGTCTATACTACAGACTTAAGCTAGATCTAGTCAAGAATTCAAAACAATCCAAATGCTTAAGTACAAACAAATAAATATAAAAGTCCTAAAAGTTAATCAGATCAATTAGAACATTTCCTTTGTCTTTGGTACAGGAAGATGCTCTGAATGCTACCAAAAGAGAAATATGAGCAACACAACCATAAACTATTTAAGCTACAATGCTGACATGACTTTAAAATATGTTAGGGCAAAAGTGACACAAAGCTTGTTTGAGTGACCAATTCATATTCGATTTGAATTAAGGATAACCCTAAAAGATAGAAATCATACCCAACATTGCTTGGTTGTCCAAGAACCTGAGACTAAATAGGCCAGTCAGGATAACCCCAAATACCTAGGTAAACTCAAATACCATTGTTCGGAAGAAAGAAAGAAAGAAAGAAAGAAAGAAAGAAAGAAAGAAAGAAAGAAAGAAAGAAAGAAAGAAAGAAAGAAAGAAAGAAAGAAAGAAAGAGAGAGAGAGGGGGAGGAGGGAGGGAGGGAGGGCGGGAGGGAGGGAGGAAGGAAGGAAGGAAGGAAGGAAGGAAGGAAGGAAGGAAGGAAGGAAGGAAGGAAGGAAGGAAGGAAGGAAGATTCTGCTATAGCTGTAGATCAATGTCTTACCTAGGCAACTTCAGAGAAGAGTCCTTCTGTAGAAGTTAGATTGAGAATAGATTGAGCCATCATACACACACACACACACACACACACACACACACACACACACATACACACACACACACTTCTAGTTTAGTTTTTATGGGATTCCCAAGTATACCAACAAGTATGAGTATGTCTCTATTGTCTCTATTTATTGTGTCCTTCCTTGAGCTTTTTTCTTTCTGTTTGTTTATTTTGTCTGAATCCTATGGGTTAGTTTTTACTTTATCTTATTACTTTAATTTTATTATTATCTCTTAGAAATGTACCTGTTTTCTAATTGGAGACAACAACAGAGTAGATGAGGAAAGAAGAGGAGGTGGGAGGATTTGGAAGTAGTAAAGGGAGGGGAAACCATAATCAGGATATATTATATGAGAAAATCTATTTTCAACAAAAGGGAAAAATCACATTGAGGGGGCTCCTTTTTGCATCAGCTGGGTGACTTGATCACAGAATGCTGTCATCCAAATGTTTTCTCTGTGACAGCTTTGGCTGAAGTACAACTTGATTCTTTGTTCCATTTATTTGTTTGTTTGTTTGTTTGTTTATGCATTCACTTTGTGCCAGAACACATTGCCCGATCCTCCCAGTACCTCAGCAACATAGCTCCTACCTTCATACCCCTTCCCCCTCTACTCTGATAAGGGGGAGGCACTCCTGTGTACTAACACCCTAGCACATCAAGTCACCGCAGGACTAGGTACATACTTTCCCACTGAGACCAGGCAAGGTAGTCTAGTTAGGGGAACGGGACCACAGAGTCAGGGTCAGCCCCCACTCAAGTTGTTTGGGGGGCCAGCATGAAGACCATATTGCACATCTGACACGTGTGTGTAGGAGTGCCTAGATCAAGCCCATGTATATTCCCTGGTTGGTGGCTCTGTCTCTGACAGTCCTCAAAAGCTGATAGTCAACTTTGTTGGTCTTCCGGTAGAGTTCCTATTCTCTCAGCATCCCTCAATCTTTTCCCTAACTCTTCAACAAGTCTCCCTATGTTCCAGCCAATGTTTGTCTATGAGTCTCTGCATCTGTTTCAGTCAGCTGGTGGATGGAGCCTCTCAGAGGAGAGTTATGATAGGCTCCTGATTGTAAGCATAATGGAGTATCTTTAATAGTGTTAGGGATTGGTGCTTGCTCAAGTTGGGTCAGCCATTGGTTCACCATTCTCTCAGGCTCTGTTTTATCATTGTCGCTGTACTTCTTATAGGAAGCAGAAATTTTGGGTTAAAGATTTTGGGGGTGGTTTGTTGTCCTTATCCCTCCAGTGGGAGTCCTCCTACAGTAGAGGGCACTTCAGTCTCATATACTCCACTACCATGAGTCTCAGCTAGAGTCACCCTCATAGACTCCCTGGAGCCGCTCTTATCCCAGGTCTTTGGATCATTCCTGAGATCCACACACACACTCTGCACTGATTTCAGTTGTTTAGTGGCACCTTGAACCTTCACTTCTGCTCTCCATACAGCTGATGCCTCCCCTTCTCCTCTCCATCTCCTCTCCCACCTAGCTTCTTCCCTCTCTCCTGCTCCAATGACTATTTTATTTTCCCTTCTGAGTGAGATTCAAGCTTCCTCCTTTGGGCCCTCCTTGTTATTTCTTAAGTAGAGAATATATTTTGAAGACCTTTTTAAAGAAATAGCAAGAGACATCTTTTAGTTTGGCCTTTTTCAGTATATATTTCAGAGACTGCTGTATTTTTCTGTGTATGAGGAGTTGGCTTACCAGGAATTCCCTTGGCCAAATGTGCAAGGCTCTGATTTTCATTCATTTATGGATTGACATTCAGATCATTTTCCGTTTGGGTTTTGGTATGAGCGAAGATGCCATATCGCTTAAGAAAAGCTACCTTGTGAATAATATTTTTACTTTTCTGGGTTACTATAGTAAATGCAGTAGTAAGTGTCTTCTGAATCACACAGCAAATGTTTTCTTAGCCTTGTAATGAGATGCCAAGTTGTGTTGCCAAATGGTTGTTCATTTTATGTCCCCATCAAAATGTAAGACAGTTGCAGCTGCGACACACATGACTTTTGGTGGGCTGGATGCATAACAGTATCTGGTGGCAGTTTTCATTTGTAATTCCATGAAAATTCATCTGTTCATTGACCATCTGCCTTTCTTCAAGTGTCTGTTGAAGTATTTTACATATTTTAATGAGTCATCTTTCAAGCATAATTTAAGATCTTTGGCATAAAGTTTTCCAACACAAAATGAAAACAAAAACATGGAACATAATTTATCCCAGGCTGTTCAATGTGTGTCTGTAACTTGATGAGGCAAAATATTTTAATTATTGAAATTGAAATTCATCATTTAAAAAATTGTTATGCCTAATCCAGATATGAGAAATATTTGATTAAAATAATATAGTATATTTTTCTTCTATTTTCCCCTAGAAGATATCTATTTCAAAATAAAATATTCTATAACAGAAAGTAGTTTTGTGGTTTATTTTCCCACTGCGTATATCAAGGTTTCTCATTATTCCTTATAAGTAAAAGCACTATCTGTCACGTAACTTCCATAATATATCAAAACCACACACACACACACACACACACACACACACACACACACACACACACACACACACACACATCCCTGCACAAATTTACACCATAGTAGTTTGGTTTTTGAGTTTATTTAATTGATTTCTGTTTTAGTTTACATATATCCTATTAAACAGGTGGCATAATATACATATAATTAAAAAAAACTTAATTTAACTTTTGAAATTGTCATGGCTGTTCCATATTCTTTCCCTTTTCATATGAATTTAACATCAACTTCTCATTTTATTTGGGTTGTACTGAATGCTTAAATCGAGTTATGGAGAGTCAGAAACAGATTCACGAGTAAGCAGTAGTGAATTGTTAAATTCCAAAAAGCAGGATTTGCAATTTTATTCTATATTATTAGAAAATATACTATATAATACAAAACTTTTCAAATTATTGACAGTTGTTTTCAGACCTGTTTTTGTGAATCTTGCATGTTTATTTGAGTAGAGTGCACAATATACATGAAATGTATGGAAAGGTACTTCAAAGCCTACAACCACTACTTTAGCAAACCAGAATAATCTCTACAGTCTAAATAATTGTTCTTCCCAGAGATAAGTGTAACCCTCACCACTCATCAAGGAAAGATCTTTTGTAGTAGACAGAGACTATCAGAGAAAACTACAAATAATCAAAACCCAGTGTTGTGAAGTCCAGTTCCAACTGATTCATCTGCAATACAACTCCACACATGAGGCTTAGGGATCATTGTGGACTAGAAGACGGAAAGAATGTAAGATCCAAAGGAGTGGAAAGTTTGCTACAAGATTATGTTTTCTAGGAATGTCAGAGAAGTTATACCCATGAAGTCTCACCAAAAAGGCCTAAACAAGAAGTTACCGAAAGACATAATGACGTGCAAAAGACCATGTGTGTGTATGTGTGTGTGTATGTAGTGTTTCATATACATGTAAAACATAAGTAATTAAAAATATATTTACACATACATATATATAGCACCATGTGTAATTAAATTAGTAAACAATTACAGCTATAGAGACCATGTATTTGAGAAAGAGCAATAAAAGATTCATGGAAAGGGTTGGATAGAGTAAACAGAAGAGAAAACCATGTAATTTTATTTTAATTTCAAAAATAACAATATATCAAAATAAATATATGTAAAATATACATATGGGTAGGGCACTGTCTTTAGAGAGAAACTGAGCAAAGAACCCAAAATACAAATTCATAGGGAGATTAAATTTTGATGATCTATGGGACTACAGAGTGTGTATAATTCACAGAAGCACTTTAAAAACTTTATTAAGAAATAGAAAGGAATTTCAGTCCTTCATAATATAGAGAATTGAAGCAAGATTAAGAAGGAAATGTTGGTTGCCTTGTTCAGTCAATATACTTCATACATATCAACAGCCAGTGAGACACGCACCATTTATTAAAGATGCTTTCTTTTTTTCATTGTGTATTTTTTGTGTCTGTCAAAGATCAAGTGTCCGTAATTATGTGGTTTTATTTCTGGGTCTTGAATTCTATTCCACTGATCAATGTCTCTATCTCTGTTCCCATACAATGCAGTTTTTATCACTATTGCTCTGTTGTACAGCTTGAGGTCAGGGATGGTGATTCCCCAAGCCGTTCTTTTCTTGTTAAGTTCTGTTTTAGATATTCTGGGTGTATTGCTTTCCAGATGAATTTGAGAATGCTATTTCCATGGCTTTGAAGAACTGTGTTGGGATTTTGATGGGCATTGCACTGATTCTTTGATCACCTTTGGTAGAATAGCCATATTATTATATTAATTCTGCCAATCCATGAGCATGGGTGATCTGTCTATTTTTTGAGATCTCTCTTGATTTCTCTCTTGAGAGATTTGAAGTTATGTAATATAGGCCTTTCATTTGTTTGCATAGAGGTATCCCAAGATATTTTATATTGTTTGTGGCTATAATGAAGGGAGTTGTTTCCCTAATTACTTTCTTAGACTGTTTATCATCAGTATAAAGGAAGGCTACTGAGTTGTTTGGTTAATTTTGTATCCAGACACTTTGCTGAAGTTGTTTATCAGCTGGAGAAGTTTTCTGGTAGAATTTTTGGAGTCGTTATATATATTATCTTATCATATGCAAATAATTATACCTTAATTTCTTCTTTGCCAATTTTTATTCCCCTGATCTCTTTTTTGTTGACTTATTGTTTGAGAACTATATTGAATAAATATGGGGAGAGTAGGCATCCTTGTCTTGTCCCTGATTTCAGTAGGATTGCTTCAAGTATGTCTCCATTTAATCTGGTTTTGGCTGTTGGTTTGCAGTAAATTGTTATTATTACATTTAGGTATAGGCTTTGAGTCCCTGATACTTTTAAAAGTATTGAGCTCCCCAATACTTCTAATATGAAGGCATGTTGTATTTTGTCAAATGCTTTTTCTGCATCTAAGGAAATGATCATGTGATTTTTTTTAGTTTGTTTGCATACTGGATTACATAATAGGTTTTCTTATATTGAACCAACCTTGTATCCCTGAGATAAAGTCTCCTTGATCATGGTGAATGGTGTGATGGTTTTGATGTGTTCTTGGATTCAGTTTGCAAGAATTATATTGAGTATTTTTGCATCAATATTCATAAGCAAAATTGGTCCTCTTTTTTGGTTGGGTCCTGTGTGGTTTAGGTATCAGAATAATTGTGGCTTCAAAGAATGAGTTAGGTGGTGTTCTTTCTGTTTCTATTTTGTGGAATAGTTTGAGGAATATTTGTATCAGATATTCTTTGAGGATCTGGTAGAATTCTGTACTAAATCCATCTGGCCCTGAGCTTTTTTTGGTTGGGAGGTTTTAAATGACTTCTATTTTCTTATGGGATATGGGCCTGTTTAGACAATTTACCTTCTCTTGATTTAACTTTGGTAAATGGTATCTGCCTAGAAAATCATCCATTTCATCTAGATTTTCCAGTTGTCAAGTATAGGATTTTATAATAGGATCCAATGATTTTTAGAATTTCCTCCATTTCTATATGTGTCCCTTTTCATTTCTGATTTTTTTTTTAATTTAGATACTCTACCTCTAGGCTCTTTTGATACATTGGCTAGGGGTTTATCTGTCTTGTTCATTCTCTCAAAGAACCAGCACTTGTTTTTGTCGATTCTTTGTATTGTTCTCTTAGTTTCTATTTGGTTGATTTCTGCCCTGAGTTTGACTATTTCCTGCCATCTACTACTCTTGGGTGACTTTGCTTCTTTTTGTTCTAGAGCTCTCTGGTTTTCTGTTAAGTTTTGTTGTTGTTGTTGGTTTTGTTTTTGTTTGTTTTTTTGTTTGTTTGTTTGGTTGGTTTTTTTGTTGTTGTTTTGGTTTTTTTTTTTTTTTTTGGACAGGGTTTCTCTGTATAGCCCTGGCTGTCCTGGAACTCACTCAATAGACCAGGATGGCCTCGAACTCACAAATCCACCTGCCTCTGCCTCCCAAGAGCTAGGATTAAAGGCATGCTTCACCACTGCATGGCTCTGTTAAGTTGTTATTGTAAGATCTCTCCAGTTTCTTTACCAGGGTATTTAGTGCTATGAATTTTCTTCTTAGCACTGCTTTCATTGTGTCCCATGAGTTTAGGTATGATGTATCAACATTTTCATTATATTCCATGAAGTCTTTGATTTCTTTATTTCTTGCCTGACCAAGTTATCATTGAGTAGAGATTTGTTCAGTTTCCATGTGTATGTGGGCTTTTTAAAAATTAAATATTTTCTTTATTTATATTTAAATGTTATTCCCTTTCCTAGTTTCCTCTCTGAACATCCCCTACCCCCTCCCCCTTGCCCTGCTCCCCAACTCACTCATTCCTGCATTCTGGCCTGGCATTCCCATATACTGGGGAATAGAACCTTCATAAGACCAAGGGCCTCTTCTCCCATTGATGACCAACTATGTGATCCTCTGCTACATATGCAGCTAGAGACACGGGTCCCACCATGTGTTTTCTTTGATTGGTGGTTTAGTCCCAGGGAGCTCTGGGGGTACTGGTTAGTTCATATTGTTTGTCCCCTATAGGGCTGCAAACCCTTTCAGCTTGTTGGGTACTTTCTCTTGCTCCTTCATTGGGAATCCTGTGCTAAGCCTAATGGATGACTGTGAGCATCCACTTCTCTATTTACCAGGCACTGGCAGAACCTCTCAGGATACAGATATATCAGGATCCTCTCAGTAAAATCTTGTTGGTATCTGCAATGGTGTCTGTGTTTGGTGGTTGTTTATGGGATGGATCCCCAGGTGGGGCAGTCTATGGGTGGTCATTCCTTCAGTCTTTGATCCACACTTTGTCTCTGTAACTCCTTCCATGGGTATTTTGTTCCCCCTTCTAAGAAGGATCAAAGTATCCACTTCTTCTTGAGCTTCATGTGTTTTGCAAATCTTGGGTATTCTGAGCTTCGGGGCTAATATTCACGTATCAGTGAGTGTATATGATGTGCGTTATTTTGTGATTGAGTTACCTCAGTCAAGATGATATCCTCCAGATCTATCCATTTGTCTAAGAATTCCATAAATTCATTGTTTTTAATAGCTGAGTAGTACCCCATTGTGTAAATGTACTACATTTTCTGTATCCATTCCTCTGTTGAGGGACATCTGGGTTCTTTCCAGCTTCTTGTTATTATAAATAAGATTACTATGAACATAGTGGCGCATGTGTCCTTAATTCAATTTGGAGCATCTTCTGGTTATATGCTCAGAAGTGGTATTGCTGGAAATTCCAGTAGTACTATGTCTAATTTTCTGAGGAACCTCCAGACTGATTTCCAGAGTGGTTGTACCAGCTTGCAATCCCATCAGAAATGGAGGAGTGTTCATCTTTCTCCACATCCTCACCAGCATCTGCTGTCACGAGTTTTTGATCTTAGCAGTTCTGACTGGTGTGAAGTGGAATCTCAGGGTTGTCTTGATTTGCACTTTCCTGATGATTAAGGATGTTGAACATTTTTTTAGGTGCTTCTAAGCCATTTTATATTCCTCAGTTGAGAATTCTTTGTTTAGCTCTGTACCCTATTTTTTAGTAGGGTTATTTGGTTTTCTGGAGTCCAACTTCTTCATATTTATGTATGTATGTATGTATGTATGTATGTATGTATGTATGTATGCATATTGGATATTAGTCCCCTATCAGATTTAGGATTTGTAAAGATATTTCCTAATCTGTTAGTTGCTGTTTTGTCTTATGGACAGTATTCTTTGCCTGAAAATAGTTTTGCAATTTTATGAGGTCCCATTTGGTGCTTGATCTTACAGTACAAACCATTACTGTTCTGTTCAGGAATTTTCCCCTTGTGCCCATGTCTTCGAGGCTCTTCCCCACTTTCTCCTCTGTAAGCTTCAGTATCTCTGGTTTTATGTGGAGTTCCTTGATCCACTTAGACTTGAGCTTTGTACAAGGAGATAAGAATGGATCAATTCTTATTCTTCTACATGATAACTGCCAGTTGAGCTAGCACCATTTGATGAAAATGCTGTCTTTTTTCTACTGGATGGTTTTAGCTCCTTTGTCAAAGATCAAGTGAACATAGGGGTGTGGGTTCATTTCTTGGTCTTCAATTCTATTCCATTGATCTACCTGTCTGTACTAGTACCATGCAGTTTTTATTACAATTGCTCTGTAGTGCAGCTTGTGGCCAGTCTTAGGCAATAGTGATCAGATAGGATGCATGGTATTATTTCATTCTTCTTGTATTGGTGGAGTATTGTAAGCTGGATCCTACTTTGGGCCTGTCCCTGGAACTTCTTGTCCTTAGGCTCCTCTCCATTTCCATCCCTGCAGTTCTTTCAGACAGGAACAATTATGGGTCAGAATTTTGTTGTAGGATGGCAACCCCTCCCTCACTTGATGCCCCATATTTCTGCTGGAGGTGGGCTCTATAAGTTCCCTCTCCTCCACTGTAGGGCATTTCATTTAACATCCCTCTCTTTGATTTCTGAGAATTTCTAACCTTCCTTGTCTCCTCTATTCCTATTATTCTTAGATATTTTTTTTTCTTTTCATTGTGCCCTGAATTTCCTGGATGATTTGGGTTAGAATTTTTTATGTTTTGAATTTTCGTTGACAGTTGTGTCAATCTCTTCTCTAACATCATCTACACCTGAGATTCTCTCTTCTGTCTCTTGCATTCTGTTGGTGATATTTACATCTGTAATTTCTGATCTCTTTCCTTAGGTTTTTTTTTTCTTTTCCAGGTTTGTCTTCATTTGTGTTTTCTTTTCTTTTTCTTCTTCTTTTTCTAAATGGTTTTAGAGTTTTATTGTAGAAAGGCAGGGAGAAAGGAGAGAAGGTAGAAAGAGAGAGGCCGTCCATGGCCAAATTGGGGGGGGGGGGAGAGAAAGAGGGCTAGAAAGTAAGAAAGGTGAGAGCTTAAGAGCCATTTGTGTTTTCTTTATTGTTTCTACTTTCACTTTTGGGTCTTGGATTGCTTTGTTCAACTCTTTTACCTCTTCGTGTTTTCCTATATTTCTTTAAGGGTTTTATTTGTTTTCTCTTTAAGGGCTTTTTACCTATGTTTGCCTGTATTTCTTTCAGTGAGTTATTTATATTCCCTTAAAGGACTCTATTATCTTCAGTTAGGATTTTAGGTCAGCTTCCTGATTTTCAGGTATGTGTGTATTTAGGACTTGCTGTGGTGGAAGATCTGAGTTCTGATGATGCCCATGTATATTGGCTTCTGTTGCTAATAGTCTTGTGCTTGCCTCTAGCTATCTGGTTATCCCTGTTGTTCTGGGTGACTCTGTCTGGAGTCAGCCTCTTTTGTCCCTGGGTTGCTTCAGGTTACCTGGTAGGCCTGAGGCCCTAATTGTAGCAGAACACCTGTGGGGCCTTCCAACTGGATTTTTTTTTCTTTTGGGACAGGTTTCTCTGTATAGCCCTGGCTGTCCTGGAGCTCACTTTGTAGACCAGGTTGGCCTCGAACTCAGAAATCCACCTGCCTCTGCCTCCCAAGTGCTGGGATTAAAGGCGTGCACCACCATCGCCTGGTTACTAATTGGGACTCTTTAGAGGAGTAGAGAAGCTGCTGTTCTGTTGCCTTCACTGCAGTAGATCTCCTGGGAGGCCTTCAGACGATTTGGTCTTCAGCGGAGCAGTCAGGCTGTTGTCCTGTGTGAAGATGTTCTCCAGAGGCCCAAAGGACTGTGGTTTCTGTTTCCCTGTGTGCCAAAGAACTCCCAGGAGGCTTTTAGTCTCTTGGATCAGGTGCCCTCCATGTCACAGAGCCCCCAGGAGGTTTTCAGACTGTGGTGTCTTTTGCCCAGTTGCCCTGTATACATAGTAGCTCCTGGAATGTCTTCAAGCTCTGGTGTCTTCAGGGGAGCAGGCAAGCTTGTGATCAGTTGCTCTATTTCCCTGTGTGCTGCAGATCTTCTGGGATGCCTCATGCTGTGGTATCATTTGCCTGAATGCTCTGAGTGCAAAAGATCTTCTGGGATGGTGCAGGATATGGTATCAACTTTTCTGAGAACATAGGATCCTCTAGGATAGGTCAGCATATGGTGTCTTCATAGGAGCAGACCAGCTAGCAGTCTGCCCCAACAGAAAGAACCGGGCAGAAAGGGCAGAAGGGGAGTGATATTCAAGGGGTGGGTGTTTGGTGGGTGATGGGTCCTGAGTCCACTGGGCTCCCAGCAGTACCTCTGGGACTTCAAGGTGGTGGTGGGTTCTTACCAACTGCTCTGAGTGCAGGGGATCCTAGAGGATGGGTCAAGATATGGTGTCATCATGAAAGCAGACCAGCTAGGAGTCTGTCCAAAACAAAGGCCCAGACAGAAGGGGAGTGGTATTCCAGAGGCAGGGCTTTTGTTGCATGATGGGTCTGAGTCCATCGGGCGCTCAGCAGACAGCTCTGGGATTTCAGTGGGGGAGAGATAGCTCTTACCAGCTGTAGCAGATTCTCTAGGATGGGTCAGGATATGGTGTCTTCATGGAACCAGACCAGCTAGGAGTCTGTCCCAGCAGAAAGGACTGGGCATAAGGGACAAAATACCAACTATTTTAACAAATGTGCACATAGTACATCATTTAATCCTCTCCTCAACACCTTGAGACATGAGCAGAGTAGGTACTTAGGTACCCAAGAGTAAGGACTTGGAGTTGTACTCAAAGCCCAGTATTTTAATTGGCTCCGCTGTGCTTCATAGTCTTCCTTGGACACTGACTCTAAGGAAAAGTCTTTTTGATTGAAGATTTTTCTTTAGTTTTAATTTTTCAGTTAACTCTCCTCTATCTCCCACAATTTCATAATGTTCCCGTTTACATGATCAAATATTTTCTTCATGCAGTTAAGACTCTTTTATTGCTGTCCTGCAGTGATAGTACATGCTAAATCCCTTCCTAGTTCAAAACTTATCTGACTTTGTACATTGAGCTTATTTCTGCACCAATTGCTCCATGATGGAGCCAACCAGCTATCCCTGTATCTGCAGACCGCAAACTTAAGGGGAGATCGTGCACTTGCAGGCATCTCTATACTGAAAGAACTTCAGAAAATACTTTGTTTATATTTTCACTATTTCAGTGAGAGATTAAGTTACACATTTTCATATAGTATGATGAAAGTATGTGTGTGTGAGTGTATATATATATATATATAGAGAGAGAGACAGAGAGAGAGAGAGACAGAGAGAGAGAGACAGAGAGACAGAGAGAGACAGAGAGACAGAGAGCTTGAATCTACATTATGAATATTTATCTAGACAAACACTGCAGTTAGATAATCAAATTTCAAAGTTCTGTAAGTAATAGCATGACACTCACACATGGGAAAATTTCATACATTATTTTGTGAAAAATTAACATCATTACAGCATAGTAATATATGTAAAGGTTAAAAATACTCTTGACTCTAGCTGCATATGTATCAAAAGATGACCTAGTCGGCCATCACTGGAAAGAGAGGCCCACTGGACTTGCAAACTTTATATGCCCCAGTACAGGGGAACACCAGGGCCAAAAAGTGGGAGTGGGTGGGTAGGGGAGTGGGGGGGAGGGTATGGGGGACTTTTGGGATAGCATTGGAAATGTAAATGAGGAAAATACCTAATAAAAATATTTTTAAAAATCACAAAAATACAAGATTGCATTTAGACTATGTACATGAAGTATGTGTAAAATAAAAAAGGATTTTGTTTGCAATCTTTAATATGTATTATTATACATAGAGAAATAGTTCTAAATCTTAGCAAAGTCATAAACAAAAGACTCCTAATCCAAAATAGGGTGAATAAAGCTTACTTAAGGCACACAGATACGTAATTTTCATATCTTACAAACTTGTTTTGAGTTTTTTTCATTCAAAAATATTAGTGATTTAAAAAATGTTGAACCAAATTCTTAAATCTTTATATCTACTTTGCAAAGAAGTACAGGTTTAGAGTCAGCTATTTTTAAATGCTAATAGTTGGCTCAATATTTTGCTATTAATTATAAAGTGAATTATTGCAAAATAGTAGTTCTTTCCTGTATAAATCATTAAAAACATTGAATTTTGTTAAGTGGGTGTTTTTCTTATTATCATCATTTAACTTATTTTGCTAAAATTAATGTTGTTACATAATTTGAGTTTTCACTATTAAAAACTTTTGTATGTTCTTGTTTAATGAATAATAACTAGTATAATTTGGCTAAAAGTTATAAAGCAGAGGTCAAATATAAATTATTTGAGATTTCAGTAAGTGATTATCATATAAAAATGCAAAAAGCAAGATATTACTAATCAATAGTACCATTCTAAACTCAGCTAAGGAAGCACAGTTTGGGAGATCGTATTTGTAATCCCAGCATTCAGGATGATGATGCACAGAGGTCTTTGAGTCTGAGATTAATCTGAAATACAGAGTGATACTAGATCTCAAAATGCTAACCAATAAGCAAATAAAAGCAACCAAATACATAAATGAACAGATAAACAAAATTGAGTATATTTACTTGTAACAGTTGGCAAAAGGCCAACATTGTAAGTTTGTAACTTTGTCACCAGTTGAATGTACAATAACTTTAATCTTAACCTGAAGAAAAAGTGTGCTATACAGCTCCTTTTGTTGCCAGTAACACACTGTAACATGTGTGTAGTATACAGCACACTTATTAATTATATCTCAGTATGTATTCCATTATTAAAAACAAATTCTGAGTGAGTTGTCTCTGAGCTTGTAAAGCCAGAGACCTTTGTTTTATGGCAATCATGAATGTTCACTTAAGCAAGAAATTTGCATATTCAGCCCCTGGGAAATTCTTATGAGGGGGAGAACAACACAGTCTTTAATGTATGGTGAACTCAATGACACTTAAGATCATTTTTTTTTCTGCTCTGATAAAGCATTCCATCTGACAGAATAGATAAAACAATAAAGGAATAATTGCCTACAGGAATTGTACTTCCTGATACATTATTAATGATTCTATGCCATTATTCCCTTGGCTTCTTATCTCTTTGACTTCACCTCAAGATTTTTTTAAAATGAAGTCAATGAGGAAGAATAATATATTTGAAACCATTTTCTATCCAGCATTAAAACCAGTTTGCTCTCTGCATATTTACAATTATTTCTGGCTAGTACTCCTGCCTAACTCATTCCTCCTGTCCAGTTACTCTTTTCATTGTCATGTGACCACTTCTTCAACAGAATGAAAAACACTGACTGTTTTGAAAACATTATGCCTATCTCTTTCATATCAAAGAAATAGAACGCAGCTTTCTTCATT
Organism: Mus musculus; assembly: GCF_000001635.26. NCBI lineage: Eukaryota > Metazoa > Chordata > Mammalia > Rodentia > Muridae > Mus > Mus musculus. Next base: position 114,355,142 of record NC_000069.6, read on the forward strand.
ACAATCCTATTATCTTACTCATGCAACCATCTGCCTCATCTACTCTAGAATTGTCACTTCATTTATCTACCTTAAAAATGTGTTCTTAATCTATTCATGAGATGTAATTCCTTGATACACTTAGCTATCTATTCTGTCATTACTGATATATAACCAAAACATACAGCTTGACCATCTTTCTTACTTATAAAATTATATAGTATGCATCTAATGAAACAATTATATAGTATGGCAATCTAATGAACTTAAGCCAAAGCACTAATTTTTAGTTCATAGCCAATTTCTCAAAATGGTGAGTGATCATTATCCTATAGAAAATATTTCTAAATTTTTGCAATGTTCTCACAAGTAGTATGCATAATCAAATGTTTAAATGTAATTTGAGTACTATTTTCAAATATTTTCAATCTTTTCATATGCCTTCTATACATCATTTCCTTAAATTTCCATAGCAATTATATTATTTTCTTTTCATTACTTTCATTTTGAGGAGAATATGAGGGAGAAAAGGGTTAAAGCTAAGGCATGCAATATTGCCTAGGATGACCTAGAACTTGCAATCTCTTTACCCCAGCCTGTTGAATACTAGGGTTCCAGGAAAATATCACCATATATATCTCACTATTTAATTATGTAAAATTGGGTTCTCCATATATATTGCTAGAAATTACTTTATGATAGTCATTTAGCTATTAAGAGATTGGAAAAGATAATGTATCCATTACATTTGTATCCATAATGATGTTACTAACAAATGCAAAGAGCAGTTATTTTAAGATTAGAGCATTTCAGTGTCCAAAACAGCATTTGAAGAATATTTATATTTTATATAGGAAAAATTACAAGTATATTTTGTCTGAATATAAATCTGTGTATGGAAAAACTACCATAGAAAGTGACATTATTACTTGACTCTCCCTACTTATTTTTGAGCTTTACATTGCTTCTAATAATGCTCTTCACTATTTAATCTTACTTGCACTACCATAGAAGATGCATTTCACAACAATACTTGTTTCAATTTTTATTTAATCATGATAATAAAAACTTTTTTACAAGTTAAAAGTTAAAGTTATTCAGACTTATATTAAAAACTCTCCCTAGTATTACATAAATCTGCCATTTAACTCTAATTTACAATACTTTCAATTGTCTAGTTATGCAAATATTCTTATGCAGCATAATAATTTTTCCTTATACTATAATTTCTAGCAATATATTCTATAGGACTTAAGTTCTTTGTCCTTCAAATTTCTGGTCATTCTGTTTATTCTTATTTACCTTTGGCAATTTTATACAGTGTATACAATGAAATGTATTTGTATCTACTCCTAACTCCCACCTGCAATCCCATCTATTTCTCTAATCAGGTCACTTCCTACTTCATGCCTGTTAACCTAATAAAGTTTAAGTCTATTCTCTACTTCATGTTACTAAGATGTATATATGTGGGGATGACAACCACTGGTGTAGGCATATATTTTTTTAGCAATCTACCTTTAATAAGGGTTCAACCTCTCCTCTAGTCCTCTACCCAGCAGAGATAGTGGAAGAGAAAAGTTATTAGGATTTGGGGAAAGTGGACCTACTCAACAATAGCTCTTTCGGGGCAAGATCAATCTTCTTTGGGAGCAGTTCCACACTGTAGTAAACACCAAATATGACTCAATATCTGCAGACAAGCTCTCTAGGCAGGCAGACACCAGGCACAAACCAGCATCTACAGTCCATTACTTTCTGCAGGCAGATACCAGGCATGAACCAGCAGCTGTAGTCCAATCCTGAAGAAACCATAAATGTTGCCAACTGTTCTGAGGTGAGGTCACAGAAGCAAACTTAGGAGCAGTTCTTGGGAGATTTTCTATGAATGGCAGTGTTACCATGAGTTGAGCTATTATGAATAAGGCTGCTATGCTCACAGTGAAGTATTTGTCCTTGTGGTATGGTGTAGCATATTTTGGGTATATGACCAGGAATGGTATAACTAGATCTTCCGGTATAACTCTTTCCAGTTTTCTGAGAACTATAACATTGATTTCCAGTGTGTTTATATCAGTTTGCAATCCCACTAGCAATGGAGGAGTGTTCTAGTTTCTCCAGATCTTTGCCAGCATGTGCTGTCACCTGAGTTTTTGATCTTAGCTATTCCAATTGGTGTAAGTGGAATCTCAGAATTGTTTTAATTTGCATTTCCCTGATGAATAAGGATGGATGTCCTCTGAGCAGTTCTATTCAACAGCTTTCAGAGACAGATGTAGATAACCACAGACAAGTGTGGGATAGAGGTCGAGGACACCAATGGAAGTATTAGGGCAAGTATTGAAGATCTGAAGGGGATGGCAACTCCACAGGAAAACTAACAATGTCAACTAACCTCAACCCCTGTGAGCTCACAAAGACTGAGTCATTAACCAAAGAGCTTCCATGAGCTGCGTTTAGGCACTGGGCATGTATGTAGAAGATGGTTGCTATGTCTGGCATCCATGGGAAAGGATACACTAAATCCAGTAGATACTTGATGCCCCCCTGGGGGATAGAGAAGGGCCCCACCCTCATTGAGGTGAAGTGGAAGGATATGGAAGAAGAACTATTCAAGGGAGCAGCGCTTGGGATGTAAATAATTAAAAGAGGATGTGGAGAAAGAGGATCATTCCTCCATTGTTGGTGGGATTGCAAGCTTGTACAACCACTCTGGAAATCAGTCTGGAGGTTCCTCAGAAAATTGGATATAGTACTACTGGAGGATCACACAATACTTCTCCTCGGCATGTATCCAGAAGATGTTCCAACTGGTAATAAGGACACATGCTCCACTATGTTCACAGCAGCCTTATTTGTAATAGCCAAAAGCTAGAAGAAACCCAGATGTCCCTCAACAGAGGAATGGATACAGAAAATGTGGAACATTTACACAATAGAATACTACTCAGCTATTAAAAAGAATGAATTTATGAAATTCCTAGGCAAATGGATGGACCTGGAGGATATCTTCCTGAGTGAGGTAATCCAATCACAAAACAACTCACATGATATGCCCTTACTGATAAGTGTATATTAGCTCAGAAATTTAGAATAAACAAGTTACAATTTGCAAAACACATGAAACTCAAGATTAACTAAGACCAAAGTGTGGTCACTTTGCCCCTTCTTAGAATTGGGAACAAAACACTCATGGAAGAAGTGACAAGAGACAATGTTTGGAGCTGAGACGAAACAATGGACCATCTAGAGACTGCTGCACCCGGGGATCCATCCCATAATCAGCCTCCAAACACAGACACCATCACATATGCCAGCAAGATTTTGCTGAAAGGACCCTGATATAGCTGTCTCTTGTGAGGCTATGCTGGTGCCTGGCAAACACAGAAGTGGATGCTCACAGTCAGCTATTGGATGGATCACAGGGCCCCCAATGGAGGAGCTAGAGAAAGTACCCAGGGAGCTAAAGGGGTCTGCAACCCTATAGGTGGAACAACAATATGAACTAACCAGTACCCCAGAGCTCGTGTCTCTAGCTGCATATGTATCAGAAGATGGCCTAGTCGGCCACTATTGGGAAGAGAGGCCCCTTGGTCTTGAAAATTTTATATGCCTCAGGATAGGGGAACACCAGGGCTAAGAAGTGGGATTGGATGGGTAGGGGAGTCGGGGGGGATGGTATGGGGGACTTTGGGGTTTTGGGATAGCATTTGAAATGTAAATGCAGAAAATACCTAATAAAATATTTATAAAAAAGAAAAAAGAAAGAAAGAAACATGCTTCCATGGTCTTTCAGGTCTTCACTCAAAAGTTTGTGCTTGGAGTTCCTCTGGAATTTGCTTCATGATAGGCTGTTATCAGTTATGTAACTAAGATTAATCCTTTTCTCTAAAAGTGGTTTTTAGTCATGTTTATTACAATAGAAACCCAAACTAAGACAAAACTACTGTCTGAATTATGAACTGACTTATTTATCTCAATAAGGCAAAAACAACTTGACCATTGTTTCAGATAGCCAAGATTTCTTCCTTTTGTTTTTCTTTGTTAAAATTAATATCATAGTCTATGCATGCGTTTGCTCTACTCTTCTGTCTTTTACAGTATCTATTTATGTCTCATAGAACAGGTACAAATGAAACTTAGACCATACCTGCTATGATTTGGAAATTAAATATCTTCCAGCAGGCCATGTGATAAACTTTAGTTTATATGTTGGTGGCATTTGTAAACCACTGAAAAGTAAAACCTTTTAAGAGGTCTTTAAATCATTCACAAACTGCACTCAAAGGGGATGGTGAAATCGCTGTATCTTTCCCTTTATTTTTTGTCATTATGTGAGCAATTATCTTCTTCTATAAACTCTTTCATATTGTTCTTCCTTGCCGCAGGCTCCAACCAGCCGTGAAATGTTACATCCAACAATCTAAGTCAAAATACATTGTCTGTTATTTTTAAAAGAAATTTTATCGTCCTAACATTGATAACATATATGTAGAGGACTTTATTGGGAGCAACTTCATCTCTGCCTCTTTTACCTGCTCTTTGGACTCTTTTCCTCCTAATGTGTTTGCCTTCTCCAGCCTTAATATGAGTGTTTTTCCTTGTCTTGCTCTATCTTGTTTTTTCCTGTTTGTCTGGCATCTCTTAGAGGGTTGCTCTTTTCTGAAGTGGAAATGGAGAGAGAGTGCTTCTGAGGAAAAGGGGAGGTTGAGGAGTTAGGAAAAATGAAGAGAATAATAATTGTGGTTAAATGCATTATATGAGAGAAGAGTCTATTTTCTTTTTTATGTTTATTTATTAAATTTTTCTTTATTTACATTTCAAATATTATCCCCTTTCCTAGTTTCCAGTCTATTTTCAATAAAATAAAACATAATATAAAATTTAAAAAATTATATCAATACACTATCAAGGCTAATCTACTCAAAAGAAACCAGACACTTATTTCTTTTACTATTGTTCTGTAGTGAACAAAGAATGGAAAGAAAATTGTTTTTAAATTTTTTATGATGTCAAAGGCATGTAATGCATTATAATTTTATATTTCAGAAGGTGGGTGAATGCATTTTATAAGATAAATGTATTTAGATTTGACTAAAGTGGAAAGCAGCAATAATTCTCACCATGTATATTATCTGGTGTGGAAGATAATTGTAATTTAATATAATATAATAATGCACATGGACAAGAAGGAGCTAAATATGAAGGTGATACTCTAATATCTCGTAGTTTTTATCTGCCTTGATAATTAAAACAACAGAAGTTTGCAGATAATATAACAACTTTTTATACAAACAGAGACTTCACAGGAAAATGGAAACCTAACTTTTTATTTTATTATTATGTGTATAAGCATTTTGCCTATATATATATATATATATAAAACTGTACACACACATACATATATATATGTATATGTATATATATGTATATATATATATAAAATATGCCACTTGTGAACAGTACCATCAGAGGCAAGAAGAGGACAACACATATCCTGGAACTGGAGTTCCAGACCATTGTGAATCATCAGCTTGGTACTGGGAATCAAGCTCAGGTCTGCTGGAAGAGCACCAATGTTCCTACTTGTTGAGCCATCTTTCCAGCCCTACAAAGACATTAATGCCTAACTGCTCTTGTTCAAAGTCATGGTTATTTAAAAGTTACTAAAAGTACATGGAGAGGATAAAAATTCAAACTATTGCTTTATCAAATTTTTTTGATTTAGATTTCTCTCAGCTTAGACATCATATCTCTGCTAATAAAACTGTCTATTCCTTGTAGAGGAAAGGTATCTTTCCACAGGAAACATACCTCCCACTTTCCAGAAGACAAAGTAAGTCAATTTTTTTTTTGCATCTGCCATTTTTCCAATGCATTTTGTTTTAATTAACCTTCTGTCAGAGAGAGAGATATTCTGGGAGATATATAATCTTCTACTTTTCAAGTATTTTCTGAGATATAATAGGAAATAAACAGGATGATTGGAAATAGTGACTAGGTGCATTGTGCAGCATTGCAGATACTCTAGGATTTTGTTGACCTGGTTATAACATATACCTGGTTTGAAGTGCCAATAAAATGTCTAATAGAGATTCCTAGTGAGGAGCTGAATGAGTTTATAATCAAAACCCAGATCAGGTAACATAAAGAAAATAATAATTAACATGTATACTCTAGACTTAATTGGGATCAAAGAGTTTCTATTTGTCGACAGAAAACATAAACAATAAAAACCATAAATGCATTAGGGTTAGGCAGAGAACTTAGCCTATGAGGTGTGTGAAACCACCCTGACTCCATTTTAGGATCAGGAGCCATCTTGAGACGCTAGCTAAGTAAGTTTCTTACTGTTTACTGTAAATCTTAAGTTTCAGTTACTCAGAATTTGGCCACCCTAGACTCATGTGACTGCAAGTTCCTCTGTACTAGATGTTCCAAGATTTCCTAAATCTTTCCTAAAGTTTCCTGCTTTGGAACTGCCTGCTTGAACTTCTGTGCTACATTCTTGCTTGCAAGAACCTCTCCACCCCTGCCCCACCCCATGTTTTTTTCCTTACACAAAGGGTATGGGAAACCAGCTTAGGAATGTTTCCTTGAACCTCATTTTAGGGTATAATAGCTGTGAGACTGGCTCTGCTTTACAGAGAATAAAGCTTGCTCTGATTTAATCATAATTTGTTGTTAGTGGTCTTTGCCCTCATTTGATAGGATTAACAGTGTTTGCCTTTGGTGTGAGTCAGTTTTAATTATCAATTGGACCCAAAGTAAAATCACAGGAGAAGAGTATCTTTAGTGAATAATTTTCTAGATCAGAAATCTAGATCTAGATTAGACTGTGGGCATGGCTACAGGACACCTAGGAACCTTAATATACCCCTAGCTATATGTAATAAAATAAAATCCCTTTTAAGTATAAGCACCTGAAGAACAAAGAGACTGTTATTTGCTGACAGTTATTGAGCTGTCAGGGCTGGATTATTCTATTTGGAGTTATACTACTATTATAATCCCATAATAGTTGAGGCAGATGTAGCCATGTATATTTCAGTTCCTCTGGACAACCTTCTGTTTCTGAAAAAGATAAGTAAAAGTAACTGCAGAAATCCATTCTTCCCCTAATGTAAATTTTAAGGAAACATCTCACCATAGAAATGATGAGTATCAAAAATATAAAGCAATATATCATTTATTCCTAAAATGTGTGTTTCTGTAAGAAGCATCCGTGCCTGCAATTTTGTTATTATGTGTATTTGCTGGCTTCGACTTTCAAATGATTAGGAAGATCAATCCCATTTGTATTGCTGTACACGCACATATCAATAAAAGAGGCTCCCTGGAGGCATTATAAAAGTTAGTGGAGATTGAAAAAGCCTCTCAGAAATAAAGATAAAATCCTATGGGGTCACCTGCATTGTCACAGAGAATATAAATTTATCTGAATGCCCTGAATCTGAGAACACTTGTGAAATGGATGACAAGAATGTAAATTTAGCCCCAAACAGCTGTTCTGCCACTAAAATGGGTAATATGGACCTGATTTGGGCTAGAACCTGCCCTGGTTTCATGAAGGATGAGAATAAATGAAAGTGGCACTACATACTTTTAAGGAGGTACAGGAGTTCATTTTACTCCATAATCAGTACAGATGTAGATTTATAAGGATGTATATCTGTTATTAAACTATTACAATCACAGGAGTAGGTAACACAAAGCCAGGAAGATGTAAGGATGAGAAGAAAAAATAAAGTCAAAAGAATTTTCATTAAAAAATTTAGTATTTATGTTACTTTCTACCAAAGTCATAATTTACATTATACTGCCACTGAATTGCTCACATTTCACCTAAATTAAGTAGAAAAGAAGGTTAATTAATCTTCCAAAATACTCAAGAAATTAAAAGGGTTTAGGATCTCAGTTTAAGTTCTTCTTATTATCCTCTTCAGGAAATCTTACAAATTTTAGACACCAGAAATCTCTCCATAGATACACACACATACCTGCATGTGTACATACAGCTTACTTTTTCCAGGTGCTAACAAAGCAGATAATCCACTCCTACAAATTCTTCTCAGACTGCCACACGTGCATTATGGTAACCATGTGCACACATACACAACTGAAACACATAAACAATATACCTCAAATGCAAATACAACATAATGAATAATATAAATGCTAATAATTTAGAAGATTTAGCATTATAATTTCTGAATAAAATGAATGATCATTATTCTTTAAACTTGTGATTCTACATTGTATCACAATATATTTAAATGTATAATACTTAGCCATATTTTGGAAAACAATTCCATTCTTGACCACTTGTCTTTTTGTGCCAGGGAATGGTTTTATTCCGGATGTCTGTGATTTTGACTGCATCTCTTTATTATTTTCCCAAACTGTTCTGACAACATTGTTCTTTTATGTTGTGAAATGCACACACACACACATACACACACATGAGAAAGAGAGAGGGGGGATTGTAGGGAGGGAGGGAAAAAGAGATGTGTTAAGGGAAAATGAATTCTTTATGGCAATAAGAATGTGTTTGTATGTTTGTGTGTGGGGGGTATGCCTTTCACAGCAAATAAGCAAATAAAATAGAATAAAATGTCTGGATCAACACATTTAATAATAGCTCTTGAAACACACATTCTTATACCATTCTTGTATGAGCCAAATGCCAGGAGGTGGTTAACATGATATCTTCCTAACTGTAATCTATTCTTTTCTTTTTCCTGTTCCGGCTTGTGAAAGAACTGCCAATAACTAAAAGTAGATGCATTTTTTCCTCTTTGGTATTGCAAACCAGGTATAAACTAAGTAGATGTCATTTCAAAATAGCTTATACACAGGCTTAAATGACATTATATTTAATAACTTCATTAAGCAACAGTAAGTATAGATTTTAATATTAATACATGAGAGTAAACTTTTATCATTAGTGACATTTAATGACTAATGAGAGTAATATTTATAGATCGGGTGCTTAGTTGAAACACAAAGCTTTTTGAATTACTGACCCCATCATACACTATGATAAAAGACACCATAAGAGGAGAAAACAGAGGCAGCTCAGATTCAGTTAGGTGGAGAACTAGAGCTAATTCCTCGGATCTCATTTTCCTCTCATTTTCTTTATACTGCACTTGCCAATTAAACTCATCTATAATTTCAGAAAAACCTTCTGTGTGTATCATGATGCTGATATTGTGTGAACTTGACAAGACTTAGAACAGTTCTTTAATTTGCATCGGGTCACACTGAAGGCACTTGTTAGGTTGTTCTAAGTCTGAAAATCTTCTGAGACTTTCTTTTATTCTTAAAAAAATTAATATACACATTTTGTGAGAGTTTATGAATACACTTATCTCACCTGAGTCCCACAATCAGTTTGAATTATCTCTAGCTTTATAACATTATGAAGAAAATGTGTTTTTTTCTCATTTCTCCTAGAAGTGATATTAAGGGGTCTGCAAATTAAATTGAAGAAGGGAAAATTAACAGGTGCCAACACAAATAATTCATAAAAATATTTATATTCATGCATGCTCATAGAAAAGAAGTAAAATTACAAGTTTCCTGAATTCAGACCTTCAAAGGTTTTATTTAACTGTCAACTTGACAGAACCTTAAATCACTTTGGAAGAGAGTCTCTGTGAGGCATTACCTATGCTGAGTTGCCTTTAGGAATATCCGTGGAAGATTGTCTTAATTAAACTAATAGATAAAGGAAGGCTTGGGCAACCACAGTGGTGTCATTTCCTGATTTGGCACTCTGGATTGTATAAGAATATAGAAAGCCAGCCAGGTACTAAATATGGCTGCAATTATTTCTGTCTGCCTTTCACTGTAAATGTGATGAGACTAGCCACTTGAAGTTCCTGCCACCTTGATTTCCCTTCGATCTGGGACTACAACTAGAATTGTGAGGTAAAATAAACCCTTTCTTGTCTAAGTTGCCTTTTTTCAAGATATTTTATGACAAAGATGAAGTGAAGCCAGGACAGTTATTTATAGACCATTTTTAACAAAGAAAGATGGTTTGTGGTTTGGGCTTCAAGGGATTATAAATTGTGAGGATAGATCACATATATATCTGTGGGAAGTTAAAGTTAAGGACTATTTTTATAAAGTCAATGGATGCAAGCTCAGATCTGTGTCTTTTCACCACTGAGGGCAAGAGTTGCTTTCCTCTTCCTGGCATTGAGAGAACACCCTGCTCAAAAGGAAATTTATTATCTGAATTTAGAAAAGTATGACAAGGTCAGAAAGCCTTTGCTACATCAGTTGATCCTTGATCACTTGTAGCTCAACCAAATTCTTCTGTTAAAGTAGGATTCTTTGGGGAGGCATGTCCTGAAGTCTGTCAATACAACATGTAGCATAAACTGTTGGCAGTAAAAAGAAAAAAATAAAGTCTATGATATAGTTAGTGTACAGTTACTGTGCTCCTTTAATTATGAAAGATTTAACACAGCTTCTTTCCAAAAAGCTGTTTATACCACTGACTTCCTGCTGCAAGTTCAGAATGTACAGACAGATGTGCCATTTCATGGTGTACCTGCACCAGTCAAAATGGAGGTGAGAATTACCTCCAGCCAGCTGTACTGCTTTTAAAAAGAAGGTATGTTAAACTTTCAATTTATACTCTAAAGCATATTAATATGTTCCCACACAGAGAGACACAAATTAAGTTTTAAAAAAGTACTATTTCTTTGAACATGGATCATCATTGTTACCAAGAAAATTGGGGTTTTCTTTTTTTGAGTTCTAAGTCACATTAATCAAAGTAAAAGTGAAACCAAAGGAGGATCAGGTACAACTTTGTTAAAGTTAAGAGAAAGAGTAATGCCTGCCAGAAAGAGACAACAGTCTTTTGATTTAGGGTCGAAGAGAACAGGGTGGTTTATTAGTGGGACTCAGAAAGCAGCCACTTGTCAGAAGGGAAGAAAAGGCTTCAGAGAAAAGCAAAGCCCAGGTGAACAGAAAAGCGTTTCCAGGCGTCTGCCAGCCCTCAAACAAAACAGATAGGAAAAGGAAAAAAAAAAAAAAAAACAACCTTAGGTTTTTCTGCATAAAACAGAAAAGTGGACAGACTCATCACTGCTACATGGAGGAAGGTCTGGAAGTATTTTCCCCAAGGGAAGTACTTTTGGAAGACTGAAGTGCATCATTTCATTAAGGGATAATTATCCTTCATTGCCTCCTAGCATGCCTCTTGTAGGTCTGAGAGTTTGATTCCTGTCTAGGTGATTGGAAAGGCTTACCTGCTTAACATGTTTTTCCTGTTTTGTTTTGTTATCAATCTTGTTCTGCTAATATGTGAGATAGTAGGTTTTATTAGCTTGATGTAATTTTCATCTTGGAGGCTTCCTGTTTAAAATGAAGAAAATACCTAATTTAAAAAAAAAAAAAAGCTCATCCTTTGTGGCTGGTTCAACTCAGATGTTATGGCTCAAATTCCTCTTCAAACTGACTGAGTCAATCCAACTGCTCTCAGCTTCTGCCTGGATTGCTCTACTTGGCCTCAGACTAACTTATCTCTTCTAAACTTTAAACTTTTAGTTCCTTCTTCTTCTCTTGCTTCAACTGCCTCTGCTGCCCTGCACTGAACTGCATGAGTTTGTTATTGAAATCAACTGTCACAAACTGCACTCACTTCACTGACTCCCATCTGACTGAACTCCCAATAAACTCAGCTGAATTGACTGTAAAACTGAACTGACTCCCAATTGCCTGACGTTCTCTTCCCCATGCTACTCTTAAATAGCTTTACTTTCTGAAGCAGTTCTCTAAAAGTTGGGTGTATCCCACCTCTGTCTCATTCGGTTAGATCTTTTTATGATTTGTCACTTTGTCTGCTCCTCAACTAGATGTCCCTTTCAAACATGGCTACTCCTTTCTATAAACTAACTTTACCTTCATTGTTAGGAGTTAAAGGTATGTACTTAGGGTGTATTTCAGCTAGGGAGATGTCTTAGTCAGGGTTTCTATTCCTGCACAAACATCATGACCAAGAAGCAAGTTGGGGAGGAAAGGGTTTATTCAGCTTACACTTCCATACTGCTGTTCATCACCAAAGGAAGTCAGGACTGGAACTCAAGCAGGTCAGAAAGCAGGAGCAAGCTGATGCAGAAGCCATGGAGGGATGTTCTTTACTGGCTTGCTTCCCCTGGCTTGCTCAGACTGCTCTCTTATAGAACCAAGACTACCAGCCCAGAGATGGTCCCACCCACAAGGGGCCTTTCCCCTTTGATCACTAATTGAGAAAATGCCTTACAGTTGTATCTCATGGAGGCATTTCCTCAACTGAAGCTCCTTTCTCTGTGATAACTCCAGATGTGTCAAGTTGACACAATACTAGCCAGTACAGTAGACTATAAGTATATTGTGTGTTTCCATTCCAACTGATCACATAGATCTAAAAGGTCTTTGGATATGATCCCTTTCCATAACGGCCATGTCACTAGAAAATTTATCTATAGCCTAGTAATTGGTATGGCGTATATCTGCTTGATTCATTGTCTAAAGGAGTCCTATAGATATCCTTAAAATCCATATGATACTGTTGAAGTCATTGATTGCTCTATAATCTGACTGGAAGTCTTTATTGATAAAGACACAGATACAGATTACTTGTGGCATCAAACATGGAAAACTTAAGATGGTGCCCAACTTGAAGTTTTACCCTTACTGGGTAGCCTTCATGGTGCTATAAGGTATTTCACATATGACCAGAAGAGAAAAGTAATTGCCAATCAATATTACACATTAAAACCATGAAGTCCTAAATCCTAAGCTGCCTGCAGTAAATACTGGTGCAATAGTGGCACACGTTTTATAGAAATAACCAACTATCTACCTTATACTAATTAAAATAGCTAATATTAAAAACTCAGGTGACACACATGTTGGTGAGTATTTGAAGAAAGAGTAACACTCCTCCATGGCTGGTGTGATTAAAAACTGGTACAGCCACTCTGAAAATCAATTTGGAGGTTCTCCCAAAAATTGGAAATTGATCTATCTGAAGACCCAGCCATACGATTCTTGGATGTATCCCCAAAAGTTGCCTTACCATGCCATAGGGGAATGTGCTATATTATGTTCATAGTGGCCTTATCTGTGACAGTCAGAAGCTAAACACAACCCAGATGTCCCACAATGGAAGAATGAATACAGAAAGTGTGGTTAATTTACACAATAGAATACTATTCAGCTATTAAGAATGGGGACATTAAGAGAGTTTAGCAGACAAATGTATGAAACTAGAAAATATCATCCTGAGTGAGGTAACTCAGACCCAAAAGGGCATGCATTCTATGTACTCATTAATAAGTGGCTATTAGACATAAAACACAACTACAGAATAACTAGGATACAATCCTCAAAACTCAAGGAGGTTAACAAGCAGAAGGACCCAGGTAAGGATGTTTCAGTTCTACTTGGGAGGAAAGTAAGATATCACAGGAGGCAGAGGGAGGGACCTGGGTGGGAGAGAGGAGGGGGAGGGGAAAGGCGAACATGGTGAGATATAGGAGGACAGGAGAGAGGTGCTCAGGGCAAGCAGAATGAATGGAAATATGCAACCTCATGGGTAGGGGGATGGTAGGTGGTTGGCCCCTCCAGAAAGTACAAGAGACCTGGGAAGTGAAAGACTCCCGAGACTCAAAGGGAGGGACCTTAGATGAAATACCCTATAATAGGGATAGGCAATTTGTAGAGTACACTACCAATAGAAAAACAGGACATCAAGTGCAGAGATGAGGTTACCATCCCACAGTCAAAAAATCTGACTCATAATTGTCTCTGTAAAAAAAGAAAAACAAAAAACAAACAAACAAACAAAACAAAAACAAAACAAAACACCCTGCAGGAACAAAATTGGAGAAGGAACTGAGGGAAAGGTGGTCCAGTGACCTGACAAACTTGGGATCCATCTCAAGAGCAGGCTTGAAGGCCTGACACTACTACTAATGCTATGGTATGCTTACGGGCAGGGGCCTAGCATGGCTGACTTCTGAGCAGCCAAAACAGCAGCTGACCGAGACAGATGCAGGTACTTACATCCATCCATTGAACTGAGGTTGGGGAACCCTGTGGAGGAATTAGGGAAAGGCTGAAAGAAGCTGAGGAGGAAGGTGACCCCATAGGAAGACCAGCAATCTCATTTAGCCTGGACCCCTGAGTGCCAGAGATAGAATTTAGAGTCTATTCTCCTGAACTAGAAAGGAAAATAGTTTTGCTTTAATAACGTGCAGATACCATCTCATTTTCATATGGAAATTTAAATCTTAAGGACATATTTTCTTTTCTCTTGTCATCAGGCAGATCGGAGTTAAAATGAGGAAGGGCCCATACTCAGTGGCCTCCAGGCTTCTAATATCTGTCTTAGTGCTTAATATCATTGCTGTCAATAAAACAAAAAAAGTGGTATCTACTAAAAATTTAGAAGAAAAATGAGCAACCCTTGGGGAATTATCCCTTGCACATCCACTTTGCTCCCTGTCACTGTTTATCCTGGTTGTTTCTCCTTCTCACTCCCAGGAAGATGATTTACAAATTGCGTCATCTGGACATCTTTGATCCTTTTCCCAGCAATAAGATTCAGTCAGAAAAGAAGAAGAGAAATAAAAGAAAGCAGCAGCAGCAAAAACAAACAAACAAACAAACAAACAAACCCCAGATCACTGAAGGATAGAAATAGTAAGTATTGTGATATTTATTCCCCATGTAACCTCCCCACTGGTGTGTCCCTATCTCTTTATGCTGTGTGATCTGCTTTCTTCTAGTGACCACTATTTAAAAGGGGCAAGCATTTTAATATTCCTTTTCTTCTAAAGATACCAGTCATAATTAACAGGGTTCACTCTACCAGCATTATTTAATCTAATTAGTCTTGAAAGGCTCCATGTCTAATACATTGAAAATTTGAGGTGTTGGAAGTTAAATTTTTTTTAACATTTTTATTAGGTATTTATTTCATTTAAATTTCTAATGCTATCCCAAAAGTCCCCCACATGCTCCCCCACCCACTCCCACTTCTTGGCCCTGGCTTTCCCCTGTACTGAGGCATATAAAGTATACCTTTCTGTAAGCCTTTCTTTGGGCGGCTTACACAATTCAGATCATTAACATATCTTTCAATGTTGTTTCTCTTAATCTTTATGAATGGTCAATCTGTTCCTATGAGAAGTGACCAGACTTTTTTGCTGACTCCATTACCCTGTTTCTCAAAATTTAAAGAGCATGCAAATTACTTAGGGACTTGATACAAATTCATTCTGATCCAGTACGATAAGCAATGCTATATGTTGCTTGTTTCCCAGTGCTGTCACTGGAATATAGCAATCCCAAGCTTCAAAGCTCTATGTCGTTCTTCAGAATAGTTTAGTGAAAATGTGCTCTAATTTGGAATATTATAAAATCTTTATAAATTAGACAGTAACACTTTATAGAGGTTTTTACAATAGCTATTTAATATAAAATCAAATTAATTTAATTTGGTCTTTCTTGTGAAAATCAATCATCCTTTGGAATTAGAATTATCTGTTTTTCTTAGCAAGTTAAGCTTTTTATCCTCTAAGTAATACTGAAAATGAGGAGTGCTGCTGTCATCACTAAATTTAAATATATAAAAATAGCTTCTTTATACCAATTGCCTTTGAAAATTAATGAATATTAATAGATGTCAGTTGAATAAATGGATGAATATATATATGGATTGATTTGCAGAGTCACTGCACATGATATATTTATAACCTGGCTAAAAATGAAGATTTATAAGTTCTGAGGTTATAATCTAGCATTATCATCAAGGGTACTAAGAATTTTCCTGGGGAGTTTGAATTTAATGATTTAACCAATAAAGTCATTACAGCTTTAGATTTTGGGCATATTCTTTATGCGGGAACCAATTTCACTAGACTGTATCAACTCATACAAAAATGTGGATTGAAATTCTGTCTTTTCTATACCAGGAATAATCAGGAACAATGTCCTCATCACACTTCAATCAAAAGAGGCATGAACTTTTGTCCGTGATTGAACCTGTCACACCTCCAATCCACTTGTTAGTATTTATCCATGGTCGAACCTTGGTGACACTGGCAATGCACTTGTTAGTATTGACTCATTAGATATCTGACAGCAACTCCTGCTCCATTTTATAAGTTCTATAAATTCCATATTGACCTTACCTCATACTTTTGCTCTTACAGTTTCAAGATGAAAACACAAAAATAAAAACAAAAACATGGTTTTTAAAGAACTCAATACTAGTTTAAGCTCTGAGTCAATGAAAGAAGTTATGATAAATGGAAAGAAAGAAGACAGGATAGATAGACAAGGAAACTATGGAAACACAAGAAGGTAAAGAAGACAGTCAGTCAGGAGTCCAGTTAAATACCTACACAATAAGGGACACTTACTATAAGGCATCTATCATACAGCTAATATTTTTTTCACGTACAGATGTTTTATGATGAATTCGCAATGACACAGGGATAAGGCCTGAATGCATAGAGTTCTTGAATAAGACCACATTTCTTTTCTCAGATATTTTCTGAAAATTTCAAATAAAACTACTTTGGAGACACAAACGTGGGTTCTTTTCTCAGGGTTCTTTGTCTCATTAAAATTAGAACTTAAGGGTATATTCAGAAGAAAGGTCAATGGTAATTTTATAACAGTTTGAAAGAAAAATCCCAGAGAAGGCAAGTTATGAATTTTGCTGCTGTCCAGAGGAGAAAATGAAGAGCAATAGAAAAAAAAATGATGTTTGTAATCAGTCACCAACAGTTACTGACAGCCACATGCTAAAAGTGAGAAACTTCAGAAGAGAAAGAAAGCCCAGAAAAGCATACCTAGGTCTTGGCAAGTATCAGTAAATAAGAAATGACAGAAAAAAAAGGAGGAAAAACAAGTAATTTTGCAGTAATTTAGAAAAACAGGCAGGCCTTCGTTGTCTGCATGACCACAACTCTGTAAGTGACAATACCAAGGAGCAGGTTTCTAGTATGAAAAAGTGCCTTATCTAATATCATATTGGGGAGGAAAGATAAAGTAGTAATGTAAATTATAATAACAAAAATAAATAAAAATATGACAAGTGTTTTAAAAAGTGATGAGTTCTTTACTAAGAGGACAGGTTATCCACCATTCAACTTCATTGATAGAGTTTAAAACTGTATCTCGCGGACAAATAGTCTAACCAACTCCATTACAATAACACTCATCTAGAGATTCTTTGTTTTAGAACTTCTGAAAAGTTATAAGCTTGTTTTATAACTGAGGTCCCCAAGCATTACAACTTTATTGTTATACCTAGGAGAAAAATTATGAGCTCTTGAAGAAAGTTTTACCATATCCAACTCAAAAAAATTATTGTTCAACTACATGTGAGAATATTTGCATTTGAAAATATTGTATTAAGTTTTGAATTGTTGTAAGATTCATATTCTCAATCATGAATTTAAAAATAAGAATGTGAATTCTCACATTTCTAATATAAATATTCTATTAAATATCAATTAGATTATCATAAAAATGTTTGTTCTCTGTATCCATAACCAGAATGATACTAACTATATAGATTCAGTGTCTCTTAATATGTGCAGGACATGTACCTGAAAAGTTAGATAGCAACATTCTGCTAATTCTCTGAGAAAGCTGAGAGAAAGATTCACAAATAACTATAACACTATTAGTGAAAACACCTTCAGTTTGGAATCCTTCCTACCTCTCAGATGAAACTATCATGTTGACTGTGTTGATCATCCTCAAGGAGATGTTCTTGATTGAGACTGTCTTTACAGTGAAGGAAGGCATATTGAGAAATGTTTCAGGTTGTTTCAGGAGTCAGTACATGACAGAAATATGATTTTGACACTAGGTTTGTTGGATCTTGTAGATCACATTTGTAGTAACTATAATGAAGTATCCACTACGTTTTAACTACCTAAATATGTAAAGGAATATACAAATAGTATGCCTTAAATAATTTAAGAAATTCATGGGGTATGTAATTAGTCTTATAAAACTATATTGTTATAAAATGAATTGTTTTTTAATTGATAAGTGTTATCTAGAAGTAAAAGTACAGAAATTTACTGTTGGTTGTAGCAGGTAGAAGTAGAGTACAAATAAAGGAATATGTGGTTGGCTGAATGTGTTTTGTATTGGTCATGTTGAATTTAAGATTGCTTTACAACACTGTAATAAAAGAAATTGATAAGAGGAAAGTAGGGAAGTCTGACTATCAGATAGTAATGGAAAGTAGAAGTTAATTGAGCCTTGGTTTGTGAGCCATTATCATGGAAACTAATGGGAAACTATTGAGAAGTAATAAAGTTGATAAATTTGTCATAATACTATAAGAAGAATACAGATAAACTTAACCTTTATTGCTTTAACTTCAAGAACTGAAGTCATATTCAATGGTTAAAGGTTCAAATGTAAAGTGAGCATTCATATTCTGAAAATATTATTAAATCTAAAAAAAATGGAACTCAGAGGAAAAGAATCGTCATCGTAATGTTTAATGTAAATAAGTGTTGAAATATTACCAACCAATAAATTTGACTTATCGAAACAAGAATCAAGAATAATCTTCTTGATTATTCAAGGTAAAGTTTATGTGAAAAATATTCTCACCTGTTTTATACACAAATAATTATCTTTATACTACAAATAAACTCCACCTATAATATGACGTTGTATAATTCTTAAAATATTTAAAATAGGCAGTACAAAAACCCTAACTAAAAAAGAGTAGCAGTGGTATGACCTTCAATTATCATTTTTTTTCTTTACAAGGACAGATGCCACAGGTTTTTTTTTTATGTTCTCTTCTCTGTTTGAAACTGGCAGTTGTGCATTTTCTGAAAGTACACTTGGATAACAAAGACTTAAAGGTTGTCATAAATCTAATAGTGTAAATAATATCGTTCATTCTTGTGTTCTATAAAATTATATGTTTCCTTCTTCCTAAGGTCAGTTTTCCATTTCGTAGTTCATGTGGGGACATAATCAATCATAATGTCAGACAAACTTTTAAGTTAATTACCATGCCACTCACATTTCAACCGGCTGTGGTTGTGAACCTTTCACATGAGGGAGATCTGTTTACTTCTGACATGATATAGATATTGTTTATAACCCTGCACATCATGCATAATTATAATTAAGCATCTTTCTTCATTTTAACACCTTTTCTATTCTGAAATCCAGTAATCATTCATGTCAAAAGCTACTTAAAGTTTAGCAATCATAAATTATTAGTTTGTAAATTTTATAAAACAAAAATATAAAATAATTTTAAAGGTAAAGAGAGGTTTTGTTGAAAAACAGCACACCAATTGCAAACATTTCTGAGGTTTATTCTCTACCAGTGATGAGCTCATTACAACTGACATTTTAAATACTTTAATACAAATGCAAATTTTTATAGGCTTAATGTTTTCTGATTACTCACTCTCTATATAAATAAACTTATGTCTCTAACTGCAGTTACAATGCATTAGTGACAAAACTTTCTATACTTTTAACATAAGGAAATAACTCTTTTCAATGTTGAAAACATATTTTGTGAAACGAAACAGAATTAATTTTACTTTAAAATAATCAGGCTTGTGTATCATTAAAAATGATTTTTACCTAGAAATTTAGGTAAAATTATAGACGTTAATTTTGTACTTAAAATCAAATGAAGATATGAGAAAAAATGAATAGTTGATTGTAATTCTGTATACTCATTTTTATTACTATGTCTGTGAATATAATTTTTGAGCAAGAAGGAAATAATGCTAATTGCCTGTAAATATTTTGTTTTAAAATTTTAGTGTGTGTGTGTGTGATTTAGTGTTAGGATGGCCACATGAGGGGCTATGCAGTACTTTGAATAGGAATAACTTCATAGACTCATGTGTTTATATGCTTGGCCCACAGGAGCATGTGTGGGCTTGCCAGAGGAAGTGTGTCATCTTGCCAGCAGGCTTTGAGATCTCAAAAGCTCAAGCTTTCCCTGTTACCTGCATTCAAGATGTAGAACTCTTACTTACTTTTCTAGCACCCTGTCTTCCTGCATACTGCTATGCTTCCTGCTGTGATGAAAATAAACTAAACTTCCGAAGTTTTAAGCCATTCCCAATTAATGTTTTCCTTTATAAGAGCTTCCATAATCATGATTTCTTCACAGCAATAAAAACCCTTTCTAGGCCTGAAATTGATACCGGGTGTGAGACAGTGCTGTGTTAGGCCTGACTATGCTTTTGTTTGGAGGAATGTGGACATTGGAACTTGTGACTAGAAAAGCAGTTGAAAGATATAAGCAGGGCTCAATCAGCAGCCATCTTAGTGGGAACATGCAAGACAGTGGGACTGAGGGTGATTTAAACTGTGAGGGCCTGGCTCAAGATGTTTTGGTGGAGATGAAATTTAGTATGTGGACTAGAGGCTGTTCTTGTGATATTTTGGCAAGGAATGTGGCTTTCTTTGCCCTTGCTGGAAAAATCTGCCTGAGGCTAAAATGAAGAGTTTTGGGTTAATTCTGTTGGCAGAAGAAATCTCAAAACAGCCTAGCATTGACTTTTGGTCATATGGTTATTAGTGTTAACTCTTATGAAGATCTAGAGTCAAAGTAGAAGAAAGGGATTAGGGAATCTTCCCCAGAGACTAAGGAGAGCCACGGAGGCCAGGTGTATGGCCAAGGTGTTCCTGCATGGAGGCTCAGAGTGACCATTTTGTGTATATCTGAAGGTGAAGCCTGTATTGCCCTAAAGACCCTAAGGTGCTGAAGATACTAGAGTTCTTGGATACCCAATGAGGACATCTGCTAAAAGGGAGTGAGTGGAACCATCCCTAGGCAGAGAAGTGTGCTGCAATAAACAAAAATAAAAGAAATTGGAGATCAGAAGAGCACTTTGATATCAGATTCACTTTGGAGCTTGCCCGAATGGCTTTTGGTTTTCCTTTGGTCCAGTATTTCCTTACCATATTGCTTTTCATCCATTCTGGAATAGTAATGTATACCTGGTCGTGTTATATGCTGTATGTGATGCACTTTTTTATTCTGATTTTACAGGGGATTATTGTTAAGTGATTGCATGAGCCTCACAAGAGACTTTGAATTTTGGACTTTGAATTTTGACACTATTACTGAATATGGGACTTGTAAAGTTGGATTAAATACATTTTACATTATATTATGGGTACAAGTCTATGAGTACCAGAGAGTAGAATGTGGTGGACTGAATAGGAATGACCCCATGTCACTATTAGGAGGTGTGGCCTCTTTAGAAGAGGCATATCCTGCTGGAAGAAGTCTGTCACTGTGAGGATGGCTTTGAGGTCTTAGAAGTGCAAACCAGCCCTTTTTCTGCTACATGCAGATCAAGATGTAGAACTCTCAGCACCATGTCTGCCTGCACGCTACTGTGCTTTCTATCATGACAATAGAGTAAACCTCTGACGCTGTAAAATATCCCTAGTTAAATGTATCTTTATAAGTGTAGTCACACTTCACAGCAATAGGAACTTTAACTAAGGCAGAATGCAAATACCCTGGAGATAAAGTTACTGGTGGCTGTAAGACACTGGGCATGGATGTTGGGAACTAGACACTGACACTTGCAATAATGATCCATGCTATTAACTGTTATGCCATAAACTGCTATCTCTATTGACCCACAACTTGCTTTATAATCTGAAAGAAATTCTGAAACACATCACAAAATCTAAAAATTCCCACTGAATGTGAGATGACACACTTTGAGTTACCTTCTTTAGCCATATTGTTTTTTAATCTTGACTCTGGGTCCTCAAGACTATCTTGTAGCTGCTTTACAACTTAGATCTAATAATATAGACCTTCCTCAAATCTCTTGATGTATGGTCAGAAAAATGTCCTTAAGGGTTCTGGAATTCAGTCCAGACCACTTTTGTTACACAGCTAATAACTACCTTGAACTGCCACTCTAAAGAATCTAATACCTTCTGTCTTCCATGAGTATCCACACTCATAAGCACACACCCAAACACAAATGTATCCACAAATACATATAACTAAAAATATAAAATAAATCTTTAATAAAATGAATATGAACGTATAAAAACAAAGAACAGCACAAAATAAACACATTTTCTACATGGCTTTTTTTTTTAACCCTTTGACTTGAAATGAATTACTTTTTCAAAGTCAGCAGTAGAATGGCTTCAGACATATTCTAAAATCTTACTAGAGACTGGAAAGCTGTCTCATAACTGTTGAGTGCCATATCTTATCAATGACATTTCTAGAGTACTGGTCTAAAAATACTGAGTATTCTTATATATTAAAATATCATTCCCCCCAAAGAAATACCAGGGGACAGAAAATTTGACACCAAGCTGATTTAGGTTTATATTTTGTTATTCTTTTTTCTTGGTCAAAAGAGAGATGTCTCAGGTTCAGAATGAATTGTAGTTTATGACTATCCTAACCAAGCCCGCAAATAATATAAAATAGATTTTTTTAGTAAGAAATTCAAAAGATTCTTCACTGTTGTCAATAAGTAATAATATAATAATTGTAGAGATTTGAAGAAATAAGTCCTTAGATTTTTTTAGAAACGTACTGCTTTGTAAGTCTGATAAGATTTTGTTGCAGTTGTTGATGTATGTATGTGTGTGTGTATGTGTGTATGTGTGTGTGTTTACTGATTTACAGAATTGTCTTTCAAGCATTTTTGTTTATTTATTGATAGTTTTTCATTGGTTATCTTATTTATTTACATTTCAAATGTTGTCCATCTCCTGGTTTCCCCTCTGCAAAACCCCCATCCCACTCATTCCCCCTTCCCTTTGCCCCTATGAGGGTGCTCCTTCACCCACCCACTCACTCCAGCCTTACTCTTCTAGCATCCCCCTATACTGAGGCATCAGTGCTCCAAAAGACCAAGGGTCTCCCCTCCCACTGATGCCATATAAGGCAGTCCTCTGCTACATAGGTAGCTGGAGCCATGGATCCCTCCAACTATTCCTTTGATTTGTGGTTTGATCCCTGTGAGCTCTGGGGTGGGTCGGGGGCAGTTAGTTGATTCTGTTGTTTTTTCTATGGGGTTGCAATTATCCTTCAGCTCCTTCAGTTCTTTCCCTAACTCTTCAATTGTCGTCCCCAGGCTCCATCCAATGTTTGGCTGTGAGTATCTTCATCTGTCTTAATCAGGGGCTGGCAGAGCCTCTCAAAGGATAGTCATATCAGGCTCTTGTCAGCAAGTGCTTCTGGGCATCAGTAATAGTCTCATATAAGTGTTTGGTGTCTGCATGTGGGAGGGATCCCTAGGTGGGACAGTCTCTGAATGGCCTTTCTTTCCATCACTGATCTACTTTTGGTCCCTGTGTTTACTATTTACAGATAGTTTTACACATAATAAAATGGAAAATCAACATATTTATCCTCTTTGGCCCTCCAATACCCACAATAACCAACTACCACCCACTCCTCTCACCTTTTCATTTTATGACAATATTTTAAGTTTAATTGTTACAGTCCCATGAGTATGGGTCAATCCAATGAAGCATGCCAAACCTATATATAGCCACTGTCTCAAAAAATAATGATCCTTTTTCCCTTAGAAGTTATCACCTGACAGTAGTTCCTCATTAAGTGGTAGTTTCTGGAGAGCACCTCCCACAATCAATGCTAAAACTTTGACTGGCTTGACCTTATACTGGCCATGTGCAAGTAACCAAAACTGTCTTGAGTACATGGGTAAAAAAACCATGTCAAAGTCATTTCACAGCACTCTCCTAATCTTCAAACTTTTACATTTATCTACATCATCTACTACATCTTTCTTGAACCTTAGTAGAGATTAGGGGTATTGATAAAAATGTCTTATGATTTCAGAGATGCGTAATTGAACAAAGTATTAGTTTTGCTGTTTGTTTTGTCCTTTTTTTAACTTTGAAAAATTACTTAATACTTTACTTTTGACTTTCTCATTTGCAAATGATGATAAAGCTATTTTTTATTTAAATCTCTGAATTAGTAATGAATGTTTTTATGGAGACCTAGGAAAACCGAGCTTCAAGTATAGTTAATACTCAGTGTGATAAATTGAACTAGCCATAATGAAATTCAACTCTCAGTGAATTGTAAGTATAATTTCAGGCAATTCATTCCAAACAGAAATTCAGATATAGACAAACAAACAAGCAAAAACCAGATTAATTCTAAAATACAATTAACTGGATAATGTCAATAATCAAATCTGCAAGTCTTATTTATAATAACCAATTTTATGTACTATTATTCTCAAAACTATATAATTATTCTCAAAACTATATTTAAGGAGTTAGAGATTGCAACATTTTAAAGTTATTGAAAATTAACTTAGTTTTACAAGTTACCTTTTGGTAATAAAATGATAGTTTCAAATTTCTTATAGAAGACATGATTGATTATAAGATTTATTTGTGAGGGTGGGGCTACTCTGAATGTGTCATCCTCATGAAATAAAAATCATTACATATTTTCCTAGGTAAACATGTAAGTTTCTAAATAACATAAATAAAGAATAGATCAATACAGTGAATACAGTGATCTCAGACATTAAAACTCTAATTTTAAAGTTTTTCAGAAGTTTTAAAGCAAGTTTCCGAACTTCATTTACATAGATATTTGTTAAAGACCCGTTAACCCTAACCTAATGTTACTCCGTTTCCTCAAGAGCAAATGTAGTGTATACCAAAGTAATTGTCCTGAACAAGCACTTTCTCTGATTAGACTCTCCAAGTGTTTTCATAGAAATCCACTTTATCAGGAAACAATATTCCAAGAAATGGTTTCAATGTTCCTTTTGCTAATGCCACTTGAATGCTATTGGTCCTGGAGGAAAAACTTAAAGAGATATAAAAAGTTAATTAGATATAGCACATGCAAATGATTATGATTACTTAATTAGCAGAATCCCTTAAATTGGCACAATATGCAATCGAATATGGAGCTTAATGGCTTTGTTATTAATCAATTCTTAATGTAAACAGTTTGAAGCTCATGTTGCTTTGTAGTGTTCATTATAAATAGTCCCTGTGGGAATCGCAAGTTTATTTCATTAAAACTCGTGCCGGCTGCTAATTGCTGCTAGGAACCACGCACAAATTAATTGTGTTGTAGAAGCCAATGATGTAAATTTACAAGCTTCTGGGAGGATTGCTGGGGACAGCTGTGCTGGAGATCATTCTATTCTGTAATGATAGGGAATGTGCAATAGCCAGTGATACTAATCTGTTTTAAATAAACAACAAATAGTTACAGAGTACTACATTCACAGATGTTTAAAAGGCAAATTGTTTAAAATGTTTATTTTTGCTAATTTATATACACTTAGATTATGAACAATTAATTTATAAGTACTCAGCAAGAACAAATTACAAATATACTCAGAAGTTTTTTAAAAGATGTATTGAATTGTAAAATACAGAAAGAATATCATGTTCCTTGTAACTACCGTCTCACTAATCTATGTGTGTATGTACAGGCTGTAACCATGCAGCCTGTATTCAGGTCTTCATGCTTGTACAACCAGCTTTTTACCTGCTAAAGTCATCTTTCGTGCCCTATTGCTAACATTTAATGCTTATAAATTATCTTTTCAGCATATATGCCCTTAATTTTAAAGTTCAAATGCTGAAATACTGGACTTTAGGAGAAGAAATTCTTAAGAGAAAACCATACTGGCTTTCAAGCACTCTAGAAACAGGACAGTGTGTGTGTCCTTATATGACCACTCAGGTCTTACCTTGTCTAAATGAGAACATCATCTCTCAGCAGTGTTAAAAACAGTTTAAGTGCAGATGTGTTCTTACAATTTATGGTTATGGTATTTGTATGAAATATTTATATTTGGTTTCTACTATTTTTTTAATCATTCAATATGTAAACTACATTTTGTTAATTCTTTTAAAGTTGGAAATATCTATTACCTATTTTATGAGATAAACACATAATCAGCCCCCAAACGCTGACACCATTGCATACACTAGCAAGATTTTGCTACAAGGACCCTGATATAGCTGTCTCTGGTGAGACTACGCTGGGGCCTAGCAAACACAGAAGTGGATGCTCACAGTCAGCTGTTGGATGGATCACAGCGCCCCCAATGGAGGAGCTAGAGAAAATACCCAAGGAGCTAAAGAGATCTGCAACCCTATAGGTGGATCAACATTATGAACTAACCAGTAAACCCAGAGCTAGTGTCTCTAGCTGCATAGTATCAGAAGATGGCCTAGTCGGCTATCATTGCGAAGAGAGGCCCCTTGATCTTGCAAACTTTATATGCCTCAGCACAGGGGAATGCCAGGGCCAAGAAGTGGGAGTGGGTGGGTAGGGGAGAAGGGGAGGGGTCTGGGGGACTTTTGGGATAGCATTTGAAATGTAAATGAAGAAAATACCTAATTAAAATATAAATTAAAAGAAAAAAGAAAAGAAGCACATTTATACAATCTACAAATTATACACATACACAAATAAATAATGGGTATTAAATGGTACATCTTAATTTAAAAGCAAACAAAGACATTTTGAATATTAAATTGGGATGTAAGTCAAAATAAACTATGTTCACTTAAACAATTATCAGCAAAAATAGAAAGATATGCTCACGTTGGAATTTAAAAATTTAAATGAATACATGTCACCTTTAAATGCTTAAAGATATTTTAACTTTGACATAAAATGCATAAAAATGCTATATTGTGAAATGTCTTTCAGCATCTCACTACTCTATTATATTTTCAATCTCACAAGACGAAGATAATAATCACAATTTAGAGTAACTATATTATTTATATAAATGTATGTTTTAGTAGTCCTTTTAGTTTAACATTACCTTCTTGATTTCTTTGCTTATTCCAAAACTTATCTTACTGGAGCTTTAGCAATTATTTTTATTTTCTAAATTATGCCATACCATAGTTTATATTAAAATAAGAATCTTTTAAATAATATTTTGCACCTATATGTATGCATATTTAAGGTAACTTCAACAAGTACAAATTCTAGTTCCAAAGCTATTGCCATTTTAAATTTATTTTCTCCTGTACAAAGTGTACTTTTATTGTCAAAAGTGAGAACATGTGTACCCCTGAAATAAAAAACATAAAATGTCCCTCAGTTATCACATAGAACAAACAATTCTCAAATAGAAGAGACACCCATACATGTCTGCTACATAGTATAGATTAATGTATTACTGTTGTCACTATAAATAAGAAGACAATGTATGCATATGTGTGTAAATACTAAACACATTCTTTTATGAAGGGAAGGAACGGTTCATTTCATTTTGCCTGTTAGAGTTTATACTCTACCAAAGCCATAGAAGGAATTCAAAAATGCAGCTGGAGACAAAAATCCAGGAAGAATGTGTACTTGCTCGCTCTTTCTTTCTTTCTTTCTTTCTTTCTTTCTTTCTTTCTTTCTTTCTTTCTTTCTTTCTTTCTCTCCTTCCTTCTGACTTGATCAGCTACATATATATTCCAGATCAGTACCAACCTGCATCATAGATATTTTTATATCCCAAGAATTTGCCATTTTCCATTTTGACCTTTATATGTATCCAACTCAGAGTTTCTCTTCTCAAAGGGCTACATTTCTTAAAGATAATTCAAACATGAAATTTAACCTATTTTCACACCCAGAGATTAAATCCCTTAATTCTACAAACATCTCACAATCAAGTCTCTATTTTTTTAGATAAATTTTGCAATCAAATATTAAATCACACCCTCAGATTTACATCTGATTTTTAAATGTCTTGCCACATTCACTGTTTATTTCCTCTTTCTCTCTAAGGGATTTTACATTTGCTTTCCCCAGATAACCATAAGGTTGTATGCATGTGACTATGTGCACACACACACACACACACACACACACACACACACACACACGTAAATAAATCCTTAAAAAGGAAAATAAGCAAATTATATGTATAGTGATTTCTTAAAAAATGCAATTTATTACAAATACATGAAAACTGAAAATATAACTAGTCATCAATGGATGTAAAATAAAGACCATAATGTATCCTATACCTGCAAATGCAAGGGCAGCCACATTCATTAAAGACACTTTAGTAAAGCTCAAAGCACACATTGCACTGCACACAATAATAGTGGGAGACTCCAACACCCCACTCTCATCAATGGACAGATCCTGGAAACAGAAACTAAACAGAGACACAGTGAAACTAACAGAAATCATGAACCAAATGGATTTAACATATATCTACAGAACATTTTATCCTAAAACAAAAGAATATACCTTCTTCTCAGGACCAAATTTGACCATTTAATTGGTTACAAAACAGGCCTCAACAGATACAAAAATATTGAGATTAACCCATGCATCCTATCAGATCACCGTGGACTAAGGCTGGTCTTCAATAACAACATAAATAATAGAAAGCCAACATTCACGTGGAAGCTGAACAACACTCTACTCAATGATAACTTGGTCAAGGAAGAAAAAAGGAAAGAGATTAAGGACTTTTTAGAGTTTAATGAAAATTAAGCCACAAAATACCCAAACTTATGGGACACAATGAAAGCAGTCCTAACAGAAAAACTCATAGCTCTAAGTGCCTCCAAAAAGAAAGTAGAGACTGCCCCACCCAGGGATCTACCCCATAAACAACCACCAAACCCAGACACTATTGCAGTAATAGTTGTATTTAAAATACCTTTTGTTTTCTATGTAATATGTGAGCCCAATTCTGATTTCTCAAGAGAAATAGAAAGCATCTGGTAATATGTGTATAAAATGTATATTATAGTTTGGAGCTAAGATGAAAGGATGGACTATCCAGAGACTACCCCACCCGGGGATCCATCCCATAATCAGCCACAAAACCCAGACACTATTGCATATGCCAGAAAGATTTTGCTGAAGGGACCCTGTTATAGCTGTCTCATATGAGGCTATCACAGTGCCTGGCAAATACAGAAGTGGATGCTCACAGTCATCTATAAGATGGAACACAGAGCCCCCAATGGAGAAGCTAGAGAAAGCACCCAAGGAGCTAAAGGGGTCTGCAACCCTATAGGTGAAACAACAATATGAACTAATCAATACCCCCAGAGCTCATGTCTCTAGCTGCATATGTAGCAGAAGATGGCCTAGTCATCCATCTTTGGGAAGAGAGACCCCTTGGTCTTGTAAACTTTATATGCTCCAGTATAGGGGAATGCCAAGGTCAAGAAGTGGGAGTGGGTGTGTAGGGGAGCAGGGTGGGGGGGTGTACTGGCTATTTTTGTGTCAACTTGACACAGCTTGGGTTATCACAGAGAAAGGAGCTTCAGTTGAGGAAATGCCTCCATGAGATCCAACTGTAAGGCATTTTCTCAATTAATGATCAAGGGGGAAAGGCCCCTTGTGGGTGGGGCCATCTCTGGGCTGGTACTCTTAGGTTCTATAAGGGATTAGGCTGAGCAAGCCAGGGGAAGCAAGCCAGTAAAGAACATCCCTCCCTCACCTCTACATCATCTCCTGCTCCCTGACCTGCTTGAGTTCCAGTCCTGACTTCTTCAGTGATGAACAGCAATGTGAAAATGTAAGCTGAATAAATCCTTTCCTCCCCAACTTGCTTCTTGGTCATGATGTTGTATAGGAATAGAAACTCTGACTAAGACAGAGGGTATAGGGGGCTTTCAGAGAGGAAACTAGGAAAGGGGTTAGCGTTTGAAATGTAAATGAAGAAAATATCTAATAAAAAAAGTAAAAAAGAAAACAATTATGTAACTACTACTGAATGTAGTTTTGAAATCTCCTAATTCAGTTGAGTTCATGTGATTCACATTTCCCCTGTTTATTTTGTATTATTTTGTTTTGATTTTTTGCATGCTTGTGTCCAAAATAGTTTTCTGCCAAGTAATAGAGATTTTCTTTTTACTGTAATAAAGAATGTTTTTAGTTACTCTCACTTATTAAAGGTCAAGTTTTGTTTCCTAACACATTCATAATTACAAAAATTCCATTTTAATCTTTTCCCTCAAAGATTAATTTACGGGTATAGATAGTTGAGAGTGAATAGTAGAAATATATGTAGAATCCTTTGGTTGGATGAGAGCCATGATTATAGGTGTAAATGTTCAATAATAAGGAAGAAAAATATCATGTGTCTAAATTGCCTTAGAATTGAAAGTAATCACTTTTATCTACATTCTGTCTCCAAAGAATATGTTTATAGATCTTTAATGCTGCTAATTATTTTCATTCCATTCAATACATTTATAATTTAATTGTGAAATCATCAGTTTGGGGGCCTATTTATTATCTAACATGAAAATAATTAGGTATTTATTGATGATCAGTACTCAAAGGAACAAAGGAAGCTCTTGAACTACGTGTTTTCCTAACACCTATTCTTCTCCAAATGCATAGTTAGTAAAACCCAATTGCTAATGGATTTCTTTTACAAAAGGAGCTAATAAATGTAATAAAAAGAATGTACCATATTAATTTTTATCAAAATTTATATTATGCCCTTTAACTTGACTGCCATGATCACTCATGTAGCCTTTGCCGTGGGATTGAGTTTCATTTATTGTATGTACAGCTTTCAGTTCTAGCCAGTAATATACAAATAAAACAAATGGCTGCTGTGTTCTTTTCATTTTATAGTTATTTTGCATTGTAGTGAAGCCTGTTTAAATTGGAAATGGCAGCTTGGTTCCACTCAGCCTGGAACCATCTGGGACACGTACAGGAGAGCCATGCCACTGACCTACTGATGAACGGCTGGGGAAGATATTTTCATCTAATGTATTTGAGGCCTATTTGATACAACCTTGCAGTTACCCTCAGCAAAGAGTGGTGGTTGACACTGGGTGGTCAGAAATGGATTTCAGATAATTAAAGCTGAAGAAAGTTAATCAAGGGAGAGAGGACTCATAGATCTTGGAAAAGCAGAGAGTTACTACTGCCACAGTGAGAACCTACTGAAAAGAAGATAATGCTAGAAGTAGTTATTTTACCTTCTGTAGTTTGTCTTTTGTTACCCTAAGGGTTCTTCTTTTCTCCACCATCTCCACCCCTTTTCTTCCACCATTTCAAACCCTAACACCTGATAAAAGAAAAGTGGATAGCGTGGAAAGGAACGACTTCCTTGAATAAAGTCAGGTGTTCAAAAGGGTATGAATTTACTGTTAGACTACTTAGTGCTGATTAGGGACTGTTGCGGATAGCCCTGGGGCTAATTATATTTTATGTTAATTACATTCTCCTATGAGGGGTTGAGTCTTGTGAAGGAATGAGTCTGGTGATTTCCTGTAAACCTGCTTCCCACCTTAATTTGTAAAATAAAGGAGAGCTGATGATTGGGCAGATAAAGAGAAGGTGGAGTGGAAGGTTGAGGGGGAGAGAAGAAAGAGAAAATGGAAGAGGGAGAGGATACAAAGGAGGAGGAAGATGAAGAAAAGTGGAGCAGAAGCACATGACCTTGAGAAACCGCAAGTTCTAAGGAGTCTCATAGATGTGGAAGATGTTAGTGTAGCGGTAGATCTGCCCAATCTAGGCGCACAGCATGTATTCATATTAATTGAGTTGTGTTTTCATTGCTGGGGCATATTTGGATTGGAGATTTACAGC
Organism: Mus musculus; assembly: GCF_000001635.26. Lineage (NCBI taxonomy): Eukaryota > Metazoa > Chordata > Mammalia > Rodentia > Muridae > Mus > Mus musculus. Next base: position 114,386,757 of record NC_000069.6, read on the forward strand.
AACAAAAGTCATTAGTTTCCATATAGCAAGTTGAATCTTTGCTACCAGGACATCTAATTTCTTCCTTTTGCTGTTTCCTTTTTGTAAATGATTGCTTAACAAACCATGTCCAAGAACCAACAATAGCCAACAACAACCGTCAATCAACCAACAATGCACCCAGCCTCTCCTGGACCCTAGCATTTATATATCCTAAGAAATGTCCCGAAATTTCCAAATTTCACACAATTGCAGAAACTATCTGCAGCTGGCAAAATCTGGCCCCTGTAAGCACACAAAGTAAATCAAAGTTAGCTGCTGTGGACTATCTGAAACAGCCCCACAAACCATACCTTAGATTGAAACAAAAGTGTGTTCCTATTTCTGTGGTTTTTAAAGAAACCAAAAACCTCACTACAACTTTCCAAGTTTGAAGAAATGAGATCAGAAAGTTAGTGTGGAATTCTTTTATACAGGGCTGTGTAAAGCTTTTGACCCTCACTCTGATGACATAGAGATTAATAACTGAACACAGGCAGATGGAATATCCATGAGAACTTTAGCATTTTAGCATTTTGTTTTAAGCATCCGTTAGAATTTTCTTCCTGGATGTTGCTTTCACTGCATCACACCAATCTTGATGTATCTTTACTTTTAGGTTCAGTACTATTAAAAATGTTCTTGTTTTTGTTTTTGTTTTTTGGTGGGGGGGAGGACTTCCTCTTTAATGTGATATAGGAGTTATGTTTATTGATTGATTTTTTTTAAATACTGGAGGGCATAATTCAGATAACTGTTTTAACCAGACTTTAGTTTATTATCATCTGAGAATGACTTCGGTATGATCTCTATTAGTTTGCATTTCTTAAGATAAGAGCATTGTGGAACATGGTCATGTTTCCTGTGCAATTGTATATAATTTCATAACACTAACATCTGGAGTTCAAGACTGTAAATAGTAGATAATACTTTGGATGTATTCTTAAATTTGATTTGCAAGTATTTTTTGGAGAACATTTGTATCTCTGTTCATAAAGAATATGAACCAATAATTTTCTTTTATGTTGAGTTTTTGTGTGGTTTTGCTATCATGGTGTAAGTTGCTTTAGAAACAGAATCTTAAAATGTTCCTTCAGGTTCTCTTTTGTAGAAAACATTGAGGACTGCACTAGTTCTTTGAAGGTCTGGTAGAACTCTCTGCTGAATGCATCTGGCCCTGGGTATTATTTAGTTACAAGAGTTTTAGTTACAGTTTCTAATTCACTAGAGGTTATAGTTGTCTCTCTTTTTTCTTTCTTTTTTTTTTCTTTATTTTCCATCATGCAATACATCCTGACCACAGTTTAACCACTTTCTACTCTTCCAAGTTCTCCTGTCATATACTCCCTCACCTAGATCCACTGGCCCTCCTTTTTCCCTTAAGTGCAGACCTCCCACGGATATCAACTGAACATAGCATGACAGGATGCAGTGAGACTACACATGAACCCTCATCTGAAAGCTGGATGAGGCTTATGGCAACCAAATAGGAAGTTGAATATTTCATCTTGATTTAACTTTGGTAGTTTGTGTATATCAAGAAATTTATCCACATTTCCTCATGATTCTCCAAGTTTCCTTAAGTGTCTGTTGTAAGGGTTCCTTTTTCATTTCTAATTAAATTTACTTGGATTTTAATCCTCCATCTTTTGGTTAATTTGGTTAAAGTTTAAGTTTTTCTTTTTTTTAATTTTCTCAAAGATCTCTTTTGTTTCATTGATGCTTGTATCTGTTTGCCTTTTGTCATTTTTCATTTATTGAATTCAGTCGCAGGTTTGATTAGGTCTTGTTCTCTACTCCATTTATGTATCTGGGAGGGCGTGATGCTTTCAACTGTGGCTAACTAGTGGAAGAATTCTCAAGTACTTTTGAATCAGGAGGCACTTAGTGCTGTGAGATCCTCCTTATAACTGCTTTCTAATTCATTATGCTCCATACCAGGTTCTCATTCTCACTTAATTCTAAAATGTTTTAAATTTCCTTCAAGGCTCAAGAATCTATACAGAAGAGGTAGGGAATGGATTGTCAGAACCACAGGTGGTAGATGGCTCTAAGGAAACAGTATCGACTGGATGCAACAGTCTGATACATCCCTGAACTCAGAGACAGTGACAGCCTACACATGACCTAACAGGTTCAGAACCCCAGCACAGAAGTTCAAATAGACACACAGTTTGACTCCTAAGAGGAAGTTATCTGCAATTGATACCTTCTAAGAATGTAAAAATCAATTTTCTCCAATGGAGAATTCCTGTGAATAATAGCCACAGCCAAGGGCAGACCCTATGTCCTGGCGTAGTTGGACAAGTTTGTTTGTTTTTTTATTTTTTTCTTTCTTTGAGGTAGAATGGGGAATGAAGTTCAGTGGATACAAAGATGGGGAGGCTCTGGTGAGTAATTTGGTGAGGCAAAAGAATATAACAATATATTATATGAACAATATACAAATTTAAAACACTATAGATATGGGTTTCTCCTCACATAAACCCTTAGATGGACAGGTTTTTCTCTGTCACAGTATCACTGGATGTTCTTTTAATCATTTAAGAAAGGGGAGAATGTTGTCATGTCTAGTTATAGATAATATTTTCCTTCATAGTCTACCAAAGTTCTCTGTCATTTTCAGAACTGTTTTTTCCATAGTGTAATATCCCTTTTAAAGCTTGATAATACCCTGTGTTCTGTAGTCAACTTTACCTAGTATTAAGGTAGGCATTCCAGCTTTGTATTTATATGGTGCTGGTGGTAGAAATGATATAACCTCGTGGTAACAGATTTACTTAGTGAATTTTCCAAAGGCTTGCATTTTCATAGTCCAAGGGCCATGCAGAAGTACAGTTCAAAGGGAGATTCAGGAATCAGGAAAGAAGAAAGGATATAGAGGAAGTGCCCTGTGCCCACTTTACATTGTTCAGGGCATGGAAAAGTTCCATAGTGGGAGAAGAGAAAAAAAACAAAAACAAAACACCAAAACAACACCAACAAATAAAAAACAAAACCTGAGGCAGCTCAGGGGTGGCAAAGGCCATCATTTGACTTCATTAGTAGAACAGGTTATCCCCAGTTCCATCTGGCTTTATAATTTAAAAATATATGTTGCTTTATAATGCTTGAATTTGGAATCATTGATGAAGTATTTTCAGTATTGAAAATCACTCAGATCCCCAAAGGCCATTGCAAGAGTTAGTGGGGGGAATGTGAGAAAATGATAAAAGCTAGGAGTTATTTCTACATTTTTTTTCCTGTTACAGTACTTATGGCATCGTTTTGGCTCACATTCGTGACTACCTACAAAATCTGGTCAATTATATCTACTCACATGCAGCAAAATATATTTATTAATGTACAGATTCCTTTCTGTCCAGTATTTAGATTAGCTCTTTCAGGAAAAACTGGACCTTAGAGTAAAGAAGAAGCTTCATGTTTTCTTTCAGAAGAGAAATGTGACCCTCTTCTAGCCCTTTATCTCATTGTGCTTGCTTGTGTTTATCCCTAGTTGGGAAAAACTTTTGAAAAAGGGAGAATTCCTAGACTGAGAATTTGATGTGAGCACACTGCTTGTTTTCTCGAGGCCTGCATGAGCAACTGTAGTCCTCTTTCAGCCCCATTCCATTGACTTTAGGGAGATCATTATTAATTCCCGTCTCAACAGAACAATCTATTTGTGGTTACTATATGACCTTGAATTTTTTAAGGTAATTATACTGTTATAAACTCTTAGCACCAAAGTGAGCAGGATTTTTTTTTCCAGAAAATATAAGCAACTGCATTGCAGAGTTTTGAGATCAGAATTGAAGAGACTGGTTTAATTATTTGTATTTTATGTCATTTGGCTTTTTCATCTCTTTTTACAACAGTCCAATTTTTCAAAAATATTTGAAATTAGTTTTGATCATTAGTATTCCCTCAAATTTCTCAATGGAAAATAAATGTTTTCTTTTTTTAATATTTTTTATTATTATGTATTTTCCTCAATTACACTTAGAATGCTATCCCAAAAGTCCTCCATACCCTCCCCCCAACTTCCCTACCCACCCATTCCCATTTTTTGGCCCTGACGTTCCACTGTATTGGGACATATAAAGTTTGCATGTCCAATGGGCTTCTCTTTCCAGTGATGGCCGACTAGGCCATCTTTTGATGCATATGCAGCTAGAGTCAAGAGTTCCAGGGTACTGGTTAGTTCATAATGTTGTTGCACCTACAGGGTTGCAGATCTCTTTAGCTCCTTGGATACTTTCTCTAGCTCCTCCATTGGGGGCGCTGTGCTCCATCCAATAGCTGACTGTGAGCATCTACTTATGTGTTTGCTAGGCCCCAGCCAAGTATCACAAGAGACAGCTATATCAGGGTCCTTTCAGCAAAATCTTGCTAGTGTATGCAATGGTGTCATCGTTTGGAGGCTAATTATGGGATGGATCTCTGGATATGGCAATCTCTAGATGGTCCATCCTTTTGTCTCTGCTCCAAACTTTGTCTCTGTAACTCCTTCCATGGGTGATTGTTTCCAGTTCTAAGAAGGGGCAAAGTGTCCACACTTTGGTCTTCGTTCTTCTTCAGTTTCATGCGTTTAGCAAATTGTATCTTATATCTCAGGTATACTAAGTTTCTGGGCTAATATCCACTTATCAGTGAGTACATATCATTTGAGTTCTTTTGTGATTGTGTTACCTCACTCAGGATGATGCCCTCCAGGTCCATGGAATTTCATAAATTTATTCCTTTTAATAGCTGTGTAGTACTCCATTGTGTAAATGTACCACATTTTTTGTATCCATTCCTCTGTTGAGGGGCATCTGGGTTCTTTCCAGCTTCTGGCTATTATAAATAAGGCTACTATGAACATAGTGGAGCATGTGTCCTTCTTACCGGTTGGGACATCTTCTGGATATATATGCCCAGGAGAGGTATTGCGGGATCCTCCAGTAGTACTATGTCCAATTTTCTGAGGAAACGCCTGACTGATTTCCAGAGTGGTTGTACAAGCTTCCAATCCCACCAACAATGGAGGAGTGTTTCTCTTTCTCTGCATCCACGCCAGCATCTGCTGCCACCTGAATTTTTGATCTTAGCCATTCTGACTGGTGTGAGGTGGAATCTCATGGTTGTTTTGATTTGCATTTCTCTGATGATTAAGGATGCTGAGCATTTTTTCAGGTGCTTCTCAGCCATTCGGTATTCCTCAGGTGAGAATTCTTTGTTCAGTTCTGAGCCCCATTTTTAATGGGGTTATTTGATTTTATGGAGTCCACCTTCTTGAGTTCTTTATATATATTGGATATTAGTCCCCTATCTGATTTAGGCTAGGTAAAGATCCTTTCCCAATCCGTTGGTGGCCTTTTTGTCTTATTGATGGTGTCTTTTGCCTTACAGAAGCTTTGGAGTTTCATGAGGTCCCATTTGTCAATTCTCGATCTTACAGCACAAGCCATTGCTGTTCTATTCAGGAATTTTTCCCCTGTACCCATATCTTCGAGGCTTTTCCCCACTTTCTCCTCTATAAGTTTCAGTGTCTCTGGTTTTATGTGAAGTTCCTTAACATGCAGAAGAATGCGAATCGATCCATTCCTATCTCCTTGTACTAAGGTCAAATCTAAGTGGATAAATGTTTTCAAATGGAGTAAAACCCAAATTTCATTTTAATCATCTTCTCATTTTAGCACAGAACACATTTCAAATATAACAATTGAAAATCTTCTATACTTCCTTATTTATACTGTAATTTCCTTTAAAATTTTAAAAAAGTCTGCAGGTACAGATGTGTATACTTATATTTACACACACACACACACACGTACATACACACACACACACATATATATAATCTTTTTATGTATATAGATGTTCAGGTGTAGAGTTATCATCAATATTTATTTGTAAATACCCCTTGAGAGTTTCATTATCATGTGTTTTTAATTATCATACTTATCCAAAAATTTGAATCTTGAACATTTTAAAACTTTCCTTTGCTCAATATACCTATGTATTTACTCATTTTCTTTATTATTGTTATTATTATTATTATTATTTATTTACAATCCCCCCTCCTGACCATCCCTCCCACAGTTCCTCATTCCATTATACCCTCCCTCTCCAAGAGAATGTTCCCCAGCCCCAGCTCTCCCGTCCACCTGAGGCTTAAAGTCTCTCCAGGATTAGGCACATTTTCTTCCACTGTGGCCAAACCAGGCAGTCATTTACTATATGTGTGTGTCGAGGGTGTTATATCAACTCCTGTATGCTTCCTGGCTGGTGGTTCAGTATCTGGGTGCTCCCAGGTTAGTTAAGATTGCTGGTCTTCCTATGAGGTCGCCCTCCTCTTCCACATCTTCCATCCTTCCTCTAGTTCATTCATAGGAGTCCCTGACTTCAGTCCAATGATTGGGTGTAAGTATCTGCTTCTGTCCCAGTAAGCTGCTGGCTGGGCCTCTGAGAGGACAGCCATGCTAGGCTGGTGTCTGGAAGCACACCAAACCATCACTGATAGTATCAGGCCTAAGTGTCTCCCCATGAAATGGATTCCTAGTTGGGCTGAACACTAGACTAACTTTTGCTCAGTCTCTTCTCCATTTTTGTCCCTCAAGTTCTTTTAGACAGGAATACTTCTGGGTCAGAAAATTTGACTGTGGGTTGGTAAAACCATAAATCCTCTAAAGGCCTTACCTGTCTACCAGAGGTAGAATCTTTGGGTTCCCTCTCCCCATTGGAAATTTCATCTAAGGTCATTCCCATTGAGTTCCAAGAGTCTCTCACCTCTCTGGTACTTTCTAAAGGGTTCCCCCACCTTCCATTCCCCAAGGTTGCATATTCCCATTCATTCTACTGGTCCTCAAAGCTTCTTTAATTTCTGCTCCCACATATCTGATCATGTTCTCCTTTTCCCCTTCCCCTCCCCTCTACCATCAAGATCCCTCCCTCCCTCTGCCTCCTGAGATTATTTCCTTCCCCCTTCTGAGTGGGATTGTAGCATCCTCACTTGGCCTTTCTGCTTGTTTAACTTCTTAAATTCTGTGGGTTGTTTCCTAGGTATTCTGAACATTTTGACTAATATCTACTTATTAATGATTACATTCCATGTTTGTCCTTTGGGTTCTGGGCTACCTCACTTAGTATGATATTTTCTATTTCCATCCATTTGCCTGCAAAATTCATGATGTAATCATTCTTAGTAGCTGAATAGTATTGCATTGTGTAAATAAACCACAATTTCTGTATCAATTCTTCGTTTGAGGGACATGCATGTTGTTTCTAGCTTCTGGCTATTACAAATAAGTCTGCTATGACCATTGTATAGAAATTGAAGAAGACCTCAGAAGAGGCAAAGATCTCCCATTAACATAGTAAAAATGTCCACCCTACCAAAACCAATCTACAGCTTCAATACAATCCTCATCAAGATATCAACAGATATCACAGATTTCACAGACATGGAAAGAGCAATTCTCAACTTCATATGGAAAAACAACAACAACAACAACAACATGATAAGCAAAACAATACTCAACAATAAAACAATTCCAGGGGCATCACCATCCCTGACCTAAAACTATACAACAAAGCAATAGTGATAAAATCCACAAGGTACTGGTACAGAGACAGACAGGTTGATCAATGGAATAAAATTGAAGACCCAGAAGTAAACCCACACATCTGTGGACAGTTGATTTTTGACAAAAGCCCAAAAACATACAGTGGGGGAAAAAAAAGCATCTTCAACAAATGATGCCTGTCTAATTGGCAGTCCTTATGTAAGAGAATGAAAATAGATCCATATTTATCACCCTGCACAAAGCTCAAGTGGATCAAGTCCCTCAACATAAAACCAGATGCAGTGAATATAAAACAAGAATGGGGAGGACCTTCAAGCTCATTGACAAGGAAGAAATGTACTGAACAGAACACCAATGGCTCAACTCTAAGATCAACAATTGATAACCTCATTAAATGGAACTCATTAAATGGAAAAGCTTCTGTAAATGGGACCTCATTAAATGGAAAAGCTTCTGTAAGGCAAAATACACAATCAATAGGACAAATTTGCAACTTACAGAATATGAAAAAAAAACCTTCAATAACTCTATATTCAACAGAGGGATAATATCCAAAATATATAAATAACTCAAGAAGTTTACCTCCAAATAACCAAATTAAGAAATGAGATACAGAGATATAAACAGAGAACTCAGAACAGAAGAATCTCAAATGGCCAAGCTCTTAAAGATAGGTTCAAAGTCCTTAGTGATTAGAAAAATGTGAATCATAAGACCCTGAGATTCTACCTTAAATCAAACAGATTGGTTAAGATCAAAAACTCAAGTGTCAAGTGAAAATTAGAATACTCAAGATACAATTTGCAAAACACATGAAACTCAAGAAGAAGGAAGACCAAAGTGTGAATACTTCTTTCCTTCTTAAAATGTGGAACAAAATACCCATGAAAGGAGTTTCAGAGACAAAGTTGAGAGCTGAGATGAAAGGAAGGACCATCCCAAGACTTCCCCACCTGGGGATCCATCCCATAAACAACCACCAAACCCAGGCACTATTGCATATGCCAGCAAGATTTTGCTGACAAGACCCTGATATAGCTATCTCTTGTGAGGCAATGCCAGTGCCTGGCAAATACAGAAGTGAATGCTCACAGTCATCTATTGGATAGAACACAGGGCCCCTGATGAAGGAGCTAGAGAATGTACCCAAGGAGCTCAAGGGGTCTGCAACCCTACAGGAGGAACAGCAATATGAACTAACCAGTACCCCAGAGCTTGTGTCTGAAGTTGCATATGTAGCAGAGGATGGCCTAGTCAGCCATCATTTGGAGGAGAGGCCCTTGATCTTGCAAAGATTATATGCCCCAGTACAGGGGAATGCCAGGGCCAGGAAGCAGGAGTGGATGGGTTGGGGCACAGTTCAGGGAGGTGGGTAGGGGAGGATATAGGGGACTTTCAGAGAGGAAACTAGGAAACGGGATAGCATTTGAAATGTAAATGAAGAAAATATCTAAAAAACAACAACAACAAAAAAAAAACCAAAAAAAAAAAAAAAACAACCAAACAAACAAAAAACCTCAAGTGACATAACATACTGGCAACAAAGTGGAGAAAGAGGAACACTTCTCCATTGCTGGAGTGATTGCAAACTAACACAACCACCCTTGAAATCAAGCTGGTAGTTTCTCAGAAAATTAGAAACAGCTCTACCTAAAGACCCAGCTTTAGCCCAGAAGCATAAGCCCAGAAGATGCCTCACCATACCACAGGGACCCATGCTCTACAATGTTCATATGGGCCTTATTTGTCATAGCCAGAAGCTAGAAACAACCCAGATTCCCTTCAAACCAAGAGTGGATACAGAAAGGGTGCTGCATTACCTCAATGGAATACTACTCAGCTATTAAAAATGAAGACAACATGAATTTCTTAGGCAAATAGATGGAACTAGAAAATATCATCCTGAGTGAGGTAACTCAGACACAGGAGGATATGCACGGTATGTACTCACTGATAAGTGGATATTAGAAAAAAAAATGTACAGAGGACCTAGGATACAACCCATAGACCATAAGACATATAACAAGCAGAAAGGTCCAAATGAGGATGTTTCAATTCCACTTAGAAGGGGAAAGAAAATAATCACAGGAGGCAGAGGGAGAGAAAGACCTGGGTGGGAAAAGAGAGAGTGAGGGGATAAAGGAATCATGGCCATGTATGGGTAGGGGCAGGTATTAGAGAAGCCCTGAGGGCCAGCAGAAAAAAATGGGAATATAAAACCTCGGAGGATGGGAGGTGGGAAGACTTTTAGAAAGTACCAGAGACCTGGGAGATGAAAGACTCTCAGGGCTCAATGGGAGTGATCTAAGATGAAACGCTCAAGAGAAGGGAGTAGGAACTCAAAGTGTCGATCTCTAATAGATAGACAGGGCCTCAAGCAGAAGCACAGGGTCACTAACATACAGTCAAAATTTCTGACTTTGAACTGTTCCTGCCTAAAAGATCTAAAGAGACAAAAATGGAAGTGTCTGAAGGGACAGTCCAGTGATTGGCTCAACTTGGGATCCATCTCATGGAAGAGGGGCACCAAGGACTGATACTATTACTAATGCTATGATGTGCTTACAGATGACAGCCTGGCGTGGCTGTCCTCTGGGACCCATGCAGATACTTATACCTAACCATTGCATTGAGCATTGGACTGAATTCAGAGACCCCTAAGGTTGAATTATGGGAAAGATTGAAGAAACTGAAGGGGAAAGCCACCTTACAGAAAGACCAGCAGTCTCAGACCCCAGATAGCTTCCAGAGTCTGAGCCACCAAACAGCAGCATATACAAGCTGGTCCAAGACCCCTGACACAAATTTAGCAGAGCTTTGCCTGGTCGGAACTGGGGGAGAAGATGGGCTTAATCCTCAAGAGACTTGAGGCCCCAGGGAAGAGGAGGCTTGGTGGTAGGCAGTACACTCATGAGGCAAGGGGAGGAGGAATGGGACAAGGAACTGTGGGGTAGGGGGAACTGAGAAGCAGCAACAACTAGAATGTAAATAAATAAAATAATAATAAAAACAAAGAAAAATAAAATGAGCTAGAGATAAAAAGCCACAGTAACCTTTCTTGCTCCAAATCATCAAGAAAGTGATATGTAGGTAAGTTGTGAAATATCTTTTCTAACGTATGTACTCCTAACTAAATTCTAGTACTGACTGATAAATGGTTTAAAATAATTCATAGAAAATATTTGTTTTTAATATTTGATTGACTATATAAGAATGGAAAATATAGCATAATTTCTATAGGTGTTATTCAAAATAATTTTCTACTTGTAGTGCAAAACGACCACGTGTCAAATATGTAAACGTTTGCTTGATATAGGTGTGTTTTCAATATGTGAATATGTTGGTCCATGGTCCCATGTGTTTGCATGTGGAAGCCAGATAAAGATGTCGAGTGTCTTCTTTTATTGCTCTTCACTTTATTGCTTTGAGACTTTCCAACTGACGCAGTGGTGACTGTTTCATCTAACTGCATGGCCACTAAGCTCTTGGTTTCACATCTTTGCTGGTCACTGCTGTGGTTATAGGTACTTAAATACTCTTCCCTGGCTTTAAATATGGGTGTATTCAAGTTCTCATGCTTGTGACACAAGTAATTTCACCCAATTAACTACATTACCTATCTCTGAAGACATGTTTTGTTATTTTAATAGATAACAATTTTAAGTCATCCATTTGACAATCATTCATTAAACATTTTTAGGGTTCTCAATAAGGCAGTAGGGATAAAGTAGCAAAAAGAACTATATACATTCCTTTTAATGAATTTACAATTTTCTGCAACATGAATATTTGCACACACACATACACACACACACATGCATACACACACATACACACACACACACACACACACACACACACACACACTGGCACAAACTTTGGCATAGCCAACATTATGAAAGAATTGAAGTGAGGTAAATAAAATATGTAGTGAAAGCAATGGTTGAGCACTTGGCTTTTCATTGAGATAGTTCACTGCAGTCTCTAAAAATGAATTTGCAGATATCTGAAAGTGCTGAGGTGAGATGGAGTCTGATCATTTCAGAAATTGCTTCATTTCTTTGCCCTTGAGCGCTATTATCTTCTAGGCTATAGACTTAATGCAGGCGGTGTTTATTATTATCAAAGATTTGATACTCTCAAAGTTCCCCTTCATTTCAGTCTGATATATGTGTTCAAGTGACAAAGTACCCATATCTAAAGTCTATCCACTTATCTTACTTTAGAAAAGCATGACAAAGCTTTCGAATCTAAAGCACCATGACACTCAGGCAGAAGTGTCTCTGTGAAAATGCTAGGCTGAAATTTAGCATATTTATCTTCATATTTTCATAGGAATACAAAATTGTATAATAAATAATGGTCACTCTGTGATAAGAGTATATTAAGACAATTGTTAAGTTAGAAAAGGAACTTACACTGTGCATTTGTGACAGAACCCCTTCTCAAGAAAGTCATGTAAATTCCTTGTCATCATAGGATGTACTACTAAGTAGGCAAGCCTCATTAGTTTGAAGTCAGGTTGAGACATAAACAGGGAAGTTTAGGGTTGTGAACAATTATTGTCAGAGAAATGAAAGCATATTCTAGAGTTTCCTCACTGATGTTTATAACTTCAATGGAATTTTCAGAGAATTCTACTGTTATCTTTTTTAAGAGCACAGTTAGAGATGGCTGGCTTACCTTCATTGCCTGAGGTTAGTCACGCCCTTAGGAGCAGAGCTGATTAGAGAACTGAGCCTACTGACTTTTCCCAAGAAGCAACTTGGGAAACTGCTGCAATAGAAGGTGATTGTGCATCATGTCATTACCAGAGGCAGAGAGGGAAAAATAAAAAATTGCTTCTGTCAAAGTCTAGTCATCTTTCTAAAGGCTCTCTTTCTCATGGTTCACAGAGTAGGCCTTTAAACATTGTTTCCTCTTCTCCTTTCTATTTTTAAAGGAATCCAGAAACTATATTGATACTTTGAGAGGTCTTCAAAATTGACTATACTCATTTTAATATGTTAAAATCAATATTTTAATATAATTTATATAAAATTACTCTGGACATTTTTGCTTCCTATAAACTGGCCTTAATTTTAATATAACATAGAAATATTATTGATATCTACTTAATGGAATAGGATAAACTCCAAGAGTAGCAATGATGGTGCTGTTTATCTCTCTCTCAGTCTCAGTATACTATTTTTCATGCTTATTCATTTACCTCTACAACACATTTTTAATTTTTTTAAGTTAAATTCTATTGTGTATATGTAGCACATTTTCAGTATCCATTTGTCAGTTAATTTACATCCAAGTTGACTCTGTATCCCAGCCATGGTAGTTTTAACTCTTAAATTTTGTTTGTACAAGCTGGAGTAACTGTAGAAAGAATCAAACTGGGTGATCATTTGGGAGAGCATTCTTTAAGGAAGCAGTGATAGTAGAAGCTAATATAATGAAGAGGGGTGGCACTGGGAGTATAGGGGTTTAAGGAAAGAACTGGGAGAATTGTAAATATGAGGGAAAACAGATATAAGGCAACCAAGTAAAAATAAATGTCACAGGATATGTAATACAGAATGATTCAATTAAAATTTATACAATTAAACCTAATATCTTAAAACTCAGTTAAAAAGTATAGACTTAAAAATATGGAGCTAGCAAGGTTCTGTAGTAATGCTCCTAGAAGCCATAGGAGGTTAAACTATTGATAGTCCACTAGGCCATCCTCTTCTACATATGCAGCTAGAGTCATGAGTCCCACCATGTGCTTTCTTTGATTCTTGGTTTAGACCCAGGATACTCTAGGTATCTCTAGGGGTACTGGTTAGTTCATATTGTTGGTCCTCCTATAGGGCTGCGAACCCCTTCAGCTCCTTGAGTACTTACCCTAGCTCCTTCATTGGGGACCCTGTGCTCTATCCAATGGATGACTATGAGCATCCACTTCTGATACTAGTGCAATAGTGATATAACTAGCATAGGAGTAACCAACCACTTTGTTATTGGATTTTGTGTCTGTTCTGCAGACAGGAACACATGTATGTATTGTAAGTATAGTAAAAGACTAAATGGCAAGGAACTTACAGGCCATAGAGGGAAACTTCGTATTTAACTGTTTAGCTAAACTGATATTGTATAAAATCTTACCTATTACTATCTGTGCATATACTCATAGAAAAACAGCTATTAGTCTGACCCAGAGAGTTGCCCTTCTTCAGTGAATATTCAACAATGTAGAGACTCATGGCTGGTAATTGTGCTGACAGTAAGTGATGTTTGACCTTTCAGTTATAAACAGAGATTTGCACAATCCCACAGCAGGTTTAGAGAATACTACAGAATACAGGGCAGAAAGCATTGCAAAGGAATATTATAAGTAAAATAAATGTGAAGTATAATTTTCTGGAAAAGATATAATTGCAGTCATGCTTGCTTTCATGAAACTAATGAATGGGCTTATCAACATGCAAGTATGCAAGGGAATGGGTCGGTGGGCTCCATCCCTTGTGGCTGAACTATTGGATACAAATACATTCTTGAAGATGAGGAATTATTGTCTTCTTTTATTTACCAAATAGTGAATCTACATAACTCTAAATTATGGTCACAAATATGGGTAAATTCAGTGGGTAACAAAAGAAAAGAAAAAAATACACACACAAACACAACACAACACACACACATATATATGAATCTGTGTAAAAAAACTTGTAGAAAGGAGGGGTAATTCATAGGAATGTTGGTGGGAAAAGAGAGGATATATACTGGTTAGACATATATATCCAGTAAAATCACTTCTAAATCATTACATATGTGTATCTACATCTATATCTACACACACACACACACACACACACACACACACACACACACATATATACATATATATATACACATATTTACACACACATATATATACACATACATAATCTTATATATCCTGTATAACTTTGAAATGTCATTGTATCCTGTATATATTGGAAATTTGATTGTATCCTAGCAACTATAACTGTATTGACCCTGGCAGTTGTCATTATAATCTGTTTCTGATAAAGGTATAAAAAGTCTGGTTGCTTTTAATAAAATTGTCACACAATCAGTTGTGTTTTGGCCCTTCTAACGTGATCTGATTAAATTCCTTGTGGCCATTTCATGGCTATGGATGTAAAATATTATATATGCTAAAGGTGTATTATAGGGGAAAAGAACTGTGAAATACAATATCCTTGAAAAGATACAACAATTGCAATCACACATACTTTCATGCCATTACTGATTCTTAATAAGAATAGGTAAACCAACAGTCAAGTATGGATAGGGAATAGGTCAAAATCCCTTTCAAACAAAAGTCCTTGACAGCCTACTTCTATATAGGACCTACCTTGTGACACCTCCTTATCAGTGATTACATCCAGCATTTTATGGGTTCTTCAATACATGAGCCTTTAGGGGAATATTTTATATTCAAACCACAATACTACTCATAAAATTTCTGTAGCTCAAGATTTCTTACTAATGCCGGGCGTGGTGGCACATGCCTTTAATTCCAGCATTTGGGAGGCAGAGGCAGCCGAATTTCTGAGTTCAAGGCCAGCCTGGTTTACAGAGTGAGTTCCAGGACAGCCAGGGCTATATAGAGAAACTCTGTCTTACCCCCACCCCCCAAAATTTCTTACTAATATCTACAACCCTTGGTCTAACAGAACAGAGAACAGACTATCATTGACTTTATACTAGCTTTTGATGCCTTGTACTCCATTTACTGTTAAATCTAAATTTTGTTTCTCTCAGATGTTTCTTATAATATTAAAAGTATTCATACACACACGCACATATGCATACATATAATGTGTATGTGTGTGTGTAACTATGGAGTTGCCTTGACATAGTTGCCTTGAGAGGCATGTGTCATAGGTTTTACAGGTTAGAGTCCATTACTCCTGGATCACAATGTGCCTTCCAGTTCCTAAGAGACTGAAGCAGTCCTTTGGGCAATGAATCCTTCCTGCTCACTTGTGTTTCTCTGTATGTTTGCTTAGTAGTCAAGGAAGCATGAAAACTTGACAGGACAGTTGGCCTTTGATACTATTCTTGTGTATCCTGCATAATCTGACAGAGACAGAGATAGGTAGAGATAGACATATGACTATAAGTCAACATACTACATAGATTCCTTGTCATTAATTTTTATTTTATTATGCACAATAGGCAAGTTACAGAATCAGGCTAGGTGTCATTCAACAGATGAATAGATAAGGAAACTGTGGTAAATACATATGATGGAACTTTCCTGAGTAGTAATGTAAACTAAAATTATGTCTAGAAAATTGTTGCAAATGGAGGCCACCTTATTAAGTCATTGAAGAGGGAAAATAATGTTTCCCTTTCACTCTAAATTGTGGATACTGTAGCTCTGTATAGCTCCTTGATGTATAGCATAAAGTAGGAGAATATGGGAAGGAAGTAGACTATCAGAGAATAATGTCAAAATGAAAGAAAATGAGTGAATTTTATCAATGTATAGAATGAGCTTGAAGGAATATATCAGTACAAAACTCAATGCTATGTATAATGAATATACATAGCATTTTGAGAAAGTGACAACAACGAAGGAAGTCGGGGGTGGGTATGGGGGACTTTTGGGATAGCATTGGAAATGTAAATGAGGAAAATACCTAATTTAAAAAAAGTGATTTTAGGGCTTAGGATTATAGTTCAGTGGTTGAGAGCATGCCTACCTTGGATGATACTTTGCCCACCAGGATGATATCCTGGACTCAATTTCAAACACCAAAATAAAAGGGGACTCTATGGAAGGTTCACAGGTGCTAAAATTAAAGATAGTGATGGTTTTGAATTCTTTTAAATTAAATGAATTGTGACAAGAATTCAAGAGGGGATGTCATCAGTCAAAGGAGTATTGATGAGATGTCAGATGAAGATGAGAAACAGCTACTTGGAAGTTGTGACAAGGTCACCATGACACAGAATAAAAGAAGGTGGCTGCGTTGGGTACATTCTACAGGGTTGTGAGAAGGTCACATTTAAGGGTGAAGGAGTTTTGGAGAAGTGACATCTACAAAGTGGAGTTCTGAGGTTACTGCATGGCTGCTTTGGGTCACTTTCAATGTAATTTGGGAACAAAGGAAAGCATACAAAGCTATAGTTTTTTTGTTTTGTTTTTTTTTTTTTTTAGTATAGTCTGCCAAGTATACGTACAAAGGACAAAGCTGTTCCAAGTTTTATTGTAACAATTTATAAACCAGTCCAAAACCAAAACTTTCTAGAAAGTGCACGACATTAACAAAATGCTTATGTTAGTGATTTATTCTTAGGGTGAAGGAAAAAAGCTGAGGTTGCAAATTTTCTTAATTGCAGGACGTACAGAAAGTTGCAAATAGAAGAAATGGAGTTCAGAGCAGAGAGAAAGACTCTTCTGAGAAAATTCTAGTACCACAGAACCTGATGTCTATAAATACAGAGAAAGTGAGCTAAACAAATGCTACCATGCATGCATGGCTCTATCTTCCAGATTTTTGATATGCTACAACCAAGGGGAGTGGGTGGGTAGGGGAGTGGGTGGGGGAGGGTATGAGGGACTTTTGGGATATCACTGGCAATGTAAATGAAGAAAATACCTAATTTAAAAAAAAAAACTCTGACCACTGTTTCTTCCCTAAGAAGACAGTAATCTGCAACTATAAGGTAAAATAACATTTATTTATTCATTCATTTATTTATTTATTTATTTATTTATTTATTTATTTATTTTCCCTATAAGTTGCTTTCATCAAGGTGTTTATAGCAGCAGTAGGAGACAAAACTAAGACAATTTCCTGTCTGCTTTCCGAATACCTCTTCAACCTATTAATGGTCTCTTGATGAGCTATAGAAGAGGTAGTTTTATTATCATCTAAAACATCCATGCATTGTTCGAGAAAGGCTGTGAATTCAACAGTGACTTTTAGAATAGGAATAAGGCTATGCTGTGGTCTTCCTTGCAGCATCCAAAAAAATCAACCAACCACAAGGGCAGTCTGCCCACTGCTGTAGAAGTAATGGCTACTTCACTAACAGTTTCCAAGTCTTGGCATCCAATCATAAAGATAGGATTTATCTTCCACAATTTGAAAATGAGGAGGTGGTTGTACAGTTAAGATTATTGGCTGCTCTACTAGAGGACCCATGACAGACATTCTAGGGGACAGATAGACTTTCATTAAGAGACCTACCCAATAAGAAATGATTTGTGAACATTTGAAACTGGCCATCATAATTTAAAATAGATGTTCCATAAATATTCCTTGAAACAAGGTATTTTTAAAATTACCTTATACATATATAAAAACATATGAAATGATGTACTTATATATTAAAATATTCATTGTTATCATACAAATCAGATTATTAATCATTTTATACTCTTCTGTTGTAGAATTTATAATATATTATCAATTATTATATACTGGCTGAGTAAAACACTAATCTATGAGTATAGCAGAATGTCATTAGGGGTCACTTTATGGTTATGATCCTTTTGTAGAACAGCCATGTTTAATTTTCTTCTAGGGTCATGGCTTATCTAGATTCAGACTCTTTACCACCCAACCTTTGATGGGTATGGGCTGATCTCATGGAGTGGGCCCAGACCTGAAATCCAGAGAGGTATTGGTTGGATACTCCCACATTTAATTTGTGCCACCATTTCAAGCAGTATACCTTTCAGGCATGTATACATTGTAGATCACAGGGTTTGTAGCTACTTTGGTGTTTACCTTTCTACACTGGTGGTGTGCAGAGTAACTTCCACTTCTATGAACACTAGTTAGTACTCACAAAAGCTCTAGGTAGGCATGAGTTTGAATTCCCCATATGCAACGAACTGTGTAGGTATTGTCTTTAGCAACAGGTCTCCTCATCAGCTTGTGGAGAGCCACTTCACAGGGATCCTTTGAACAACTTGATTAAATATAATCCATAGATATTCATATGGGGCACTGTCTCACCATATCATTTGAAAATTCCATGTAGAGCATCCTTACAGTTGTATACATTTTAGGAAGATGTTCTATAGTAGGGTTCCATATGAACTCATGGATGACCCTTTGTTTTACTTGTCCCTCTGTGTATCCCCCTATCAGCCCTCCCTTCTCTCTACACGTCTTGTTTAATCCTCGTATCCCAGGTCTCCACCCAGTCTATTTATAATAATCTATTCAATTTTCCCTTTCTGGGGGGATCCATATCTCACATCTAACCATTTACTCTACCAAATTTCTGTGGCTAAGTAGATTATAGCTGTATATGCATTTATTTTTCCTAGAGAACTTTGATTTGAGGGAGATTTGAAATAAAATACACACATTTGAACTCCACCTGAAATAGAAATGCAAAACATTATTAAAATCTATGCATACTATACAATTTGGGAATTGAACAGGATTGACATGGAACAGCAACCTAGAATTGCTATTGAGTGAGATTTATAGTACATGTTCTGTTACCCCCAGTTTTGTAAGTAATGGGGTTTTCTGCTTATTTGAATAGCTGATTTAACCTAAATATTGGGTTTTAATTTCAACTCTCCATTCATTTGCCATATTCAGTGTTCTATCTCTTTGAATAATTCTTTGAATAATTCTTTATTACATATCAGATACATGGTGAACACCTATTTAGCAGTCACTGTACTATTACAATATTAAATTTTGTCTTTGTAATTATATTCACAAATAGATTACCCTGATAGCAGATGAATATAAGGAGACCACTGTCAACATAGTGTGTGTGTGTTTGTGTGCATTGTGTGTGTGTGTGTAAATGCATATAATCAGTAAGAAAAATTTGATGTTATCAGTTTTAATTTTTGATATCATTCATCATAAATGTAAAGTATTACAAAAATTTTTATTGATTTGTTCATTTATGGTTAGTGGCAAGAAGCAAAGCCAAGACTTAAATGATAGCTCATGAAATATCAACTTCAACTCCCTTTCCCAACCTTGTGAAAATATCAACTTTACTATTTTAATATAAATTAGAAGTTAGTAGTTGCAACCTTATAATAGTGATACTATTCAGTGCTATATTTTCATTCTTAAAAGCTGTTTATCCTCCCTGGGTTAATTTATTTCTTTGTTTTGACATGCTTAATTTTGCCTAAACCCATCTTTCATTCTTCTCAGATGTGTCATAACTTCATAGTACCCATTGCAAAGTATCATTTTATTCCTTCAACATCATCATGAGACTTTCTAGGTTCCCATATTCCTACATGGCTACTCACTTTCTATACTATAATGGCTCTTGTTTTTCTGAAAGTTGTTTTACATACTTTGGAGGTCTAGGATTTTGTAGGTGTCTAAGAAAGGTATAGATGAATTAAAACTCCCAAGAACTTCTTGGTCCAATGTACATTTCACAGAAAATCTATTGTTAATTCTGTTCATTAGCAATAATAATTCTCTATTAAAAATATTTTATCCCCTTCCCCACAGCTTTCTGCAGTTACTTATATTTATTTATTTAGTGTTGAGGTCTCATGGGCTTTTGTTTTCCAACCATCATTGCGATGCTCAGTGACAAATAGTCAGCCTTGCATATACATAAAAATTACATTATACAGATTTAATAGGTCATAATTAGAATCTATACACATACATGTAAATCTATACACATACATAATTAGAATCTATACACATACATATATATACACACACACATATAGCAATAATTGAGTGAATAGGCTATCAATGTGAACAAGAGTGGCCAGGGTTATACAAGAGGGTTTGGAAGGAAAAAAGAGAAAGGTTATAATTATATTATAATCTCTGAAAAGGTAAAAAAAAAGTTTTACCTTTATACGTTTTCTTTTTTTACAAAATATACATCTATGACATATCAGTGTATTGTTCAACCATCATCAGAGAAGCTTATCACAGTGAATAGTAATTAGCATAAAGAGCCAGAAATAGACAACATGTAGAAAGTGATGGACTTTGGAATGTACAGTCCTAAATGGCTTGTCTTTATGACACACCTTAAGGCTAAGGGGATCTATGTGAGAAGGGAACCAAAATCAATATTGTTAGGCTACTTTGAGGAAACATTATCCAGACTCATTGTTACAGAGGAACAATATCTGTACAA
The DNA here is from genome assembly GCF_000001635.26 of Mus musculus. Lineage (NCBI taxonomy): Eukaryota > Metazoa > Chordata > Mammalia > Rodentia > Muridae > Mus > Mus musculus. The sequence goes on from NC_000069.6 coordinate 114,407,465, forward strand.
ACTCAAGCCACATGGACCCTTCCCCTAAGATAAATCACACATGGACAAGTGGTTGTGGACAGAAAATTAAAATACTAAAAAAGAATCTACAGAAACTGAAATATGCTGGGAGAAATGAAATCAGTTTTGTTTTGTTTATTTTAATGCATTGATGCTGTATGTATCAACCACAGCCCAGGCCAACACAGATCATACTCCATGTTTTTAGTGGCATTTTTCTTGAAGAGAACAAGAGTATGAAGTTAGGTGGGTAGTGAGTGGACTGTCATGGAGAGGAGGAAGACAGGAAGGACTCTGATAAAAGAATATTTTAAAGAATGTAACAAAATCTTACATGGAGTTTTTAAAATAAAAATTTAAAAATAAAGAAGAGGTGAAATTCCATATAAATATTTTTCTTGGCAGCAATATTTTTACATACCTCACTAATAATTAATGCTGGAGAGTATTTTTTACATATAAGGCCTATATTTCACACCTTATTCTTCAACATTGACATTCCTTTCTGTCTGAAGATTTCTTTCTTTTTAAAATTCTACAATAGTTTTTTAGTTGGCAGTTTACTTTTTTATTAGGAAAAATGTAAATTGATTATCATATTACTTCTCATTTCAAATACTGGACTGTTGGAATTTCGAGATAGTTCAAAAATTGTGAAAATACCTGCCAAGCAAGCCTAATGATCCATACTGATCCTCAGAATCTACTTAAAAAATCAGATGCTGTGGTGCACATCTGTAATCCAAACAATCTTATGATGAGATGGGAGGTGGAGAGACAGGACAGTTGCCCAGGAGCTCATGGTCCAGGTAGCCTGGACTGTGCAATGCAGCATAAGATACAAGGACAGGCTTAATATGTAGGAAGGTGAAGCAGGGCGTGGTGGCGCACGCCTTTAATCCCAGCACTTGGGAGGCAGAGGCAGGTGGATTTCTGAGTTCGAGGCCAGCCTGGTCTACAGAGTGAGTTCCAGGACAGCCAAGGCTACACAGAGAAACCCTGTCTCAAAAAAACAAAAACAAAACAAAACAAAACAAAAACAAACAACAAAAAAAAGGAAGGTGAAAACCATTTACAGAAGTTGTCATATGACCTTTCTGTCAACCTCATATACAGGGTGGCTCAAGTGAGAGCCACCTTTCTGTCTTGTCTTTTTCTCATGTACATGAGAAATAATAATAATAATAATAATAATAATAATAATAATAATAATAATAAATTGTGTATCTGCTATTTTCTACTTCAAGACATAACTGTTGGTGGTACTATTTTGAAAATAGAAAGGTTCTTCTCTGCTTACTGACTTTTTCAAATGACTTCTTTTTTAAAAAATATTTTTTATTACATATTTTCCTCAATTACATTTCCAATGCTATCTCAAAAGTCCCCCATACCCTCTTTGGAGGCAACACCTGACATAGGCCCTTATCCACTTATAAAGGTTCTTTCTCAAATAAATCTGGTACCAATTGTCAATCTATATTGCCAAAATTTTGTTAAAATCTACAGATATATTATTAACTTTTACTCTTTTGTACTAAAACTTTATAACATCTTTATTTTTATCGTAAGTTTAGTTGGACCCCAAATATGAGAAGCAAGAAATTCAAATATTCCTGTTTTGAGATCAAGGTTTTTGCTCACCTTTACTGAATATCAAGTATGAGAAGCCAAGACTTTAGCTGTTTTTAACATCAGGGTCTGGTAGATAGGAATGATACTGCTCTTATTTTACATATGTGGTACCTAAGGCTTTTTTTTTAAACCATATGGTTGTACAGAGATTATTAATCAGGTTTCCTTAGCCATCTCTGCTTGTTCTCTGTAACTTTACTTTAAATTTCCCTTAATATTTGACTAATGGAACATTTATTTCTTATTAGTTAACATTACAGGAATTTTGTGGGAGCAAACATTGGTAGATTAAATATAAGAGAAAACAAGTCATTTTTCCAGTATCCTTCTTTGAGACATTTTAGAGTGGATTAACATCTCTCCAACTGCCTTTTAGCCCCTTTAAGATTTTCCTTTTTCTTCTTCAGTCCACTTTACCCACTTCTATGTTACAGTTCTCATAATCATTAATGGCTTCTTGCTGTTATTAGTTTTTGAAAATGTTACTATCCCATGTTACTGCCCTTAAAAGGGTTTTGTTCTATAAACAGTCTCCTTTTCCATGGTCCTTAGGTTAGAAAAGTTTGTTAAGATTTCCCTGACACCAAAACTTGTATTATAAGAAAACAAATTTTGATATGCACTATGTTCTGTCTTATATTTGTATCTCCATGTATAAGCACTGAATATATATGTATATAAATTATTATTATTATTATTATTATTATTATTATTATATTCTGTACTGAAGGTCCATATAGCTCATTAGAAATTGTTATAAATATGTGAAAAATACTCAAGATCTTTTACAATCTAATTATATTCAATTAAAAGTGTTGACTGTACTTAAAACAAATTGAGAAGTGGAATAAAAAATGAACTTTAAGAATAGAATGTTCGTAGCTTGATGGAAACATAACACACACTCTTGAAAAGTTGACATTACATTACTGTGTGGGTTATTCAAATTCATCACAGGTATTTTTCATTCTAAGAAAACACAGAATGGTCAAGGTCAAAATGATTTCCACAATGAAACCACATTTCTGCCTTGGAATACATTGATTAATCTATCCCACATCCATCTATCAAAGCTATTTGTGAAGGAATGATCTAGAACACACTGTTTACATGATCATTTTTTTTAATTCTTTTTTTTTTTATAATCCAGACTTCATCCCCCTCCCGGTCTGCCCCCTGTCGACCATTGACCATTCTCAATCCCATAACTCCTTCCCACCTCTGTCTCCAAGAGGGTGCCCCCATCCTCCACTCCCACTCCAGCAGGCCTCCCCACTCCCAAGGGCCTCAAATCTCTTGAGGGTTAAGTGAATCTTCTCTCACTGAGGACATACCAGGCACTCCTCTGTTGTATATGAGTTGGGGGCCTCATATCAACTGGTGTAGCTGCCTGGTTGGTGACTCATGTCTGAGAGATCTCAAGGTCCAGGTCAATTGAGACTGCTAGTCTTCCCATGGGGCAATAAATAAGGTTTATTTGTTCCTGGATTCCTACAATACTGTGTAAGGTGGAGACGTTGTTCTAAATTCTATTGAAGACAAAACTCCTTTCCCCAATCAAGTTCTACCCACCTGTCAATCTACACTAAAGTTCATGGCTTGCTTCTAAGTAAAATCATAATGTCAGTTTTCATGTGATAGATGACCATGATCACATAAAAGAACCCTCTGTGATTATGTGTTGTAATTTCAAGAATAAAAGCATTTATTTCTGAGAAAGGCTTATAGTATATGTATAGGATTCAGTATCAGTCTTTTGAGATTGTCTGCTGCAATGGAAAAGTACATTTTTTAGTAAAATTGACTTAATTCAGCTACATTGTTTATTTTGTTTTTTTCAGCCTAGATGAGGGCAATAACATATTGTTATTCTCCCACAATATAGCTTTTAAACGATTTCATTTCTCCAATGATGAAATAAGCCTCACTAGGATGCACCTAACATGGTTTGAATTCCCAAGTCATTTCTGTTTTATTTGGAGTGGTTTTGCAATATAATGACTTAAGTCATCTGAGGGCTGCGAGGGAAAGCATGTTCATATTGATTGCCAAAATCTGTCAATATTGCCTCTGTGCAGAATGGCAGGATTCAAGATCTCCACTTCTTATTTTTACCTCAGGATCTAATTATGCTACTGTTCTGCCTCAGAGAGGAGACTACCATAGCAATTATTAATCCAAATTTGAAGTCAGGTTTTCTGAGCCTAAATTTTGATTCTCTTGTTCACTAGCTGTTCTAGTAGTTTTGGGTCTGTTCCTATGACAGATATGCTGACCAAAAGCAATTTTGAGGAAGAGAGGGTTTATTTGGCTTAAGATTTCACATTATAATAGAACATGAAAGGAAACTGAGGCAAAAACTTGAAGGCAGGCCTGCTTGCTATTTCAACACTAATTCTCACCAGGGAGCCAACTTCACTGCCAAAATAGTTGGACAGAAATTTAAATGTTACTTGTTGCCTGACAGGCAGATCTATAATCTGCTAGCTTTCTTATACTCTTCAAAACTGTCTTCTTACAAAAGCATGCTCTCCACATACAGGGTGAATCCTCCTACTTAAATTGAACCCCATGGAAAAGAGGGGAATAATTGTAGGAGCCAGAAGGTCTGGAGTACCAGGAGAACAGGGTCCAGAGAGCCAACTAAGCAGGGCTCACTGGGGTTGAGGGCTAATGTAGCAAATACTCAGCCTTCAAGGGTTTACACTTGGTCCTCTGTAAATACATTATGGTTGTTAGCTTGGTATATTGTGGGATGCCTAAGAGTGGGAGTGGGGATGTCTGACTCTTTCTGCCTGCACTTGGGACCATATGCCTCCTACTGTTTTCCCTAGTCCAGCCTTGATAGACAGGTTTGTGCCTAGTCTTATTGGAGCTTATTATGCTGTTTGTCTGATATACCTGAGAGGCCTGCTATTTTCTGAAGGGAAATGAAGTAAGAGTGAATCTGGGATAGAAGGGAGATGGGAGAAGACACAGAGAGTTGTGCATTGTGTGAGAGAATAATAAAAAAAAAGAATCAAAACAATCCCACACAAACATGCTCAGGATCAATACTGGTTGATTTTTGTCAACTTGATAAAAAGTTGAAAAGAGGATGTTTCAATTGAGGAATTGCCTATGTCTCCTGGCATATAGTTAGGCCTGTCGGGCTTTTTTTTTTTTTTTTGGTTAATAAATAACATAAAAGTGCCCTGCTCATTATGGGTAGTGCCACCTCTGAGCTGGTAGTAGTTGGGTGTATAAAAAAGCAAACTGAACAAGCCATGAAGAATAGTAGAGGTACTGGGCAAGGCAAAAAGCAACATTCATCCATGACTTCTAGCAGTTCCTACTTTTAGGTTCCTGATTTCAGTTCCTGTTCTGACTTTCCTCAGGGATGGGGTATGACCTGAAAGAATTGGAAGCTGATGTAAAAATTGTAAGATCTCTCCTCCCCAAGTTGCTTTCGGTTTGTTGTGTTTATTCTCAGCAATAGAAACATTACCTAGGACACTTCCCCACCTAGTATTACTAATACTCCTTAAGAGTCTGCCAGGGCAGTGAGGCAGGAGTGGGTGGGTGGGGGGACACCCTCATAGGAGCAGGGAGTGTGGGAATAGGATAGGGAGTTTCAGAGGGGAACCTGGAAAGGAGATAACATTTGAAATGTAAATAAAGAAAATATCCAATAAAAAAGGAAAAAAGAGTCCTATCTGATTATTAATCAAAGGCCACAAAACTCCTCAAAAACACACACACACACACACACACACACACACATACACAGTTTTTTCCATACTTTGAAATAATAAACCTGCATATCCCCATGTCATGAAGCAGGCCCACTGCAGAACAGAAATCAAAAGTGTCCCTCAAAAGATGTGAGATTTCAAAAAGAAAAATTCCACAAATGTATCTAAACCCTTGTCTGACACCAAACACTTAGTAAATATTTGTGTGATTTAACACGGGTTATGAGAACTCTTCTCAAGGATAAAAGAACTTCTGGTGGAATCACCATGCCTGACCTAAAGCTTTACTACAGAGCAATTGTGATAAAAACTGCATGGTACTGGTATAGAGACAGACAAGTAGACCAATGGAATAGAATTGAGGACCCAGAAATGAACCCACACACCTATGGTCACTTGATCTTCGACAAGGGAGCTAAAACCATCCAGTGGAAGAAAGACAGCATTTTCAACAATTGGTGCTGGCACAACTGGTTGTTATCATGTAGAAGAATGTGAATTGATCCATTCCTATCTCCTTGTACTAAGGTCAAATCTAAGTGGATCAAGGAACTTCACATAAAACCAGAGACACTGAAACTTATAGAGGAGAAATTGGGGAAAAGCCTTGAAGATATGGGCACAGGGGAAAAATTCCTGAACAGAACAGCAATGGCTTGTGCTGTAAGATCGAGAATTGACAAATGGGACCTAATGAAACTCCAAAGTTTCTGCAAGGCAAAAGACACCGTCAATAAGACAAAAAGACCACCAACAGATTGGAAAAGGATCTTTACCAATCCTAAATCAGATAGGGGACTAACATCCAACATATATAAAGAACTCAAGAAGGTGGACTTCAGAAAATCAAATAACCCCATTAAAAAATGGGGCTCAGAACTGAACAAAGAATTCTCACCTGAGGAATACCGAATGGCAGAGAAGCACCTGAAAAAATGTTCAACATCCTTAATCATCAGGGAAATGCAAATCAAAACACCCCTGAGATTCCACCTCACACCAGTCAGAATGGCTAAGATCAAAAATTCAGGTGACAGCAGATGCTGGCGTGGATGTGGAGAAAGAGGAACACTCCTCCATTGTTGGTGGGATTGCAGGCTTGTAAACCACTCTGGAAATCAGTCTTGTGGTTCCTCAGAAAATTGGACATAGTACTACCGGAGGATCCAGCAATACCTCTCCTGGGCATATATCCAGAAGATGCCCCAACTGGTAAGAAGGACACATGTTCCACTATGTTCATAGCAGCCTTATTTATAATAGCCAGAAGCTGGAAAGAACCCAGATGCCCCTCAACAGAGGAATGGATACAGAAAATGTGGTACATCTACACAATGGAGTACTACTCAGCTATTAAAAAGAATGAATTTATGAAATTCCTAGCCAAATGGATGGACCTGGAGGGCATCATCTTGAGTGAGGTAACACATTCACAAAGGAACTCACACAATATGTACTCACTGATAAGTGGATATTAGCCCAAAACCTAGGATACCCAAGATATAAAATATAATTTCCTAAACACATGAATCTCAAGAAAAATGAAGACTAAAGTGTGGACACTATGCCCCTCCTTAGAAGTGGGAACAAAACACCCTTGGAAAGAGTTACAGAGACAAAGTTTGGAGCTGAGATGAATGGATGGACCATGTAGAGACTGCCATATCCAGGGATCCACCCCATAATCAACATCCAAACGCTGACACCATTGCATACACTAGCAAGATTTTATCGAAAGGACCCAGATGTAGCTGTCTCTTGTGAGACTATGCCAGGGCCTAGCAAACACAGAAGTGGATGCTCACAGTCAGCTAATGGATGGATCACAGGGCTCCCAATGGAGGAGCTAGAGAAAGTACCCAAGGAGCTAAAGGGATCTGCAACCCTATAGGTGGAACAACATCATGTACTAACCAGTACCCCGGAGCTCTTGACTTTAGCTGCATATGTATCAAAAGATGGCCTAGTCGGCCATCACTGGAAAGAGAGGCCCATTGGACACGCAAATTTTATATGCCCCAGTACAGGGGAATGCCAGGGCCAAAAAGGGGGAGTGGGTGGGTAGGGGAGTGGGGGTGGGTGGGTATGGGGGACTTTTGGTATAGCATTGGAAATGTAAATGAGCTAAATACCTAATAAAAAATTTAAAAAAAAGAACTCTGCAAACATATTATCATTAAAAACACACAAATTATGACCAGACATGGTTGTGCATATCTTTAATTCAGCACAGTGAAGGTAGAGCTCTGAGTTAAAGCCAGTCAACTCTATATAGTGAATTCCAGACCAACCAAAGCTGCATGGTGAGACTCTGCATCAATATATAAACAACTAAATACACACACACACAGTCTCTTTCCAAATGTATACTGGTTATGTAGGGTTGGTAGTTAAATCTAATCACCAGACTGCTCTGGTAAAATTAATTCCCCAATTTCTTGACTCATGACAACTAACTGTAGTAGTTGTACACAGTAGGGAGTGCTCTTGTAAGTTTGAGATTTGCACAGAAAGTAATACTTGAGCATTTGCTGAACTCATTAATATAAATTTTCTGCACTCCCCTACTTTTCTTCATGCAGGTGTAAGAGGTAATAATTTTCAATTCCTCTAGTCTGCAAAGGCTCATACAGATTCTAAAATCCAGCTTCAATGTTATCTACCTGGTGACATAGTCACAATAAACATCTATTACTTGAGAATATGGAAGAATTGATTTTCAACTCCATTTAGAGTATCTCTTCTTTTCATTACTTGCCCAGTACCTCAGGCATGTCATCCTCTTATTGTACCTCCAGTCAGTGTCTGCAACACACACACACACACACACACACACACACACACACACACACACAAATACAAGCACACCCAGGGAGGGAAGAAAGGAGGGAGGCAGATATAGTAAAATGGATGGGAGAGAAATAGAGAGAAGGGGATTGTGAATTTGTATGTGTAAGTGTGGCTGAGTTGTGTGCAAGTGTGCAAGACTTAGTATTGATTTTGAGATCAGAGGATCTCATGTATCAGTCTTCAATGTCCTTATCTGAGATTTAATCAATTATTGATTAAATCTGTGTACACCTTTTCAGAGGAGTATTAAAATTACATATATTTTGGGGGTCCATGAGTCACTCCACAAACCACACAAAATCGATCACAGTCAGACAGGTATGGTTTATTGAAAATATATCCTAAGACTGATCAGATTAGGGATGCAGCTCAGGCTATGCAATGAACATCTTTCTCTCTCAGCTTTTAAAGAGCACACACACACACACACACACACACACACACACACACATATGTAAAACAACAAAAAACCAAAACCGTAATGAGCTCATTTCCTGATGTAGAAAGTGCTGCATGGTAGTCAGCTCTGACTCAAAACATTTTATACATAACAGTACATATTGACTTTTAACTTGATGAGTCCTATGTAAAGCTTTGTGGAATATCTTAAGATTAACAAATCTCAGAACACACAGAACATAACAGGGTATGTGGTCAGCATGACTCTGCTCTGAGTCAATGTTATTTTTCTGTCAAATGATTGTCAGGAATTTAAATCAACAGTATGAAATAGCTGTCAGGTATAGAACAAAATGACTACAGTTATGCTTGGGTTGAGAGGCTGACCTCAGCAAGCACATGCTCCCATGTTCAGACTTTGTAGGTTCTGAGCATCTTAGGTGCTTATGGGGGTGCTCAGACCTCAGCAAGCACATGCTCCCATGTTCAGACCTTGAGGGTTCTGGGCATCTTAGGTGCTTATGGGGGTGCTCAGACCACAGCAGGCACATGCTCCCATGTTCAGACCTTGAGGGTTCTGGGCATCTTAGGTGCTTATGGGGGTGCTCAGACCACAGCAAGCACATGCTCCCATGTTCAGACCTTGAGGGTTCTGAGCATCTTAGGTGCTTATGGTTCTACCACAAGCACTTTACCTACTTAACTCCTCAGCACATGACATGCATGCTTATGTAACGTTTCTCATTGCTATTCAAACATCTCCATAATGAAATGATAAGCTTGCACATTTTTACAGCCATTGCTACCTATTTAAGCATGTCCACCTAGGTGGGTGAAAAAAATCATGTGAGTAATGTTTCATGAGCTTGTGAGATAGGAACGTATAATGAAAAATTACAAATTATAATTATTCTAAATATCAGATTTTGAATAAAATGTCCTAAATTTATAACCCTCCAAAGCAACAAAAAACCTCTTAATTAAATGGATTCACACCTTAACAGAAAATATTATTTTAATTTTACAGTTGAACATAGAGGATTAATAGAATTACCTAGAGATATGGGACCTTTAAGTAAGTATTGAAGATATTATTGTCTTTACCTATAAATTCATCTTTCTTAGATCCTTTACTATTTGTCATCTTATAAAATATCATTTTATTATGTTTGTGGTTTTACAGAATTAAGTTATTATTTCTCATTCACTAAGATATTTTCTACTAATAAGTACTGGAATATCTTCAATATTTGTAGAAAAAGATGTGCAGTAAAACTTAAGATGATATTGATTATATGTTCAGAATTATAAAATATAATCAGAGACAATATGTTCTGAAGTGAGAAAGCAAACTGGAACTTCACCTGTGTTTCAAAAACCATCTAATTATTTCAGTGCCTAAGCTAAAAGTCATTATTATATTATGTAGTAATTGGAAGAAACAAATTAATGAATAAAAATAATTTTCATTTGTACACACAAACATAACATGTATGATCATGTGCTATTATGGTGAGCTTCTCACATGAATCTGCAACCACCATATATTAAAAATATTTGAAACCCTGCTGTTTTTGTTTTCAACATCATTACTTATGAAAAATTACACACAAATATGTATTTAATGTGTATGAGTGTGTCTGTTCTCTGTGTAGAAAGAAGAGGTGGGCTGAGCCCTTGGAACTATAGAAGAAAAAGAAACAAAACTATACATAAAAACAACTATAGAAACAGACTTTGTGAGCAGATATGTAGATCAAATGCAAGTATATTTTATTATATCATTTGATACGAAAGAAGTGGTAGACTTGGCATCTGCAGCAGTTCTTAAAATGTGCATGCTGAAGGTCAACTGAATTTACATTCTGTAATCTAATCAATTGGATTAAATCAAGCCTTCAGCATTCAAACCTCTTTTTCTTCTTTTCCAAGTAATATGTTATCCTACATTTGTCAATAAAAATGTATTTGTATCATAGTATTTAATGTTCTCACTGGATTCTATTGATCAACAGAACTATGATTTATTCAACCAATTCTTATTTTCATTTATTTAGATTGAATTCATTTACATGAAGTATAAATATTCTAGCACAAAAAAGACATAACAAAAAAACAACAAAAAATATTCTAGCACAGCTACATAACCTAACCTAGTCATGATGTACTCTCAGATAAACTAAAACTAAAAAAATAAGGTCGATACCTGACCTGAACTCTGAAAACAAGTCAATATAAACAAAGTATAAAAAAGGTTGATGGACCGACCATCCGAGACTGCCCCACCCATGGATCCATTCCATAATCAGCCACCAAATGCAGACACTATTGCATATGCCAGCAAGATTTTACTAAAAGCAATCTGAAGTAGCTGTCTCTTGTGAGGCTATGCCAGTGCCTGGCAAATACAGAAGTGGATGCTCACAGTCAGCTATTGGATGGAACACAGGGCCCCCAATGGAGAAGCTAGAGAAAGTACCTAAGGAGCTAAAGGGGTCTGCAACCCTATAGGTGGAACAACAATATGAACTAACCAGTACCCCACAGCTCTTGTCTCTAGCTGCATATGTATCAGAAGATGGCCTAGTCAGCCATCATTGGGAATAGAGGCCCCTTGGACTTGCAAATTTTATATACTCCCAGTACAGGGGAACACTAGGGCCAAAAAGTGGGAGTGGGTGGGTAGAGGAGCAGGGTGGGGGAGGGTATAGGGAACTTTCTGGATAGCATTAGAAATGTAAAGGAAGAAAATATCTAATAAAAAACTGAAAACAAAATAAAACAAAAAAAGGTTCAGCAACACAGTTTATAAAACTGAAGAGACATGGCAATGAATCCCAAACTGAGAATATATGTTGACGTTGGAAGAAACAACCAAAAAAAAAAAAAAGACATCATAGGGGTGTGTTCTACTACCTCTATACTGGCTTTTTATTATAAAAAAAAAAAAAAAGAAAGAAAGAAACCACTTGTTACCTTACAATTTTTGTGCGATACTGTATGAAAGCTGGCTAGATGTTGCATCAATTTGTAATTACTAAGCAAAAGTTAGATTTCATGGTCATATATGTTTACTAAGTTCAAGATTCTGAATATGTATCAAATTATTTTAATTTCTTACTTTTATTGAAGTTATTAAGGTCAGATTCAAGATGCCAGGATCTTCAGAGTCTGGTGAGGAAACACTTCTGTTCACTGATATCGTCATGATGTAGGAAGAGTGATGAAATTCTGTATAGTCTTCAACAAAGTCCGCTTATTTAAATCAAGAGAAATAATTTTAGTTTGTGTATGGAAAGTAATTACCAAGTCTAAAGTTATGTGTGTATTTTATTATTATGATTAGTTTTACGTTTTTTCCTGAGTGTTTCACATTTAATATTTATTTCCATGCTTCTAAATTGTTTTGTCTAAGACATGAGATGATTTTGTTTTAACATACAGTTATTCAACAATCTAGCAACCTTTATTAAAAGACTGTCATTTAAGTGATTTTTTTACTAAAGTAATATTTCAGATAATTGTGACACTGTTTACTATGTTTACAAAAACACTTGATGCTAAGTAATAATGATAGATGCTTTGATTTCCCAGGGCTGCTATGTTATAGTAAATGGCGACAGGTGGTGTGAAACATTGAGAATTGTGTGGTATACAGAATAGTAGTAAGGTATAGGCAAGGTTAGTTGATTTGGTGGCTGTGGTATAAAATATCTTCCATATTGCTTTGCTTGTTTCTGGAAACGAAACATACCATTGGCACTTCTTACAGATAGAAAATTCTATCTTTTCTTTATCTATACATTGCCTTTATTTTGTGATAATGCACTTCATCTCTTATAGAATTTGGGACATATTATTTATTCCAGCATGGTGTCTTCTTCTGGGGTTTTAACTAATGAATAGCATCTAAAAGTTAACCTTACTGAAATAATATTAGATCCCCAGTTCTCAATGAACATGTGATATGTGATCTACTAAGCAATCTATATGAATACAAATCAACACCACTAGCTGAAAAACTAAATACATTTGGAAAGTTTTCTCACAGTAAAATTGAAAGCAAATAAATGATCTCTCTCAATAGACAAAGTTGAAAGATTCTAACCAACTGCTGAAATAGCACACTGAATCAAAATTACAGATATGTAGGAGTTATTTCATGATTGCATAAGTAATTGGAGAAGTAAATATATGTAAGGGGTAGGGAATACTTTTGAAGTTTCCAACAATTTCAGGTAAATAAGAAGTAGAGTCAATCATTTCATTGTGAGCTGCAAATAGTAACTTCCTTCTGTAGAGTTTAGAATGGAAAGTGGGTGAGATAGGTTGTTGTAGAGACACGGTAACCACATCAGGGAGCCAAGAGAAATATGGACATTGATAAATTTAATATATAGCATACAATCTTAGCACAGTGAAATGATAATAATACTTATCCTTTGTGGTTTCCCTCATATAATTCATTATAATTGTAAGAATAATGTGGGGTAAAAATCTCAATTAACATTTCACATAGCATTCTTTATGATTATCAAAGTCATTTAAAGTAAGGAAAGTTTAAGAAAAAATAGCAGGCATTAGGAACATAGGTGTTATTGTGAAGATACACATGTAATGTGTGTCTTAAGTGAGAGCAGAAATAGAAGAGGTAAAACCTTAAAATTATGACTCAAGTATATAGTATATTTAATGCTGTTTTATTAACTTATGAGAAATGCATCATACTAATTAGGAAGAAGAGTTTGTGAGTACTTATATTATCAGATTCCTCTGCAATCTACTACTATAGTACTTACTGATTATTGAAAAGTAGCAAATGTATTTTTCTTACATTTCTCAATTTATTTTCTACCTTTAAACAGCAAATTCAACTTAGCAATTATATTTTTATAAAATTATATTTTGATTATTTTTAAAAGCAATACTCATTTGTTGTTAAGACATACAGGGAGACACATACACACATGCAATATTAAGCAATATATGCTACTATGTAATATTTTTATAACACCTCTAGGTTTAACACCAAGTGATAAAACATGTCAAGCAATTCTTTCATCTACAAACTCTCCCAATGTTGGACTTTTCTAAAGATCATCTTTCAAAGATTATTTGTGTTGTCTTCATATTTCAATCTGTACACATGATGCTCCCCCCTGAATGCCTGTATGTGTTTCTCTTTAAATATTGTCTTGTGATAACTTTCTATTTCGTTGGTTGGCCCATGCCTTCCCAGTACTATATTTTTCCATTGCTTGTTATCTTTATTTATTTTTATGAGACCATGCTTTAGTAATTTCTGAATGAATTCAAAGGGGATAATGTTTGAGGTCTTTTTCTATTAAAATGATTTTGGTTTATCCCTGAACCTATTCAGAAATTTTAGTGAGTAAAAAAGTAAGTGTTATGAACTATTAATAAGGTTTGTTTCTCAGAAATTCATATTATATTATTTAATTTTTAGGATTTAATATGATATTTGTGGTTTTATAATGTTATTCATGATTACTTTATGCAGACTATATCTCTTTCTCTATCATCTCCATCTCCATCTCCATCTCTATCTCTATCTAAATCATCTATATCTATCTAACCCTCCATTGTAGTGCTGGAAACTAACTTAAATAGACTAGAAGAGCATAAAACACACTTAATGACTGAACAATCTTCTATCCTCCAAACTGACTTTTTTACCTAAATGAGGACTCAGGAATGTTTAGAGATCTTAAAACAAAAACAAAAACAAAAACAAAAACACAACAACCTATACTCTATATTCCTGAAGCTTGTAATTTCCTACAATTGGGTAACAAACAATGGTGTAATAAAACAAATTTTAATATAAAATAATAAAAAACAATGAATTTTCTGATGAAACACAACTTGACTTATAAAGGCATTTTGTGAACTTCTGCATTTCCAAACCATCCAGGCATGATTTCTTACGTCTTTGCCCTAAGTTACCTTAGAAGACAGCTTTGAGAAAATGTCTGTCACGGGAACTAAAGCCATTATTAGACTCAAGCAATGCGAAGAATTACAAAATATTTTATTGCAATAACAGTACCTGAGAAAAGTCATCTTTTAAGACATGCATTGCTTTCTTTTAAAACAGCAGAATACAAATCAGTCTGGAACCCAATATTTCTGGGTCTGTAAAGCTACCTCAAAGGCAAAACACGGTTATTTCTCACAGGTTAAATCACTCAATCAATTAAATTAGCCAGAGTTCCATGAATAAGAACCATTGCACTGTTATCTAATTCAGTAAAAACCTTTTCAGACATATTTACTACTTTCTAAGATGTGCTTCTACAAAATCAATGGCCTGTGTCTTAACAATTGTAATGCATTTATATGTCCAACTTTTCATTTGAATTAGATACTATTCTTTAATTTCTATCAAATATCATTAAGTAACATGTCTGACATAATAGCCATATGCTGTATATTGAATATACACTAACCATGAGCAGAGTAAACAAAACCTCAACATTGATCAAACAAGCTTATTTTGTAATTCAAATCTCTCTTTGCCTTGTATGTTAAACTCAGAACAATACACTTTCTGACACTTGCCTACCTTGTGTGGAAAACATATTAACTTACCAAACCCCCTAAAAGTATAAGCACAGGTTAGGATCAATTATTAAGTACCAAGTAGCAGCTACGTTCCTGCTTTAAAAGTCTCAGTCTCACTATGTACATCATGTCAATCATGAGTGGGTGATTCTAACACAAAAGTTTTCTCCTACTATATTTCTGCAACTCCCAACTGCACATTAGTTCTTTTGAAAATGCAATGATACAAATACAGAACTGTAATAGTTTAAGCCATTATTTAAAAAACTGCAATCACCTACAGTTCTTAGAAACAAGACAGCTAGTTCTTACAGTTCTAGATGCTGGGCAGTTTAGATCAAGGTACCTACAGATTCAATGTGCTGAGGTTTGTTTCTTGTAACATAAGTGGAACATTTTTGCTGCGTCCTCACATGATAGATGAAGCAAATGAGCCCTCTGAGTTTACTATACATTAACAGTATTCAAACAAAATGCAAACTATATGTAAGTGGGGACAATGCTTAGTGTTTTAGAAAAACAACATAATTACACTGAAGTTCCATGTGGTCACACTGCCTCTTTACTTTGAAATAAATTATCAGAAAGAAATGTTGTGAAGTTTGGTTCTATATTAGGTAGCTAGGCTCTCCAGACTATGGTTTCTAGCCACTCAGGCAGCAGGGTATAGGCTTCCTCTTATGGTGGTGTCCCTGCGTTGTATCAGATGTTCGTTTGACACTCCCACATATTCTATGTCACTGTTGTCCCAGAACAACCTACAGGCAAGACAGATTGCAGGTGGAGGGTTTTGCTGCTGGGTTTGTGTCCTTATTTCTTTTTCTATAGCATAAAGAACATCTTCTTACACCAATGAGACTAGAATGTAGGAGTGAAGCCTCCAAGCCCACACCAGCTTGAATTCTATATATTCAAAGAGGTAAGTGGAAGTTGGCCTCAGCAGACATGTCCACTTTCAGTTTTCAGATGACAACCCTCTGCCCTAGCAGTTTGGGATCTCCACCAGACCTGATAGGCTACTATACTCAGATTTGTGTCTCTTCCAATCATTGAAAGAAAGGTTTCCTCTGGCAGCAGATGGGAGCTACCACAAAGGCCCACAGCTGGTCATTATGTGGAGAGAGAGTATAAAGTGGAGGTCTCCATTGGGTCTCTCCTTTTTGAGAATGGGGAGCCCAATGAAAGAGGAGAAAAAAGACTGTAGGAGTCTGAGAGGATGGGGGTCAGCAGAAAAGCATGGCCCACTGAATCAACAAAACAGTGCTCACATGGGTTCACAAAGACTTAACCAGCACAGGACATGCATGGGTCTGCAGCAGGCTTCTGCATGTATATTTTAGCTGTTAGCTTGTCTTTGTGAGATTCCTAACATTGGGAAGAGTGTGTCTCTGACTCCTTGGCCTTCACTTGAAACTTTTTTCTCTAGTGCATTGCCTTGTCCAGCCTGAATATGAAGGCTTTCTCTTTGTATTATTTTATATTTTTCCCCCCTGTGTGGCTATAGTCTCTTGAAGGCCTGCTTTTTTTCCTGAAGCAGAAATGGAGAGCAAGTGAATCTGGGAGAGAGGAGATGTGGTGGAGAGTTGGCAGGAGCGGAGGGAGAGGAAACTATGGCCGAGGTGGATTATAGAAGAAAAGAATCTATTAAACATAAGTTGTGAAGTCTTAATTTACAAGGATTACCAGAGTAACAGAGAAAATGAGCCAATATGACATCTTCAAAAAATACTCATGTATGAATTTGAGAATGTAAAAGCTAATTTACTAAAAAGATAATGAAGTGCATAAACAAATGAAAGAAAGTGAAAAACTTAGGAGTGCACTGAATCGCAGACTTATTACGCTGTTTCTTTAAGGGTTTATTTTACTTTTTTTTTTAACAATTTTATTTTAAAGTACAGAAAGTGGGCTTAGACCTGCCCAGAGTATTCTACTCAGTCAGTATGGAAATGTAATTCAAAGTTTCCCTGAGGCAGATTTCAATGTTAAGGTGGATACTCAGATACCATCCTGTGTCCCTGTGTGATAAGGAGTCTCGCCGGCAAGGACACACACACAGGACACACTCGGATCCTTCTGCAGGAAAGCTTTAATGCATCTCGAGAGAAAGATGATCAGCTTCTGGGGAGGAGGCCCAGAACACAGGAAACTCGGTCCTTAAATAGACCACAATAGTCACCCTGACTGGTTGCTCACCATCAGCCCAGATGACGCCACGAGACAGGCAGGGCACAAGGAATGGAAAAATACCCCAGCACATGCGCAGAATACTTGTTTACCAGTCAGAACACCGGATATCAGCGCCATCTTGTAATGGTGATTGCAAGGGCGGCTCCTCACAATCCTGTAAGACACTAGTTTGAGAAGAACTAGGCTACAAAGAGCAGGGACATCACGGCTCCAGAGCCAGCAAGACTAGGAAGCACGAAAGTGATGAATGAGGTACAGGGAAGTCTCAGGCTATAGCCAACTTTATTCAGAGCATCAGACAATTTCTCCTCTAAGGGTAAGGAAAAACACGAGTAAAGTTGTTCTGAGTTCAAGCTGTGTACAATCACAAAGACAAGCCATACTTGGCAAAAATGTGTTTTTTCTTAGAGGCATATAACATTCAATCGAATAACAATAGCAAGCAATAATGAGTGATCTGAATAAAATTACTTCTATTTACTTCACCTGAGTAAAAACACAAAACCACATTCCAAGAACAATTTCATGTTTTGAAGAAACTGAGGCCACTCCTATCTTGTTTTCTTGGAGTATTCTCACAAGCTCTCAGAATTCTCAAATAACTCCATTCCTGAAAGGTATTCTGACAAGGAAGAAGACATCCTTCAACTTCCTTTTGTGTATCAAGATTTTCACATTGCATATACTATTCTATGTTCCAGTTTTTCACTAGGATGTGCATAGAGAAGTGATCATTGTATTGTTTTGTCTGGGTTACATTGCTGAATTTTAATACACTCATACCTTAATACTATCTTATATCTTAATATCCTTTTCTTAACACTTGACCACCATAGATATAGCCTCATCTCTTTGTCATGATTCATCTCACTTTTTTACAATCTCGTTTTCCCAATTTCTATCCAGTGTTAGTGAATGGGCATTGAACACATGGAGGACACAACCCCTTAGAGATGCTGAATCTCTAGCATGTTAAGCTCTGCGGCCTGGATCTTCTTCATCAATCTCCACAATCCATGAAAAACCAGGGGTAGAATAGATTATTTAGGGGAAATATGTAGTTCTTATTTTAAAGTCACTCTGGACTTTATGGTCCTGGTTTAGGATCTCAGCCAGCAGTATAATATACATAATAATATATTTCACTTCTTTAATGTTAATTTTGGTCTTTTTTTTTTATTAGTGCAATATTAAAGCCACAAAATTGGATTTGTGTCAACGAACTATGACATGCAGCCTTATTCTGTGTTTTACAAAATAGATGCTTGTCGTACTTGCTAATATCTATAGGTAAAAAAAATTAAAATGTTTTAATAACTTTAGTGAAACCAGCCATCATCATGAAGTGGGTGTTATTATTTACTTTATTTTATATGAAAAAAGATCAAGGAAAAATTGACACTACAGTGTTAGATAATCATTCTTTGGTTTTTAAGATTGTGATCTGGCCAACATAAAATTTGTGTCTGGTGTTTAAGTCTGTGTTTGAAAAATTAAATCTCAGAAAGACTTGGCAACTCTAAAAGTAGACAAATGAAATCTCAGAAAGACTTTGCAACTCTAAAAGTAAACAAACAAACATATGTGTGTGTGTGTGTGTGTGTGTGTGTGTGTGTTTGTGTGTATTTTGTTTAATCAATCTCTCTTCCTTCCTTCTTCTCTTTTCTTTTCTTTTTTCTTTCTTTCTCTCTTTCTTTCTTTTTTCTTCCTCCTTTCTTTCTTTCTCTCTTTCTTTCTTAACACTCCAAATTTTATTCCCTGCCTGGTTCACCCCAGACTGTTCAACATCCCATACCTCCTCCCCACATGCTGTCTTCATGAGGATGTCCCCACCCCTACCCTCCACCCCACCAGGCCTCTAACCTCCCTGGGGCCTTCAGTCTCTTGAGGGTTAGGTGCATCTTCTCTGATGCAACCCAGACCCGGCAGTCCTCTGCTGTATTTGTGTGTCATATCAGCTGGTGTTTGCTGCCTGATTGGTGGTCCAGTGTTGGAGAGATCTCAGGATACAGGTTAAATGAGACTGCTGATCCTCCTACAGGGTTGCCCTCCTCCTCCTCCTCAGCTTCTCCTAGCTTTTCTCTAACTCAACCATAGGGGTCAGCAGCTTCTGTCCATTAGTTGGGTTCAAATGTCTGCATCTGACTCTTTCAGCTGCTTTTTGGATCTTCCAGAGTGCAGCCATGATAGGTCTGTTTTTGTCAGTGCTCCATAGCCTCAGTAATAGTGTCAGGCCTTGGGACCTCCTCTTGTTCTGGATTCCACTTTAACCCTGTCACTGGACCTTCTTTTACTCAGACTTCTCTCTATTTCCATGCCTGCAGTACACGAACAACTATGGGTCAGAGTTTAGACTGTGAGATGTCAACCACCTCCCTCACTTGATGTCCTGTCTTCCTGCTGGAAGTAGTCTCTATAAGTTCTCTCTCCCTACTGTTAGGCATTTCATCTAACCCTCCCTTTGAGACCTGAGAATCTCTCATCTCCCAGGTCTCTGGTGCATTCTGCCAGCCCGCCCTCCTACCTCCTGAGGTTGCTTGTTTCCATTCTTTCTGCTGGACCTCAGGGCTTTAGTCCTTTTCCCTTATCCACAACCAGATCAGGTTCCTCTCTCCCTTCCCACCCCCCAACTACTTTCCCTCCCTGGCCCCTCCCTTCCTTCCTTCTTCCCTTCCTCCCTCCCTCCGTTTTTGTGATTGCTTTCTTCTCCCTCCCAAGTGTGTGACTAAGGCATCCTCACTTGGGCCCTTCAGCTTGTTGACCTTTTTCAGTTCTGTGGACTATATCTTGGGTGTTACATTCTTTCTTCTTTCTTTCTTTCTTTCTTTCTTTCTTTCTTTCTTTCTTTCTCTTTCTTTCTTTCATCCTTATTTCTGTTGGCTAATATCCACTTATTAGTGAGTATATACCATGCATGTCCTTTTGGGTCTGAGTTGCCTATGTCTTATTGATAGCAGCACAATGTATTTTAGAAGATTCAAATAATACTTATTTAAAATTCATTAAATATGAAATTATTTCAAATGTGACAAAATAATTTTTATTTTTTTCTTTCTCCTTTACTTTCAGTGCTAGGAATTGATGGTATGGCTTCCAAGGTGCAAAGCCCGCTCTCCAAACCTGAGCTCCATTCCCAGCATTCCTCCTTGTCCAAAATCACACTCAAGTATCAAACTCAACTCAAAATCAATTCAAGTTGACCAAACAATACGGGTTGTTTTTACTTAAACTATTACCAGTATTGATGACTATATGTGAAAAAAATATATTCATTGCATATAATTCATGTATATACTTTAGAACTTTGCTCTTATATCTAGAGATATAGAAGCTAAAGATATATTGCTTATATCATAATGAAATAAGTCCTGGCAACACTATTCATTCTGTGTACCTCATTTTCATTTTTGTTTTTAAGACAGGGTTTCTCTGTATAGCCCTGGCTGTCCTGGAATTCACTTTGTAGACTAGGCTGGCCTCGAACTCAGAAATGCACCTGCCAAGTGCTGGGATAAAAGGTGTGTGCCACCACTGCCAGGCCTCAATTTCATTTCTTATTTGCTAAATAAGGTTTTCCATTTTTAACTCAGAATTAGTATTATTCTAATACAGATTTAATCAATTAAAAAATAAAACCAAGAAAATAGAAGCAACCAATATTTATCCAGGATGTGATTGCCATATACTTCAGTAGGATCTGGGTTATTTACTCTTAGTTCATAGTTCATTAAGTAAGAAGCCATATACACTAAGATTCTGCCTCAACAGACATAATTCTTATAGGATATAACACAATGAAGGAATAATAACAGTGAGGAACAGTACTTATGCTACTAAGTTATATTCATTTAATAGATATGTTCTTAAAAGAGGTATGCTGCTGTTATATTTGTTTAATAAATATCTTAGTGGAGAATATAACTCCCATTTTAGTTATTTTTATTATTTTTATTTATAGGTGTGGTTGTATCTGCATATATCTCTGTGAGGGTATGTACACATGAGTGAAGATGCATATAAAAGCTAAAAATATCAGCTGATGCCCATAAGAAAGAAATTGAGGGCACTGTGAGCCACTGAAGCCCCTAGAAACAGGTATTGGGGACCTAACTTGAATATATGTAGTAGCAATATGTGCTCTTTAAGCAATGTCTCCAACATCAAGGATCCAAACTATAAAGAAAAGAACCATTGTTTTACTATTGTAACATCCCAGCTAGTGCATTACAAAGAGTAATATTTTTCAGTGCTATAGATATATTGAAACTACATTGTCTCTAATACGTTTCTTCTCAGGTTAGTCAAGGAAAACACAAGGAAGGCTGGAAAGAGATACATACAGACCTTGGGAAGGAGATCAGAAGTTGGCTTCTCTTTGATTCTTTGTTCTGTGAATCCAATACAAGAGTCTTGTAATTGAGAGTATTTAATGGCATGACTCCAGAGGAAGGATTCTGTAGAGATTTACAAGCCCTTTTCTTCAACAAAAGACTTCCTAGTAACATGAGATGCTCTGTCACTGTGTTTGACTATAATGCATATGTAACATAATCCACAAATGCTTGTTGCCATTTACAAACTTGTTCACATAAGTTAACAAGAGCAACACAATCAGTAAATGTAAAAATCAAAAAACTTGGCAATACAATATTATGAGTCCTGTGCTAGAAAGTTATGCATACTGTCAGAAACTATGCGTTCAATATCCGTAAGTAGTTCATTATGTAAGCAACCAAATAGAACAAGATCCAGAGAATCTGAGAATTCTTTGATAAAAACCTGCCTGCCTCTGTGCATTTTCGGCTAAAGAGAAGAGGGAGATAGAACCTGTTGAGACCACCTCCAGTAGATTGGCATGGCTCCTGGTGGAGGGATGGGGCCACCCACCCATCTCAAAAATTTTTAACCTAGAAATGTTCCTGTCCAAAGGAAGAACACACACAAAAATTGGAACAGAGATTGAAGGTAGAGCCAGATGGAGGCTGCCCTACAATCATGTCTGCAAACACCAAACCCAACACTTGCTGTGGTCAAGAGGTGCTTGCTAACAGGAACCTAGTGTGGCTGTTCCTTGGAAAGTACCGCCAGCAACCGACCAATGCAAATGTGGATGCTTGGAGCCAACCATCAGAAGGAGCTCAGGGAACCTGGTTGAGCAACAGGCGGAAGGACTGGAGGAGCAGAGGGGAATTGCAGCACAATTGGAAGAACAGCATAGGCTGGCCTGACCACCCAGTTCTCTCAGAGTCTAGACCACCAACCAAGGAGTGTACCTGGAGTGATCCATGACTCCAGATACATATGTAGCAGAGGATGGCCTTGCCTGACAGCAATGGGAGAGGAGGCCATTGGTCCTGTGGTGGTTTGATGCCCCAGTGTAAGGGGATGCTGGAGCAGTGGGACCTGAGAGTGTGGGTGGATGGGGGAGCACCCTCATACAGGCAAG
Source organism: Mus musculus (assembly GCF_000001635.26). Classification (NCBI taxonomy): domain Eukaryota; kingdom Metazoa; phylum Chordata; class Mammalia; order Rodentia; family Muridae; genus Mus; species Mus musculus. The sequence continues at coordinate 114,430,304 of NC_000069.6, forward strand.
AGGGAATGGGAAGGGAAGATTTGGGATGGTGGTTTGGTGGAGGTGGTAACCGGGAAATGGGGTATCATTTGAGATGTAAACAAATGGAATGATTGAAAAAAAAACCTGTCTGTCCCTTAGTTTATATAGAAGATATCATGATGCTGATTTACAAATCTCTGTAGGACTTAAAGCATTAAAGCTTTGCTGAACACTTTGAGGGTGGTGGTCCTTGGATATTCTTACCCGCGTTCTCGCGACCGGCCAGGAAGAACGCAACAAACCGGAATCTTCTGCGGCAAAAGCTTTATTGCTTACATCTTCAGGAGCCAGAGAGCAAGAGAGCAAGAGCAAGAAAGCAAGAGCAAGAAAAAGAACAAGAACAAGAAAGAGAAAAAGAACAAGAACAGGAAAGCAAGAGAGAGAAAAAGCAAGAACAAGAGAGAGAAAAAGAATGGCAAAACCCCGTCCCTTTTAAGGAGAATTATCCTCCGCCTAGGACGTATTACTCCCTGATTGGCTGCAGCCCATCAGCTCAGTTGTCATCACGAGAAAGGCAGAACACATGGCGGGAAAACTGCCCCTGCACGTGTGCAGATTATGTTTACTACTTAGAACACAGCTGTCAGCACCATCTTATAATGGCGAATGTGAGGGCGGCTCCTCACAGGATATAATCTCATTTGTTATTTCCTTGTACTTACCCATAAGGATCTGCTCTCATTAGAAAAATTCATATGTCCCCATTCTCTCCTGTGCTCTTGTAAAGTGTGTACTCCCAATCCTCTCTACCATTTAGCCCCAAGATTCCCATACATGCCAATACTGTGCCTTTATTCTGTGTTCCTTTGTAACTAGTATAATATTTAAATATCTCTAATACTATCATTTAAAATAAACATAGAAACAAATCATGCTGCAGAACATGGAGTAATAAATAACACTTATGGATCTTCAAAGTTCTTTTTAGATAGTATTAATACTTGTAGGGATGTTGCAAATGCTTTCTTGGAAGAAAAAAAAATCCATGAGTTCTCAGGCTTTGTGATTAATTATTAACTAGCTAGTAATATTATCACTATTGAATCTTCTCTTTAAAAACAGCACTTGGGAACCTTTTCTTGAATGAAAGGGACAAACGATGTGGACAACATGGTTGAAGAAAACTGCTCATGCATTCTCAATTATCCTCTCTCTGAAGAATAGGTGGATGTTTAGTCAGACTTTTATGAATTATAAAACATTGAAAAGATTTCTGTCCCAGATCACATCATCTCTATTCCACCAGAAGCACATTAATACATTAATGGTCCTGCTGTAACATATTGCACTGTTCAGAAAAATAACATTAAAAATCATCCTGGACAAACGATTCAGATTAAATAATTTGTCAGAATTAGTGTTTTCATCTCAAAAGGTTAAAGATTATATATGTATATATGTTAAATTTAATGTTAATTGATACATGTAAACACAGGTTATTACTCTTAAGTTTGTCTTATAATTGGATTGTTATTAAATGTGCAGTTCTGTATTAAATTACAGGAGTAAGTTACCTAATGTACATGAAACCAAGATTAAAAATTACTTGCTTTCATTTTTTTATTTAATTTTAGAGGCAGGAAACACATATCAGTAATAACAGAATGTTATAGACTCACTCACTGACCAGGAGCAGACAGAATGTTCATGCCTAGGTGAAGACACTGCAGAAACCCCTAGATTTTATAAAACATAAAAACAGAAGAATGTCTAAATGTAAAACTTTCAGTCAGAACTGAAGGAGAGATTGTAACCTATTCAGGGGTGATAAATAAACAATCTATTACATTATATTATTTAAAGTGCAAAGTAATATTCTGTTACTTCACAAAAATATCCAGATGCTCTTGCTCCCTGTATAATAAAAGACAATATATGATGTACATCTAAGATTTCTCTAAACTATAATGTATAAGTCATTGCTTAACATATTTTAGCCACTTTTTATTAAAAATGGAGTTTTGAAATGCAATGTATTCTGCTTTCTGTTTCGCTTCTCCTAACTCCTCTCAGATACTTTTCACTTCCCCACCCACCCAAATAGAAACCCCGTCTTTCTCTCATTAAGATACAGACAAGAATCAACAGAATAATTATACATTAAATAAGATAAAATGAAAACAAGCAAACAGTAACAGGACAAAATAAATAGAAGAAAAAGAGTCAAATATAAAAGCTCAAGAATCACAGATAGAAGCACACACAAACACACACACACACACACACACAGAGAGAGAGAGAGAGAGAGAGAGAGAGAGAGAGAGAGAGAGAGAGAGAGAGAATCTGATAAAACATAAAATTGGAAACCATAATATATATTCAAATACCCGCAAGAGAGAAAAAAGGCCTCGAAAACCCATTATGAGAGAAATAATCTTCAAATATATTATTAGGCCACCTACTGCTGGGATAGGGCATGCACTTGTGGGTGATTTATGTATTCAGTGAGACCTATTGGTGAAAGCTAAGCTTTCATTTGTGAGCAGTTATCAACTGGAGATAGCTTCTGGGTTAGAGATGGGACTTTGTGTCCACTTCCCCACTTAGTGTTAATACATCCTCTGGTCCAGACCTGTGTAAGACCCATTCATGATGCCTAATTCTCTGTGAATGAATATGTGCTTTGCTACTGGTGTGTTTAGAAGAACTTGTTTCTTTGCTGTCTTTCATTCCCACTGGCTCTTACGCTTTTTCTTTATATTCTTCTGCAGAAGATTTGTTGGAGGAATCCCATTTAGAGCTGAGTGGTTCCAGTTCTCTTGTGCTCTGCCTGTTGTCCAGCTGTGTCTCTCTGTATTTTCTCTCATCTACTGCAAAAGGGTGCTTCTCTGATTATGTCTGAGCAAGACCCTGATCCACGAGTATAGCAGAATGTCATCAGGTAAATTTGATTTCTATATTCCTTAGTAGAACAGAGGTGTTTTGTTTGCCCCTAGGTCCCTGTCCCATCTAATCTCAGTTCTTTGCCATCATACTAGTGTTGGTATGTCTTCTATCTCATGAAGTATGTCTTAAATACACACTCTATCGACAGATCATTGTCATCAGTTTTTGAAAAGCAACCAATATCCTTGGCAATAACCTGGGTTATTTGGGGATCCATTCCAAAGTTCCCCACTGACCAACAACTTAATTAGATGTAAAACATTCCCAGTAATGAGATACTCATGTGGAGACCAGAGATGTCCAACTAGGTCTATGTCTCCTGAATTACTTGCCAATCTGATTTAGATCATCTTATATATGTATATATTTTATGAAGCTTTTATTTCCATCTTTTTACATTAGATTTCCATACTTTCCTCCAAATTTCTCTTAATTTTAACATATCCCTTCCTTTTTCTCATTCTTCCATCCCCTCCTGACTTGATCTTGCAATTCCAGCCCCTATCCACTAAAATCTATTTTATTTCCTATTTAAAAAAAAAACATGATCTATCTAACCTTCTTAATCCCTTTCTCTGTATCTAACCTCTGTAATTCTACAAACCACAATTGTTTATTATTGACTTAACAGCTAATAAGAAAATACCTATTTTAAAAGGTGTTTAGTATGTCTAAAGTGCGACCTTGGTTGATAAATGTTATCTTCCATAAGTCATTATGATAGCAAATTTAGGTCAATAAATTTTAATCAACTCATTTTATGTTATATTTTACATTATTATTATTATTATTATTATTACTGTTAATATCATTATTACAACCACCATCATCATTACTGCTGTTACTATTATTTAGTAAATCTAGTCCTCACAGATCTAGCCCAAGGAGACTTTGGCTAAGTACTGCGGTATGCTCTATCATTAAATGATGATCTGAAACATTGGACTTAGGTGGTACAAAAAAAAAAATTCTGTGAAAACATCTACTTAGAAGAGATAGCAGCTACACTTTCTGTTGTAATAGAATCAAAACTATATCCCTACCAATTTAGACATTCAAAGTTCAAAATCCGGGAAAAGTTAGTGTGATGTGGTGCAGTATATCATGTATCTTCTCTAACCTGTCATAAGGAGGACTATTGGGCAGAAGCTTGGTCCCTTAATCCAGTTATGTTTGTCAATAAAGTATTTACATGGGATTGATACTTGCTTTGCCAATGCTCCCATTTGCTATTGTACTTTAACCTAGAAAAATAAGTAGAAAGATATTTTTAAAGGCTACTGTTAATTATTCAGTTATCAATTGTTAAGAACTAAATTGACATACAGAGAACAGGCAATCTAGTTTAAAATTCAAAAAATATCTTAAAATATTGGAATGATTCTTATTTACTCTGAAGTAAAAAAAAATCATAGCCAAGAAAGTCAATTTATAGGAGTTCATAAAAATAGATTTGAATCATTATCAAATATGAACTGTAATGGTGTGTTGAAATTTTATACATTCTAAGAATAGAGAGGTTAGAAGAAATTAACAGAATATAAGTTGGTATTTCTCCAAAGTAATTTAAAGGTTAATTTTTTAAATCTTTCATGTTACAACATTATTGGCCCATAGTTTATGTTAAGAAAGAAATTAACAAAATAGTATGAATTTAAGTATAAAACATTAGATTCAAATTACTATGTGATTTCTGAGATACAATGGGCAGAATTTTAAGAGAGATAGGAAGTTTTATGCTTTATAGTCTTAAAAGATTTAGAAAAACCTTTATGAGTCTATCAATCTATATTAAAGATACATTGAATTGTATTGGATGTTAAAGAAACAGATTAGAATGATGCTACAAGAAGGTTTCTCACTGTGAATACACACACACAAACATACATACATGCTTAAAAACCATGGTTTAATAATCCCCAGAGGTTCATATGGAAGCTTTAAGCTCTCAAATTCCTTAAAAAGGTTGTGATGCTTAAAAGAAGAATATTTTATTTTGACATTTTCTCATTTGCATATTAGACAACCATACATGAGTGGGAGGACTTAAAGGGGAAAAAATAGCAGGCAATTGCAGTATCTCAGAGCTGTCCAGAACAAAGATGTTAAAAGGTCCATAAAAAGAAAAAGTGAACTGTATTGCCTTGATGTACTGACTTTCATTTTGAAAGATCACACAGAGTTTTTTTTACAGATTTAACAACCTGACATACAAAGATCACTTCAACCTCTGCTGAAATACAATCAGCCTAGGGGTGAAACTCACCTGTTATTAAACTGCCTCTGGCAGCACTACAAAATACTTTAGTACAGAAGATAAAAGAGAAGGTCATACCTCATTAAAACTTCCAGGAGAAGTTACCACAGGGCTAGTGAATCTTGAGAAAGAATTGGCTCCAACCAAAATGAACCTGCAGTATTTAATGAAAGAGATGGTATGGGAGAAAAAGGGAGAAATCATTGCAGCCTTTTAGTGACAAGAAGATAGATATCTAGAAAAAAAAAAGACCAGTGAATGTATCTGCACCATGTATAAGGCTTACCCATCCCTGTGTTTCTGATCATTACTTACAGTTTCTGAGGAAAAGAGACAGGTTAGCAAAATAACCAAGTTATCAGGAGGTATTTGGTGACACATGTGTCATTTTAGTCTTATTAAATGTGGTTGTAATTTCTAATTAAAAGACTTTTATTGTTAATTTTTTGTATGTATGTATCTATGCTCAGCTGTCCATATGTGTGCACAAAAGAGAAGGTCAGGATTCTCTATTAGGTTCTTTGTATTCGCTTGAGAAAAAAAATCTCTCATTGAATCTGGTGTTCAGGGTTTGAGGAAGCTGCCTTGTCAGTGATATCCTAGGATGTACTTGTATCTTCATAAAATGCTAGGGTTACACCCCTGTCAGCTTTTATATACATGCTGAGGATTTGAAATCATGTTCTCATTTTTTATTAGCCAAGGCTCTTACCCATTGAGTCATATCCACATGAATATGAAGGCACTGGTAGTCACTCAACTCACTGAAAGGTAAAGAAACACTTTCCAGGATGTCTTGATTATGAAAAGTCTTGATTTCCCAAATTCTCCAAAACAGCTCACTAAGAATCCTTCATATTCCACCAGACTTCACTCATCAACCTAGAAAAGATTGTACCACTCTATGTGTGATGATTATATTAAACAACTAGGATTAAGATTAAACAAGATTAAACATTAGAGAACATGATTTTATTATATGCCCAAGAGTGGTATAGCTGAGTCTTGAGAAAGATCTATTAACAATTTTATGAAATCTGCCAAAATGGTTTCAAGTAGTAGTACTATTGGTGGGTTTGCAAACCCTGTGGCTGGTCTAACTGGATGTCTGTGTAGAGGAATGCATATAGATCCAGTCCTGTCACCTTGTACAAAACCCAAGTCCCAGTGGATCAAAGACCTAATACAAACCTAATGGATTAAACCTAATACAAGAGAAAGTAGGGCATAAACTTCAGTGCATTGACACAGGATACAACTTTCTGAACATAACATCTATAGCTCATACTCTAAGGTGAACAATTATTAAAGGGGACCTCATCAAACTGAAAAGCTTCTGTAAGGCAATGGTCACTGTCAAAAGGACAAACTGACAGCCTACAGGATATCTAACCACGGGGAAAAGTTCTTCACCAACTCCATATCTGACAGGGAGTTGATAACAAAAAATATATAAAGAACTCAAAAAGCTAGACATCAACAAACCAAATAACCCAATTTAAAATGGGAGAATTCTTGACAGAAGAACCTCTAATGGCCAAGAAGCACTTAAAGAAATGTTCAACATTCATAGAAACAGGGAAGTGAAGATTAAAACAACTCTTATGTTTCATTTTACACCAGTCAAAATGGCTAAGATCAAAAAGTCCTGTGAGTGCACATGCTGGTGAGGATGTGAAGCAAAGGAGAACACTCCTTTTATGTTGAGGTCTTTGATCCACTTGTACTTGAATTTTATACAAGGTGATAAAAATGGATCTATGTGCATTCTCTTACATGCATACATCCACTTAGACCAGCAACACTTGTTGAAGATGCTTTCTTTTTTCCATTATACACTTTTGGCTTCATGTCAAAAATCAAGTGTCCATAGGTGTGTGGACTTCAACTCAATTCAATTGATCAAATGTCTGTGTTATGCCAGGACCTTGTTGTTTTTATTACTATTGCTCTGTAGTACTACGTGAAATCGGGAATAGTGATAACTCTAGAAGTTCTCATACCACAAAGGCACTTGCTCAACTATGCTCTTAGTAGCTTTATTTATAACAGACAGAAACTGAAAACATTCAAATGTCCCTCTACCAAAAAGTGGATAATGAAAATGTAGTCATTTGCACAGTGGAGTGTTATTTAGCCATGAAAAAAACAATGACATCATGAAATTTGCAGGAAAATGAATTGAACTAGAAACGATCATCTTGAGTGAGGAACCAGAAAAACAATTATTGTGTATACTCACTTAGAAGTGGATATCAGTAATAAAAATAGAGGATAACTATGCTATAATCCATAGAGTCAAAGAAGCTAAGTAACACGGACTGCTTTCATATCAGAGACAAGAGAAAATTAAGTAGACATCAGGGGTGGCTTGAGAGAGGAACCTGGGTGTGAGAAGGGGTGGGGATAGATAGGAGTGATATTTTGGGGAGGACAGATGGAGAGAGTATTGTAATCAGTGGTAGGCATCTCTGAGATGAGAAATCTAGGACAATGTAAACTCCTAAGAATCTATGAGGGTTACTCTAAGATTCCTAGCAATGAGGCATGTAGAGCCTGAATCAGCCACTTTCTGTAACCAGGCAAGACTTCTAATGGAGGGATAGGACACCAACTCCTCCACAGAATCTTAGACCCACAGTTTTCCCTCCCTACAAGATGTGCAGAGATAAAAGATGGAGCAGAATTTGAGGAAAAGGCCAACCAATGATTAGCCGTATCTTGAGATCCATGCCATGAGAGGGAGACTACCCTTGGAACTATTAATGATATTCTCCTATACTTGTAGACAAGAGCCTAGCATAACTGTCATCAGAGAGGGTTCACCGAATAACTGATGGAAAATGATGCAAAGATCCATAGCCAAATAGTGGAGCTTGGGGAACCCTGTAGAAGAAGGAGAGGAAGGATGGAAGAAGCCAGATGTATCAAAGACACCACAGAAAACCTAAAGGATCAACTAACCTGGTCCCATAGGGGGAAACTGCCAACATGAGAGCATGCATGGGATGGACCTAGGCTCGCTGTGTGTGTAACAGTTGTACATCTGGGTCTTCATATGGGGAATCCTAAAGCAGGAGCAGGATCTATCGCTAACTGTATCGCCTGCCCTTGGATAGCCTTAACTAGCCTGAGTATAAGAAGATGCACCTAGTCTTACCACAACATGATATGCCAAGCCTGTTTGACATTCATGGGATTCCTCCTACTAGCTGAGGAAAGGGGAAGGAAGGGATGAGGAGTGGGAAAGAGGAGAGGGGAACCTGTGATCAGGATGTTAAATAAAGTTAGAAAACTAATATTAAAACATTTTTAAAATTTTTGAACATTGTGTTTTTCCCATCTATTATGCCACCTCATCAAGGGATTTCATTTCTACTATCTTAGCTCTCAGCTATTATCTGCAAATAAAATTATTGTGAATAAATACTTTTCTGATAGGCATATCTCACAGTAAATTTTTGAACAAAAATATCTATTTTCAGATATAACTGATATATTCATATCATTGTTTTTAAAGTTTAGCAGAATGTGCAAACATGGAGGCACATGAGATGCTAGCAGCCAACAACTAAGGTCATTCTAAAAATTCAGAACACTTCACCTTAGATACTGTGGATTGGACCCTTTAATGAGGAGCTTAGAATGGTTGCTTGCCAAGAAATCAGTCAGCCATTCTTCTCAGAGCCCATCACTCACCTCATTAGGCTGGTGAAAAATAGAGCTGAGTCATTTCAACTTCATTTCCTCAGACTTCTGACCCATTGGAGGGCTAATTGTGAAGAACACAGACTCTAATGTGACATTAATACATTTCAGGTCAAGCACAATAAACTGCTGAAGAGTTGGACACCAGTATCTCTGTTTTTAATTCAGTATTTTCTAATGGAAAAGTTAAACAATGAAATACATATGTGCTAGTAAAAACTCCTTAGTTAAGATGTTTTTCCACTGCTCACTGATGATCTCTTTCATAACAGAGCCTAGATTCAGATACCCCAAGGGACATAAAACCAGGTTCTCCTCAGCTTCCCAACAAAACATGATTCCTTTGTTCAGCTATTTCTGTTGTCTCCTCCTTGCTTCTCCTTGTCACACATTCAGACATGTGTCTAGTCAGGTGTCTATTCTGAATCAAAACTGATTTCTTCAAAATATATGTGTGTTAATAGGTCATATTTAGTAAAATTTTAAATAAAGTTTAACTTACCTACATTAAAGTTAGAAATGATAGGGATGATGACATCACATCATGAAAGCATTCGAGAAAATTCTGTCCAAATAGAGAAAGTAGGCATACTAGGGATAAACTACAGTGGTACCTCAGTTACCACTGAGGTTTTCATACCCAGAATGGCAATCTAAGGACAAAAAGGAAAAAAAGTAAGAATCATGTTATATTGCCAAAGCACTTTCATCATGAAATGATACAATCTCATCTCTCGCATTGCATGGTTTTGTGTGTCAGAAGTATGGAATGAAAACACAGAGTGTCACTTTCTGTATCTACAGTCTTTTATTAAATACAATCTTATCCTTTTCTTTCATCCTTTCTTTCTTTTCCTTTTTTTTTTGGCTCTAGATTTTTTTATTCACTTTATATTCCAATCACTATACCTTCTTCCAGTCTTCCCTCACATAATCCCTTCCTCCAGCCCCAAGCCCCATCTCCTCTGAGAGAATAGAGGGCCCCTATGGTGATTTGAATATGCTTGACCCAGGAAGTGGCACTATTAGTAGGTGGAGGATTGTTGTAGTAATTGTTGTGGCCTTGTTGGAGGAAGTTTGTCACTGTGGGGGTGGGCAATGAAACCTTCCTCCTAAGAGCCTGAGAGCCAGCCGTTCTTCTGTTTACATTCATAGCAAGATGTTGAAATGTTGAACCCTCAGCTCCTCCTGTATCATTGCCATGCTTACCTGGGCACTACCATTCTCCCCTCTTGATGATAATGAACTGAACCTCTGAACATGTAAGCCAGCCCCAGTTAAATGTTCTCTCTATAATAACTGCATTGGTTATGCTGACTCTTCACAGCACTTAAACCTTAACTAAGACACCCCCTCTAGTTCTTCCCCAGCTTTGACATATAGAATCTCTGCAGGCCTAGGCGTTTTTCCCACTGAGGCCAGAAAAGACAGCCAAGTTAGGCAAATGGATTCTACAAAGAAGAAACATCTTTAGGAATAGCCCACCTCCTGTTGTGAAGAACCATATGAACATGGATCTACACATGTGCTGCATATGTGTATGTGTATGGGGGAGCTAGGTCCATCCCCTGTATTCTCATTGATTGGTGGTTCCGTCTCTAAGAGCCCTTGAGGGTTCAATTTAATTAGCTACATTTATCTTCCTCTAAAATTCCTTTGTCTTTCCTCAGTCTTTCCCTAAATCTTCCATAAGAGCTCCTGAGCTCCATTCAATGTTTGGCTGTGAGTCTCTGTATCTGTCTGAAGCAGCTGATGGATGGGGCATATCAGAGGATAGCCATGATAGACTGCTATCTGCAAGCATAACAGAGTATTGTTTATAGTGTCAGGGATTGGTGCTTGCACATGGGATGGGTCTCTTGTTGGGTTGGTTATTGTTTGGCAATTCCCTCAGTCTCTGCTCCATTCCCTGTCCCTGCATTTTTTGTAGGCAGGATAAATTTTGGGTTGAAAGTTTTGTGGCTGGATTGGTATCCCTATTGCTCCACTGGGGTTCCTGCTCAGCTACAGAAAGTAGCCTCTTCAGGTGCCACATCCCCACTGCTGTGAGTCTCAGATAAAGTCATCCCTACAGATTCTTGGGAGCCTCCCCTATCCCAGGTCTCTAGCAGGTACTTGAGATGCCCCTCACCTCAACGCCCTGAAGATGAAGATTCTATTCATTGTCAAGGTTGTCTGGGCATCTCCCAGGTCTCTCTTCACACCTAATCCTGAACCCTCACCCCTTTCTCCAATTCATCCCCTTTCCATCTAGTTCTCTTCCTCCATGTGGCTCCAACTATTTTATTCCCCATTCAAGTATCCTTGCTTAGAACTTCCTTTTTGTTTAGCTTCTTTGGGTGTGTAGACTGTAGCATGGGTATCATATATTTTATGACGAATATCCACTCATAACTGAGTACATACCATGCATGTCCTTTGGAGCTGGGTTACATCATTGAAGATGATAAACTCAAGTTCCATCTGTTTGAGTGCAAAATTCACCATGTCTTTGTTTTGTTTTTATTTATTTTATTTACTTTTTATTGATTATTTTATTTACTTTTCAAATGTTATCCCCTTCTTGATTTACCCTCATAGCTATTTGCAAATGATTATATACATAGGGTATATCAAAAACTCTACCAGAGAATGGCTACAGCTGATAAATACTTTAAGCCAAGTGGGTAGATATAGAATTATCTCAATAAATCAACAGCCTTTCTGTATACAAGTGATAAATTGACCAAGAGAAAAATTAGGGAAACAACACGCTTTACAATAACCAGGGGAAAAAAACATCTTGGTATAAGTCTAACCAAACAAGTGAAAGATCTATATGACAAGAACTTAAGTTGTGCAAAGAAATTGAAGAAGATACCAGAAGATGAAAAATTTTCTTGTGCTCATGAATCTGTAGGATTAGCATAGTGAAAATGGCCATCTCACCTAAAACAATTTACAGATTCAGTGCAATTCCCATCAAAATTCCTATGCAATCCTTTACAGCACTTAAACCTTAAAACATTGAAAGAGCAATTTTCAACTTCATATGGAAAAAGAAAAACCACCAGGATAGCCAAAACAATCCTGAAAAAAAGAGGAACTTCAGAAGATATCACCATCCCTCCTCAAGATGTACTAAAGAGAAATAGTGATAAAACCAGCATGGCATTGTGTATAAATAGACAGGTTGATCAATGGTATCAAATGAAAAATCCAGAAATACACACACACACACACACACACACACACACACACACACACACACACGCACCCCTATGGACACTTAATCTTTAACAAAGAAGGCAAAACCATGCAAAAGAAAAAAGAAAGCATTTTCAACAAATGATGCTCGTCTAACTAGATGTTGGCATGAAGAATTCAAATAGATCCATATCTATCACCCTGCACAAAATCAAGTCCAAGTAGATCAAAGACAATAACATAAAACAAGAGAAGCCTAATTTAATAAAGCAGGAAATGGAGAATTGCCTTTAACTCATTGATACAGGAGGCAACTTCCTGAACAGAACACCAATAGCTTGGGCTGTAAGATTAACACTTGACAAATGGAACCTCATGAAACTGAAAAGCTTCTGTAAGGCAAATGACACTAGCATTAGGACAAGATAGCAGATTAGAAACTGGTCATCATCAACCATACATCTGACAGAGGACTAATATCCAAAATATATAAAGAATTCAAGGAGTTATACACCAACACACCAAATAACCCAATTAAAAATGGGATACAGACCTAAACAGATAACTCTCAACAGAGGAATCTGAAATGGGCAAGAAACACTTAAAGAAATATTCAAAGTTCTTACTCATCAGGGAAACCCAAATTTTAAATATTATTTCAATGTTATTTTCTCTATTATATCCTTTCCATGTTTCTATGAACAGAAACATAGTAATCACTCTATAAGAGACACACATCCACCACACCACACACACAAATGCATACATACTGACACCCTGGGCTGTTTTACTTCTCAACTATGTAGATTTTTCTATTGAGCTAATGGACTTGTGAATGTCATCTTTGTCTTTGTCCTCCTTTTATTTGTTGGTGTGTGTATCTAAATATAATTCTTGAATTGTTCCAGAGATGCTAAAATACAGATTTTAGAAAACCTGATAAATATTTATATGATTATAGGATTTATAGGGTTTATTTTTCAGCCTGTTAAAATGATCCTAGGCTAATTTTTTCATGTTCTATGATTAACTATAATATGTCTTCTGTTTCCATAAAACCTATTGAAGAATCAATGATTGTGTGGCTCTTGTCTGTCTGTTTTCTTTATAAGAACTATTGTTCTATATCATTCTCTGAAATGTATATAGATCTGTGTTCTTACTTTGTAGTTGTTTTACTAAGTATACATTTGATAAGCCTTTTTATTTCTGATCTTTTTCTTATAAGTCTAATACTGTGCCTTTATACTTTTTAATCTGAATAATATTACTTTTGTTCAATATTGGGGGTGATGTTTTATTTTTCTCTGCCAAAATTATTTCCCATATTTTATCAATTATACATATGTAACAGAAAATCTCCTTATTAGATTGTATTATCCTCCACAGTACCTCATTGATAGTTCATAAATAAGATATACCCATATTTCCTAATATAATCTCTAAAAGTAACTTTTAATCTCAGATGTAATTATCATCTCTGATGCTTAATGCTGAATAAGCTCACCCTTCCTATTTTTTACTTAACTCTGGATGGATGGTTCAACTCAGCTGTTCTGGCTCAAACTCTTCCCCAAGATGATTGTTTCAAAGTGGCTTCTTTCAGATTCTCACTGAATTGTTCTGCTTGGAAAAACTGCCTCTGAATTCCATGACCTGAGCTGCACTGACAGTACTGATTGCATGAACTGAACAGAACTGAATAGAATTACACAAATTCTAGTGCATTACCTGAATGCAACAGAACTGCATTCACTGAACTGCACTTTGAACCTGACTCACTCTGTGCTGCTCTTAAGCAGGCTCTCTTTCCTGTCCATTCTTTCAGGGCACATACTTTCTCTTACTCTGCCAAATCTTTCTCTGATTCATCACATTGTTTGCTGCTCAATTAGTTGTCACTTTCAAATATGCTGGCTTCCTTCTACAAACTAACTTTACCTTTATTGTTTGGGACTAAAGGTATGTACTGAGAGTGTGTCTATATTCCAACTAGAGGGAATAAGAGTAAACATTTCCAGCCAGATCACACAGACTTAGATCTTTTTGGATGTGACCCTTTACCAGAACAGCCAGGTTGTTGGATTAAAATTCCTCTACAATCATCATTCTAGATTTTAGATGCTTCTCTTTGTTCCCTATATTGTTGACTTAACAACTTTATATTTCATTTTTAGCATATTTGTACTCCATACAAGGACCATGTTTGCAAGAAGGGCATGGAAGCAAAAGATAGAATATCTCCAGAAAAATATAGGAGCACTTCTTTTAACTTCCCTTTACAAGGCAGAGTCTATAAGTTGAGAGTTGAACTGGCTTAGTCTTGTGCATGCTTCCACAACTACTATGAATTCATATGTGTAGTAACCCTGGTATATGCAGAAGATAGTTCTTTTTTTTTTTAATTTCTAGCTCTTTCCAGTTCCTTCTTCTACAATGACCTTAGTGCTATTAAATAAAGGGAGAGATATAGATATCTCAGTAAGGGCTGGTGATTTTAAAGTCATATTTTCTGTACCTTGACCAGTTATAAGGCTCTGGATTAATCACTATCTACTAAAAACAGAAACTACTTTGATTATGATTGAAAAATATATTAATCTTTGAGATAGCAATAAGTCATTAGGAGTTTCATTAAAAGTCTAGTTCCTGCTAAATGCACTATGTTCTTTGTAAGAGAATATATTCAATAATACATGGACAACACAAATTAAAGTTGATAGATATAATACAAAGAACTCACTAAGCAAACAAAGAAAAGAGTTGAATATAATAAAGTACAATGTATGGAATTCTCATAGAACTAAAAAAATAGGTTAAATCCAATGTATTCATTTGCGTTCTCAAATAGGGTATTTTACTCAAAATAAAGAATATATATGTATATGTATATGTTCATATGTATATGTATACACACACACACAAACACACACACACATATATATATATATGTATGTATTTACAATTATGGTACTATCATATATTTATAATGGTGAAACAGAGATATTTCAAATATCTATTCATTGCTGACAATTGCATAATCCCATAATACTTGTCTTTATAGTAAAATGAAAGTTATAACAAAATTTGTGAGGAATTTCAATAGTGGCCAATCATGCCCCACATCTACTAGTTCTGAATAAAAAGTCAAGATTTTCTGGAAGTAGTGGCATAGACTTCACTATCAGGTGCAGATGAAACATTACTGTCAGGACCATGAGGTTTCATTAGCATAAAAAAGCTGAATTTTCATCTAGGAACCATCAAAGTCAGGACAGATATAATCCAAAGATCATTTTTTATTTTGGCAACCAAAGTTATTGGAGGACTCCTGTGAGTCTTACCAAGTTAATGTCAATGTAAATGACACAGTGTAAACTCTATTTCATTCTGTGTGCTGGAACCCATTAAGTTCAAGTGGGCAATAAAAATCTACTTTCAAACTCATCTATCCCTCTGAATAATGGCTTTAAATGACTTTCTTGCTCTTTTTTTTTCTTCCAAGACAAATGAATTGAAATGCAATACTCAGAGTGCTGTTAAGAGTAATAAATATTTTACTTTAGGAGGAAAATGAAGTTCATGAAATCAACATTCAAAACATTTAGGTATATTAGTTTGAGGGAAAATATTATATCCTAGTTCATAGGTGAATTTTTTAATATGTAGCATATTGAAAAATACTATTTCTATAGGTAATAATATTATAAATATTTTAAAACTTTGGCAGCATTTCTTTTTTCATCATTTTTCTATTAGCATAATGCATCAAACTGATGAGACTTTTGATAGTTAAGAGTTGAAATTCTTTAAGAGAGAATATAGTAAAAAATATAGAAAAGTAAAATTAAAGAAATGTCCTATCCCATTTTAATTACTCTATTGCTTCAGTTTTGATTTGGATATAAAATGATCTCAAAGGTTAATGAGTAGATGGTCTCCAGCAGGATGTGTTCATAATAAATACTACTTACTGTGAAATAAATAGATCATAATAAAGTATGCTAATTTTCACTGAAAATAGTTAATGACCTCATAACTAGATGATATATTATTAGGAAGCCATTGCTGGAGGAATCAGGTCATGAATGTCATACCTTTGAATGGTGTGTTTTGTCCCTAGACTCTTTTTTTTTTTCGTCATCTGCTTCTTCAAGCATGTGAGGTAAAAGATTTTACCCTGTGATACTTTTCTTGGCATGATGTTTTTGACTTGCTTCACAACTAAAAACAATGGTGCCAACTTCTCCCAACTTCTCAGGGATTGAATCCTCCAACTGAACCAAAATAAACTTTTTATATTTTCTAATTTTTTTTCTCTTCTTATCATGTCACACTGGTAGCTGAATAACAACTTCAAGGAAAGTAAAACAAAAATGTGAGGAAAAAGTGTGTGTCTGTGTTTGTGTGTATGAGAGGGGGCAAGGAGAGGGGACAGGGAGGGAGGGGGAGAGAGAGAGAGATGGAGGAGGAGGAGCAGGAGGAGGAAGAGGAGGAGGAGGAAATTTAAGTTGAACCTTTATATTGATGGTCAGAAAAAAGTTTCTACTTGAAAATTTTAACATGGTGTGTTTTGTTTTAAAGGGAATATAACATTCTGATATAGGATAGTAAAATATCATAAAATCATCACTCTGTATTTTGGAGGCTGGATGTGTATTTTTTTAAAACACAGTCAACAGTAGAAATGATAGTAAGATGAAGAGTCTGTCTACTATTTCCACTTTTTTATTAAATTCCCCTTTCCTATCATATACTGACTTCCTTGCTTTATTTGGTTCCATTTATATTCTTGAATTCACTTTGGTTCCATTTATATTCTTGAATTCACTCAAGTATTTGTGCCATCTTTGAATTCATTAAATATTTATATATCTGTATCTGTATCTATACATGTTTCTCTGTATTTCATTGTAATTTCATTACTACTGAATTCTCTTACTGTGGATATGGCTAATTTTCCATAAAAACCTTGCTGTTTTGATTATTTTCAGATTTGATTCTCTAAAAGGATTTGGTTTTGATTGTATTTTTAAACATTAAAATATAATTACATATTTCCCCCCTTTTCTTTCTTCCCTCTATACTTTTTATCTGTATGGTAACTTCCTCCTAAATTCCAGCTTCATTTTCCTTAGTTGTCATTAAATACTGTTACTTAGGCTCCATTTCTCCACCTGTTATGGCATGACTAAACTTCTGCCACAACAGGTAGCACCGGAGCAGGGAAGGAAGGCAGGAACACCTGGGGGATGGATGTTTCAGGTGTCGACTGAGTGACATGAAAACAGACTCTTGAGAGACAGGCTTCAGTGAGATAGTTCATTTAATGCAAGGATAGGTGGTGGCAAAGGCTATTTAAACCTTTGGGGGATGAGTAGGAGCTTTTGGGGTGAATGTACATCCTTGGCCAGGGCCAGTGTGCTGAGGATGCTTCATTTCCATGAAGAGGAATTCTGGGTGCTGCTAGACATTACCTTATAAGGGAAGAGAGAGTTTAACCTGGCTACCAAGCTATATTATCTCTTGTGAGGCAAAATTTAGGACATAGAGCTACATGCACTGGGACATGCAGGACCAGGTGGAGTTGGGGGGAGCAAACGAGATTTCCCTAGGTTTGATACACATTGACAAGCTTGGGCAGTTCCAGCCCTGCTCGCCAAAGCTCCCCAACACCTCTGACCTCACATCTCTCCCTTTTTGTTTTATAAAGGGGAGGTATCATCACAGTCATCATCAGCTTTTTGGTTGGGAATCGTTTGGTACTGAACCAAAGCCTGCTTCGTTGTGACTTTGGCAATGTTGCTTACTTGCCAAAATAAAATAATAAAATAAAATAAAATTGGTGGATAAAATAAGGGTCAGGAAGAGGAAGGTCCCAAATTCCAGTATGGGGTTAAGAAGAGAAAACAGAGTATCAGAGGGTTTGAGTATCTTGGTGTGGTACTTGGAACATAGCAGGCTCAAAGATCTCATTTAATACCCGTAAGTACCCATATATTCTCTTCTACTAGTCCAGATTCAATATTAACCCAGAAACAATATTCCTCCCACATCACAATTACAGGTCTCTATTGCTCAGCCTTCAGCAGGTTGAGAGCTCTTCAGGTTTGAATGTCAACCTTCGTGAGGGAAGTTAATTTCTATTGGAAGGACTATAGGCTGTAAAAGGTAGAGACCAAGGCCTGGTCAAGCTTGTTTTGAAAGTCATAAACCAGGTGTTGTGTCTGTGCCAGGGATGCCTCAGCATTCTCTGCTGCTCCTACTAAGACTGCCAGGCAGAGTCCAACAAGCAGGAGGATGAAGATCCCTTTCTCTGATCTCCTAGCTACCAAGTGAATCTTCAGGTCGATCTGTGGAGTAACATTATAGAGGTGCAAAAACCTTGGAAGAGGGAGTTAGCACAGGGATTCATGTTATTTTAGTAAAGAAGAGTGCAGGGGTGGGGGTAGGGCTGTTAACATATTGGCTTGGGGGCAGTGATGCTACAGGAACATGAAGGATGGAACAGGAAGAAGGTCCTATGAGGCAAAATGGGGAGGATAGATTAAAAAGAGAAATGTTTTCTAACTTTCATAGGTGTTAAGGGCCCATCAGGTTCATGAAGCAAGGTGTTAATGGGAGCAGTTGCCAACAATATGTAGGAGGAGTTCAGATGAGTAGTTATGGAGAGGAAGGAGGTCAGCCATGTATTCTATGTTTTGTAATCAGGAGAAGGTGTCTACTGGTCAACTTTGATTTACTGGTCCACAATACTCCAGTAGCCTAGGACTGGTTGCCGAAGCAGAAGAAGTAGTTGAGAAATGTTTAAATCAGAAGTGAGATATCTAGCAAACTGTTGGGAATAAAACATTAGAACTATTCCTGTGCTGCATCTCTGGAGGTTTGTTTGTTACTTTGAATATGTGTATCCTGATATTTCTACTCTGCATCTCCAATAGCAGCAGCCCCTCATATATGTCACTATCTTGGAGAAAGCATATATGCCCTCCTGGTTACTGATAGAGGAAGCAGGCAAAAAAGTAACCAAAGCCAAGAAAGCCTGGATATATTGGGATTTCTAATGGCTTCTCGAACCCTTTTGCAAGGCAAACCCTGTTCCTATAGCTTCCTTGGGTTTTTATCCCCTTTTAGGAGATCAAAGAGGGCCTGTAGGTTATTGGTGAGGAGAAAAAACCATGATCAAAGACAATTAAGATTTTCCAAAAGAGCTTTGGAGGATTGTGAGAGTTTGAGGGAGAGAAAGAGTGGGTATAAGAGGATATACTGAGGTTAGGGAAATTTCCATTTCCAAAAATTTCCTGGACCAAGTAAGCTGTTTTTTGTGAAGAGTTACTATAAATCCTAGGGAGAATAGGGAAGGTGTTAATTGATCCTTACATTGAAAGACAGAGGGAGAAGAATCTCCCCACTCCAAGATATCATCCATATAATGATAAATTTGGAAATCTTTGTCCAAGTAGGACCTTCATCCTGTGGCAATGGCCTCTTGTCAGATAATGGGCTGTTTGTCATCCTTTGTCAGAAGGTTGTCCACTCATATCATAAGGCTGGCCCAGGGTTGTTAATGGGGTTTACTGAGTACAAAAGATGTTGGTAATTTTTCTGGTAGAGCAAGATAGAGAAATATATATACATTTGTATAAATATGTAAATACATCCTTCCTAGACTATTTAGGCTTATGTTTTTTTCCAAAACATACTTTTAATAAAGGATTTCAAATGCGTTGATTACCCTCCCCCCCCCACACACACACTTCTAGCCACCATACAAAAGTAGGAGAGAAAAGATGGTAAATAGGACAAAGGGATGTGGACTTGTTTCAAAGTAGCTCCTGGGGTTTGATTCCAATCTCTGTTTGTCAGAATGCCAGAATCCAGTTCAGTAGTGTCAGGATAGCAAACACAAATCAGCAGCAGTGGCACTATCTAGCAAAAACTGTCAGTCCTTTGCCTAGTTGGCATGAGTAGAGTCAGCTAGAATGGCCAAGACCAACTCAACATCAGAATTCTCTGCCATTCCTCTCTCAACAAAGTGAAGATCATCTAAGAGAAAGACAGCAGACCAAGGAAGCTTTAGAAGGCTATCTATGCAAGTGCACCTGCACTGTCCACTGAGTGCTATTTATACCCCCTACAAACATCATGTGTCCTTCCATGGGCCTTTCCTCAGCGAAAATACCACATGAGTCTGTCTTAACACAACAAAATGTGAGTCTGCATCACACATCCAGAAAATCTCTAGTTCTAATCTGTTTTGTATTGATTGTATATATGTGATTTTAGACCTGATCCCTTGGCATTAGATAACAATAGGTGTGGGGAGACATTTCCAAGGAGAGCTAGTTCTTCTCTCAGCAGTCCTTAGTTTCCTGCTAGTCTTTGTCAGGTAATGGGACCCCATTAGACTCTCTCACATAAATAGTCATTGATGTCATTGTTCAGGTTTTGTTTAGGTGCCTGTATCATTGAGATGTCATGGGCATAGTTTTACTGTCATTTCTAGGAGAAACCATCTCACAGCACAAACCTTGGTCTTCTTCCTATTACAATCTTTTCTTCTCCGCTTTCACGGTTTTCCCTGAGCCTTAGGTTATAGGGGCTCTGTTTTATTATTTTTTTTTAAAATGCTGTGTCCTTTTTACTACTTATTTTTTATTTTTTTAAATATTTTTATTAGGTACTTTCCTCATTTACATTTCCAATGCTATCCCAAAAGTCCCCCATACCCTCCCCCCAACTCCCAATTTTTGGCACTGGCATACCCCAGTACAGGGGCATATAAAGTTTGCAAGTCCAATGGGCCTCTCTTTATAGTGATGGTCTGCTAGGCCATCTTTTGATACATATGCAGCTAGGGCCAAGAGCTCCAGAGTACTGGTTAGTTCATAGTGTTGTTCCACCTATAGGGTGGCAAATCCCTTTAGCTCCTTGGGTCCTTTCTCTAGCTCCTCCATTGAGGGGCCTGTGATCCATCCAATAGCTGACTGTGAGCATCCAATTCTGTGTTTACTAGGCCCCTGCATAATCTCACAAGAGAGAGCTATATCTGGGTCCTTTCAGCAAAATCTTGCTAGTGAGTGCAATGGTGTCAGCATTTGGAAGCTGATTATGGGATGGATCCCCGGATATGGCAGTCTCTAGATGCTCCATCCTTTCATCTCAGCTCCAAACTTTGTCTCTGTAACTCATTCCATAGGTGTTTTGTTCCCAATTCTAAGAAGGGGCAAAGTGTCCACACGTTGGTCTTCGTTCTTCTTGAGTTTCATGCGTTTAGCAAATTGTATCTTATATCTTGGGTATCCTAAGATTCTGGGCTAATATACACTTATCAGTGAGTACATATTTTGTGAGTTCCTTTGTGATTGGGTTACCTCACTCAGGATGATGCCCTCCAGGTCCATCCATTTGCCTAGGAATTTCATAAATTCATTCTTTTTAATAGCTGAGTAGTACTTCATTGTGTAAATGTACCACATTTTCTGTATCCATTCCTCTGTTGAGGGGCATCTGGGTTCTTTCCAGCTTCTGGCTATTATAAATAAGGCTGCTATGAACATAGTGGAGCATATGTCCTTCTTATCAGTTGGGACATCTTCTGGATGTATGCCCAGGAGAGGTATTGCAGGATCCTCCAGTAGTACTATGTCCAATTTTCTGAGAAATGCCAGACTTATTTCCAGAGTGGTTGTACAAGCTTGCAATCCCACCAACAATGGAGGAGTGTTCCTCTTTCTCCACATCCTAGCCAGCATCTGCTGTCACCTGAATTTTTGATCTTAGCCATTCTGACTGGTGTGAGGTGGAATCTGAGGGTTGATTTGATTTGCATTTCCCTGATGATTAAGAATGCTGAACATTTTTTCAGGTGCTTCTCTGCCATTCGGTATTCCTCAGGTGAGAATTCTTTGTTCAGCTCTGAGCCCCATTTTTAATGGGCTTATTTGATTTTCTGGAGTCCACCTTCTTGAGTTCTTTATATTTATTGGATATTGGTCACCTATCTGATTTAGGATAGGTAAAGATCCTTTCCCAATCTGTTGGTGGTCTTTTTGTCTTGTGACAGTGTCTTTTGCCTTGCAGAAGCTTTGCAACTTTATGAGGTCCCATTTATCAATTCTTGATCTTACAGCACAAGCCATTGCTGTTCTATTCAGGAACTTTTCCCCTGTACCCATATCTTCAAGGCTTTTCCCTACTTTCTCCTATATAAGTTTCAGTGTCTCTGGTTTTAGGTGGAGTTCCTTGAACCACTTAGATTTGACCTTAGTACAAGGAGATAGGAATGGATGAATTCGCATTCCTCTACATGATAACCGCCAGTTGTGCCAGTACCATTTGTGGAAAATGCTGTCTTATTTCCACTGGATGGTTTTAACTCCCTTGTCAAAGATCAAGTGACCATAGGTGTGTGGGCTCATCTCTGGGTCTTCAATTCTATTCCATTGGTCTACTTGTCTGTCGCTATGCCAGTACCATGCAGTTTTTATCACAATTGCTCTGTAGTACAGCTTTAGGTCAGGCATGGTGATTCCACCCGAGGTTCTTTTAGCCTTGAGAAGACTTTTTGCTATCCTAGGTTTTTTGTTATTCCAGATGAATCTGCCGATTGCCCTTTCTAATTCGTTGAAAAATTGAGTTGGAATTTTGATGGGGATTGCATTGAATCTGTAGATTGCTTTTGGCAAGATAGCCATTTTTACAATGTTGATCCTGCCAATCCATGAGCATGGGAGATCTTTCCATCTTCTGAGATCTTCTTTAATTTCTTTCTATAGAGACTTTATATTCTTATCATACAGATCTTTCACTTCATTAGTTAGAGTCACTTCAAGGTATTTTATATTATTTGTGACTATTGAGAAGGGTGTTGTTTCCCTAATTTCTTTCTCAGCCTGTTTATCCTTTGTGTACAGAAAGGCCATTGACTTCTTTGAGTTAATTTTATATCCAGCTACTTCACTGATGCTGTTTATCAGGCTTAGGAATTCTCTGATGGAATTTTTTGGGTCATTTATATATACTATCATATCATCTGCAAAAAGTGATATTTTGACTTGTTCCTTTCCATTTTGTATCCCATTGATCTCCTTTTGTTGTCTAATTGCTCTGGCTAGGACTTCAAGTACAATGTTGAATAGGTAGGGAGAGAGTAGACAGCCTTGTCTATTCCCTGATTTTAGTGGCATTGCTTCCAGATTCTCACATTTACTTTGATGTTGGCTACTGGTTTGCTGTAGATTGCTTTTATCATGGTTAGGTATGGGCCTTGAATTCCTCATCTTCCCAAGACTTTTATCATGAATGGGTATTTATATCTTACTTGACCTTTTTCCCTTACTGCTTTTAGTATTCTATCTTTATTTAGTGCATTTGTTGTTCTGATTATTTTGTGTCAGGAGGAATTTCTTTTCTAGTTCAGTCTATTTGCAGTTTTGTAGGCTTCTTGTATGTTCATGGGCATCTCTTTCTATAGGTTTGGGAAATTTTCTTCTATAATTTTGTTGAAGATATTTGCCAGTCCTTTGAGTTGAAAATCTTCATTCTCATCTACTCCTATTATCCATAGGTTTGGTCTTCTCATTATGTCCTGGATTTCCTGGATGCTTTGAGTTAGGATCTTTTTGCATTTTGCATTTTCTTTGATTGTTGTGCTGATGTTCTCTTTGGAATCTTCTCCACCTGAGATTCTCTCTTTCATCTCTTGTATTCTGTTGCTGATGCTCGCATCTATGTTTCCAGATTTCTTTCTTAGGGTTTCTATCTCCAGCATTGCCTCACTTTGGGTTTTCTTTATTGTGCCTACTTCCCTTTTTAGGTCTTGGATGGTTTTATTCAATTCCATCACCTATTTGGTTGTGTTTTCCTGCAATTCTTTAAGGGATTTTTGTGCTTCCTCTTTAATGTCTTCTACCTGTTTAGCAGTTTTCTCCTGTATTTATTTCTTTAAGTGAGTTATTAAAATCCTTCTTGATGTCCTCTACCATTGTCATGAGATATGCTTTTAAATCCGGGTCTAGCTTTTCGGTGTGGTGGGGTGCCCTGGACTGGGCAAAGTGGGAGTGCTGGGTTCTGATGATCGTGAGTGGTCTTGGTTTCTGTTAGTAAGATTCTTACATTTACCTTTTGCCATCTGGTAATCTCTGGAATTAGTTGTTATAGTTGTCTCTGTTTAACGATTGTTCCTCTGGTGATTCTGTTACCCTCTATCAGCAGACCTGGGAGACTAGATCTCTCCTCTGAGTTTCATTGGTCAGAGCACTCTCTGCAGGCAAGCTCTCCTCTTACAGGGAAGGTGCACAGATATCTGTCGTTCTGACCTCCCTCCTGGCTGAATATGAAGGCCCAAAACAGGACCTTTCCCAGAAGCTGTGTTTCTTTGGCCTGTCACAGAAGCTGTTACCTTCTGTAGTCCACACTCTCACCTGTGAAGACTACTTTCGGCAGAGTCCTAGAACCAAGATGGCTTCTGCCGGTCCTGAGGCAAAAGCCTCCTGGGCTGGGTGGACACCTGTCCTCTGGCTGGGAAGGTAGTCGGATGTCTGGAGCCCCAAAAGGGTGCTGCCTCAGAAGCTCTGTGGCTCCTGCCTGTCCTGGAAGCTGTTAACTTCTGTAGTGCACACTCTCACCTGTGCAGACTACTTTTGGAGGAGTCCTGGAACCAAGCAGGATCTCTGTTTTAGATATACCCACTGGAATTGCCTACCACAGAACCAGTTCTGTGTTTTGCTCAGTTGTGTTTTTTCTATAGTGCCCTCTGTTGTAAAAGTAAGTTTCCCTGATAAGGGCTGATAAGTGTAGATAAGCTACAATTATCTGTGAGTTTAAGAGTAAGTATGTAGAATGCAGTTAGGAATTATGAGACTTTATCCAAGTGCTCCCCTAAGATCTAAGATCACTCTGTCCCTGGGGAGTTGGACACACTTCCAGCAAGAGGCAAAGTTTGCCTCTTGTTGAGCTAGCCTCATTATACAGCTGTTAGTTACCACTAAAATAGGAGTGCTACTGCTTCATCTTTAGTGATATCTTGTAATGTGGTCATTATTCCAGTTCAAACGCTTCACAGGTGTGTAGCACTCTTGGTGCTTCCTGATCTTTGCAACAACAGTAAGCACTTCCTGGTACTATGAAACCTACTCCTCAGAGAGAAGGCTTTCAGATCAGATCCAGTTCTTCTAAGTCCTGTGTTCAAAGTACCTGGTGTCTTCAGCAATAAGGACTCACTTTCTTTCTATCTTTGGGAGGCAACCAAGGACAACAAGGGTAGCCTACATTGTTTTGGGAGTCTCTGACTTTCTTGACCAAACACTGGAAAGGAATTTTCACTTCACCCTAAGCCTAGTACTATTGTTTTCTTAGTGGCTGTTTACTGCAAAAACTTTGTCAGCTGAAATGGAATACAATTCATGTAAACATTCAACAAGCAAACAAAAACATGCACAGAAACTGCATACACACACACACACACACACACACACACACACACACACACACACACACATGTTTCAGTTGAAGTATTTCAATATTCAAGTGGAACTGGGTTTTAGTAATTTTGAGATGCTGTTGGTGTCACTCGAACTGATGCTGTAGCTATATATTAATACCTTTAGACCACCTTTGTCAAAAATTAAGCACAACCTCCTGGATGGCCTAGTTTATAATACTAACTAGGAAACATGCACAGCTGATAGATAGGACTACCATGAAAATGAAGTATAATCAATTGGCAATATTCATCTCTTCATTTCCATAATTTGGAAAAAGAAATAGTAGGAAGAATAAAACAAGATGAAGGTAGGAAAAGAATATAAACACAACCTAACTGAGCAATATAAAAACCAGAGTAGCCATTCTTTTATCCTTCACCTCCCCTAAGCTCTTCTGTATCTTGTCTCTCTCCCTATGTACCCAATTTTATGTTCTTTCTCAACAAATAAACAAAAACCAAATACAACAACACTTCCCTCAAGCCAAGAAAACAAAATAAAACTTCCACTCCCCCAAATTAAAAATATAAATGAGTAACAACAAAAGACCCATCAATTTGTAACCAAATTAAAACACACAAAATCTGTTGAGTCAAATACATGTTACTCAACTGCTCCTGAATATGAGACCTGCCCTGGAATGTGCAGTGATGCTCTTAAAGAAAACTGATTTTCCCTCTTCCAGCAAGTATGAATGACAGTTCAATTGTTAGCCTTTACCAGAGTCAGGTTTTTAGTCATTTATTTATTCACTCAAATACATCAAAATAAAATTAAACAAAAACTAAAACATCAAAGTTGGACAGGAGAAGCAAACAGAAGGAAAAGAGCTCAAGAGAAAGCACAAGAATGAGTGCTCCACATGTGTGTGTGCTCAGTAATCCCCTTAAAGCTCTAAACTGGAATTGGAATCCATAATGTATATGCAGAGGACCTGACTCAGCCCCTTGCAGTGCTGTGCATAGTGCTACAGGTTTTCTGAGTTAGAGTGTTGCTCATGTTGATTTAGAGGACTTGTATTTTTTCCTCATTTTTAATTAGGTATTTTCTTAATTTACGTTTCAAATGCTATCCCAAAAGTCCCACATACCTTCCCACTCCCACTCCCCTACCAACCCACTCCCACTTCTTGGCCCTGGCGTTCCCCTGTACTGAGGCATATAAAGTTTGCAAGACCAAGGGGCCTCTCTTCCCAACGATGGCCGACTAGGCCATCTTCTGCTACATATGCAGCTAGAAACACAGGCTCTCAGTTAGTTCATATTGTTGTTCCACCTATAGGGTTGCAGACCCCTTTAGCTCCTTGGGTACTTTCTCTAGCTCCTCCACTAGGAGCACTGTCTTCCATACAATTTGCAAAACACATGAAACTCAAGAAGAACAAAGACCAAAGTGTGGACACTTTGCCCCTTCTTAGAACTGGGAACAAAACACCCATGGAAGGAGTTACAGAGACAAAACTTGGAGCTGAGATGAAAGGATGGACCATCTAGAGACTGCCACACCCAGGGATCTATCCCATAATCGTCCTCAAAATCCTGACACCATTGCATACACCAGCAAGATTTTGCTGAAAGGACCCTGGTATAGCTGTGTCTTGTGGCTATGCCAGTGCCTGGCAAACACAGGACTTGTATTTTTTGTTGTTGTTTTTGCTTTTGTTTTTGTTTGTTTGTTTTGATGTCCTCTGGGTCTTACACTCTCTCTGACTCTTCTTTCTTGGGGTTTCCTGAGCTCTGAGTGAAAGGATTTGATAGAGATATCCCATTTGCAGACTGAGTGTTCTGAGGCCTCTCAGTCTCTTGTAATGTCTATATCTCTTGTGCATCTCTATATCTGTTCCCATTTGCTGTAGGAGGAAACTTCTCTGATGATAGCTGAACAAGGCACTGATATAGCAGAATAACAATAGGAGGTATTTTATCACTACATTTTCTTCTTTTTTTAACCAGCATTATTTGGTTTTACCCTAGGTTCTTGACCTATTAAGTCTCAGGTTATTAGTCCACCAAGCAGTGTTGGGTGTGGGTTCTTGTGGAGTGGGTCTTAAGTCATACCAGATATTGTTTGGATAATTTCACAAGCTTGTGCCACCATTGCCATGGCAAATCTTGCAAGCAGGACAGGTCAAAGGGTTTGTGGCTGGCTTGGTTTATGTTTTGAGAGCATGAAGAGTAAGGTCTTGTCCCAAAGACACTAGAAGTAGGGGAAAAGGCTCTACTATTCTATGTTCAATCAATCATGTAGGTGTAAAATAGCTGCTTTGTGCTATCTGCCAGTAGGATATGTTGGAGAAGTGAAGGCAGGAGGGTCATGAGTTTGAGGCTACCCAGGGTTCCTCCTTTAGTTCTAAAGAATCAGCTCCACAGTTAAGAGTATGTTTTGTTGCCTATGTAGCAGAAAATTGCCTTGTCATGCATTAATGGGAGGAGAGGTCCTTGGTCCTATGATAGATGCCCCAGTGTAGTGGAATCAAGGGCAGGGAGGTGGGAGTAGGTGGGTGGGTGTAGAAACATCCTCATAGAAGCAAGGGGAGGGAGAATGAGATAGGTGGTTTACAGGAGAGGGGGAACCCAGGAAAGGGGATAACATTTGAAATGTAAGTAAAGAAAATATCCATTTTTTTTAAATGAGTATGTCTTGCTCTTTCAGAGGAGCTAAGTTTAATTTCCTGCACCCGTGTCAGTAGCTCCTATGCCAGTACACCTAAAAGCACTGTGTGTTTATTAACTAGGTTTTGGTAATCTTAGGGTTTCACCTATTTAATAAATTTGTTCTAATCTATCTTGAAGACAGTAGTGTGAGACTGTAAGCTAAGCGCATACCAGTACATAGGAATCCCTGAAAAACTGAATTCCTTTAGGATTCTATATCAAGCTTCTTTATGTTTGATTTGAAATTCTGAGAGGTTTGTGAATTGTAAAATAGTGCAGGTCCTTAAACCTGACATATCTTGCTTTAAGACCACTGACCTATATCTATAACATGCCCAGAAAATTTCTGAATACTTTTAAAAGTTTTTATTAGGAGACTTTAATTCTGAAAACTATAATTATTAATAATAATATCTCAGAAGTAACTGTCATGTTTCTTCATAGTGCTGGAAGCTTCTAATTGTAAGAAAATGTGGTTTTTATTTTGCATAATAACTTTATTTTAAAACAAGAAAAGTTGACTAACACTGTGTCTGGTAATTCAGAAATATGCATTGAAACTAAAATGAAGCTTTGGAGTATTCAGGATCAGAACTTGAAGGTTGTTTAAATACTAATTTTTACAGAAATGTCCATTCTTGCATTAGTGATTGAAATACATAGAATTTTTTTGTAGGTTTCCATTTGTGTGTATACCCTGAGTGCTGACAGATAACAAGAACATTTCAAAAGATTTAGATTACTTCCTTGCAGATAGAGGCTCAATATCTTAAAATATACACAGAAGTTCACCAGTTGGCTCCGGAAAAAAAATTGATACCTGTGCCATTGCTCTGAACCCGGACTTGCCTGTAGATTACACAGAACTGAGTATCTTAGGGAGTCTAAAATGGAATGAGAAGGCTAGCTGTGAATTGGAAATAGTTATCGCTGATTTACTATTGATATATGGTACTCCTTTGGAATTAGGCGGAAGTAGAAAATAAGTGAAATGAGTGAAAGCAAAGAAATTGAGACTAGCTTTCATTGCTTTCATCTTTTCAGTGCTGGGGAATAAGCCCTGTGGATACCAGGTACACTGAACTACCTTCCCTATGCTGAAAAAGTAATTCTTTTTCTTTTATTAGATATTTTCCTTATTTACATTTCAAATGGTATCGCCTTTCCCTGTTTCCTATCCTGAAATCCCTATCCCATCCCCCCTCCTCTTTCTTTTATTAGGGTCTCCCCAACCAACCCACCCACTCCTGCCTCCCAGCACTGTCATTCCCCTACACTGAGTTATCAGGTCTTCAGAGAACCAAGGGCCTCTCCTCCCATTGATGACAAACAAGGCCATTCTTTGCTACATATGTGGATGGAGCCATGGGTCCCTCCATGTGTATTCTCTGGTTAGGTATTTAGTTCCTGGACGCTCTGGGGGGTAGGGTGGGGAGTCTAGTTGGTTGATATTGCTGTTCTTCCTATGGGGTTGCAAACCCCTTCAGCTCCATCAGTCCTTTCTCTAACTCCTCCCTTGGGAACCCTGTGCTCAATCCAAAGATTGGCTACAACCATCCACCTCTTTATTATCAGGCTCTAGCAGAGCCTCTCAGGAGACAGCTATATCAGGCTCCTGTCAGCAAGCACATCTTGGCATCCACAATAGTGTTTGGGTTTAGTAACTGTATATGGGATGGATACCCAGGTGTGGCAGTGTCTGGATGGCCTTTCCTTCAGACTCTGCTCCACACTTTGTCTCCATATTTCTTCCTGTTAGTATTTTGTTCCCTCTTCTAGAAAGAAGGACTGAAGCATCCACACTTTGGTCTTCTTTCTTCTTGAGCATCTCATAGTCTGTGAATTGGATCTTGAATATTCCAAGCTTTTGGGCTAATATCCACTTATCAGTGAGTGCATCCACATTTGTGTGTTCTTTTGTGATTGAGTTAGCTCACTCAGGATAATATTTTCTAGTTCCATTCATTTGCCTAAGAATTTCATGAATTCATTGTTTTTTATAGCTAAGTAATACTGCATTGTACCACATTTTCTGTACCCATTCCTCTGTAACTTTTAAAAATCTACTAATACAACTTTCTAAAAGGAAAGACAAGTTATTTATTTTATTTGAAAATTTGTTCACAATCATTTTTCCTGTGTCAAAAACTCGAAATATAGATTCTGGGGACATGGCTCAGAGAGTAAGATGCCTACCAAATATAAGGAACCCAATTTATAACCTCAGACCCCATGTAAAAATCTGGGCACATTAGAACATACCTGTAACTTCAGATCTGGGGTGGAGGACTTTCTTGGGGTGTGCAGGGCAAGTTCTAGGTCCAGTAATGGACCCTAGATTGTTGGAGGATGATTCTCAATGTAGATCAATGTAGACCTCTTGCCTCTACAGGCACATCAACACCCAAACATATACACTGGTGTATACACGTACACATACATAGATGAGTAGTACCATACATACACAAACACATACACGTGCATATGAAATATTTACATTAAACAGTTGTTCTATTTACTTTTCTATGTGTTACCTCAATATTCAAACTTATTTTGTTGCGTACAGTACTCTGGGATGGACAAAGAAACCAGAAAAAAAAGCAAGAAGCAATGCACACTCCTCCCTTAAAACATATACATTCTACTACAACCATTTCACAGTTTCAAAGGAGAAATATGATCATGAAGAGTAACATGATGTAAGATTGTTATTGCTGGATCTTCTAGGGTCTGATTCTCAGTTCATGATGCCAAAAGAGGTGAAAAGATCTTTAAAAGTGGGCATAGTAGAAGAAAGATAGGTAGTTGCTACCCCAGTTTGGGGAAAGGGTATTAGGACATTGAATTTTTATTTGTTTCCCCACTTCTGAATGCCTCTGTCTCATGATCATTTTAGAATGTTCTGTGTCACCTCATATCCAAAGAAGAGGGGAAACTGACCAAGGATGGAAACCATGAGCCAAAATAAACATTTTCTCATTTAAACCA
Organism: Mus musculus; assembly: GCF_000001635.26. Taxonomy (NCBI): domain Eukaryota; kingdom Metazoa; phylum Chordata; class Mammalia; order Rodentia; family Muridae; genus Mus; species Mus musculus. Next base: position 114,461,491 of record NC_000069.6, read on the forward strand.
GAACATCTCTAGAATTTTGGATCAGAAATGGTAAGCAAACATAAAGGAAATTTGAATAAAGTCATCAGCCATGTATGCAACTTTGTCTTTCAGCACTGCTGTACATGTTTCCCGTTAGAAGTGCATGCCCTCCTTATCCTTATCCCCTTCTCCTTAGCACTATATTGATCAATGTTCATGTTGATAGAATTTGATGATAAAACTAAATAGATCTAATGGTTTTCCAATGACACATAATTAAAAGCATGCTAAAAGATTGAAACTTCCTCATATGCACATGATTTCCCTTATCATTGTAGAGTCTTTCAACCTATACAGACTACGAAGTCAGCTGCTTGGGTAAAATTTGAAAACCTATACCCACATAATGATGCTAGATCTAATGCTCATTGTTTTCATGTTATTTTTCTAATTTATATTTTATTATATGCATATATGTATTTTCTAATGTACATATTATATACATTATACTTATATACATATATCATAAATATACACATATAAAGTATAGCAGCACTGTTGCCTTAGTGTTACCTATTTACTTATAGGTATGCATGTATATTTTCTTTTTATAGAACTTACCATATATTCTACATTTTCTGAGAGATCATGCCTCCCACCACAAGGTTAGGTTAAGTACTCAAAAACTACCTTTTTTACTTTTGCCTACATAAAACTATTGAACATGCTTATACCATGGGCTCATTTATTTATCTGAACTGGAGCACATCGGAAGCCTGAGCTTTCAGAAACTAGTTTCTGCTCATGAGGGGAACCGGTATACTGCAGGGTTTCTGGTATAAGTGTTCAATAGTCACTAAATCAAAAGGAATTTCTATTTGTTTATGTACAAGTCTGTGTTCACAGTCTTGAAGTTTATATGGGTTTTTCAATGGCTATTCTATTGTTGTGAAAAGGCACCATGAACAAAGTAACATAGAGAAGAAAACATTGAATTGGGGCTTATTTACAGTTGCAGAAGGTTATTCCATGCCCCTCAAAGTGAGAAGTAAGCAGCTATGGTTCTAGAGTAGTTCCTGAAATCTTAACATTCCTGATCCACAGGCAATAGTGTGTGTGTGTGTGTGTGTGTGTGTGTGTGTGAGAGAGAGAGAGAGAGAGAGAGAGAGAGAGAGAGAGAGAGAGAAGAAGAAGAAGAAGAAGAAGAAGAAGAAGAAGAAGAAGAAGAAGAAGAAGAAGAAGAAGGAAGAAGAAGAAGAAGAAGAAGAAGAAGAAGAAGAAGAAGAAGAAGAAGAAGAAGAAGAAGAAGAAGAAGAAGAAGAAGAAGAAGAAAGAGGAGGAGGAGGGGGAGGGAGAGGGGGAGGAGGGGGAGGGAAGGAGGGGAAGGGGGAGGGGGAGGAGGGGGAGAGGAGGAGTAGGAGGGGGAGAGAATGTGAGAGGGAGAGAGGGAGGGGGAGAGAGAGAGGAAGAGGTAGAGACAGACAGAGACAGAGACAGAGAGACAGACAGGCAGGCAGACAGATAAAGAGACATATTGAGCCTGCTATCTCTCAACATCATCAACCAATCGCCAGCAATACACCACCTTAACCAAGGCCACACCTCCTCCATCAAGGCCTTATCTGCTAAATCACAAACAGTTCCACTCCGTGTTGACTAAGCATCAAACATATTAATGTACGGAGGCTACTCTCATTCAGGCTACCACAATGGGAATAACACATTTGTGAATTTTAGTATCATCCATTTGTGGTACTGTGAGATACTTTTAGTATTTTATTCTTTAAAAATTTGGAAATAGAAAGGAACTATTAAATCCTTTTAGGTGATATGATTTTATACAGCACAAATACTTTAAAATAGTAGATAATAGATTTTCAATTGATTGCCTGTCTATGGATTTTTTGCACATATTTCAGAGAGAAGCAGTACTATATGGTACAGGTAGAGAAGAAACTGGACATCTAGATTGTCTGTGTGCAGATTTGGGACCATCTGGATTTCCCAAGCAGAATGCAGGAGGCAGAAACAGAGAGCACTACTGAACATAAACAGAAGATGCAGTCTTAATAAAGATTTTACAAACGCCTGAGAGCTCACACTAATAAGACTTTTCTGGGAAAAAGCAAGTCAGGAATTTTGCCTGGAAGGGATTTTAAAATCAGAACGTTGTTGAATTATTAATGAGCCAAACTGGTATCTTTTTTTTTTTTCATTTTCTATTCTAATCCAAAAAATCTTCAGGGTAGCTGTTTGAAATGTATTCCTCCCCCCATCTTCTGCTTTAGGCATTCATAAATTTACCTTAAAACATCTTCTCAAATATTGCCCAATCAGATGAACAAGGTCACTCAGGAGACTAAATTAAGCTTGTGATACACACTCACTACTGTCATTTCAGCACCTCTTGATGGGAGTGTGCATGTCCTTTCTTTGAATGCCATTCTCACTGCTTGCTAACAGCTCCTCTGCTGCTTCCTCTGCACTGTAGATTTCAGAGCCCTAGGGGCTGAAATGAAGCTTCTTCTGCAAAGTGTTTTCTTTCATACCATGTTACTTCTTTAAGATACTGTGTCGAAGACCCATTTTAAAATGGTGTTGTAATTAGTGAAGCTCTTGGGTTGCACAGTCAAAATCAAAGTCTATCCCAACTGTTCCATTCCCTGCAGACAAAACTCAGGCTGAGATTATGCTAGGGAAGGAGGCTTTGCTGTCTGCATATGTAAATTAGGACGGCAATGCCTGGTTTAAATGTCTCTAAAAGCAGAAATCCACATCTGTGGGAAAGGTTTTTGAAACGCAGTGACACAGAAGTCACGGTAAGTATTATGCAGTTACAAAGGATTGCCTGGCAGAAGTCAAGAAGTGTCTGGGGATTTTCGTTTGTTTGTTTTGTTTTGTTTTCTCTTTTCAAATGAGGAAAACCCAGAGTCATTCTCTGTTGGGTTGGTCTGGTGCTGTGCTAGAGTGATGGTCCAGAAGGAGTGGGCCAGTGGTATAGCAAAAAGAACTGACAGATATCTCAAAGCCAGAGAGCTCTGAATTCTAGCTGCCACAGATTTCCTTTTTTTTTCCCCCTACTGGGAAGAAATGTTTCCTTCTTCTGCTTTTCCTTTTAAATTTAAAAAGACAAAGGATTAATGACAATTGATGTCTGAATGTAACATGCCACTGTAGTATCCAACTGGATACACTGACAGACAATGGCCTAGTTTATAATGACATGAATTGAGAACTTGCTGCCCCTAGTGAGGCGGGGTGGCAATACTGCTCTAAGCAGCTCAGAGTGTGAAATAGAGGACCCAGACCAATCTCAACAATTGTCTAATTTGGAATGAGGCCGTCATGAGAGATTGGTTATAGATTTTAAATTTGATAAACTTTAGGATTTAATGTACTGCTTCCTTTCACATCTCCCTGCAAATAGATGTCAAAACAGTGCAATAGGTGGAAAAAAACCCAACATTATAATATAAAATGTAACATAGCTATATAATTCATAACCTACATTGAAATAAAGTTATGTTTTTTTGCAATCATAAGATTTCTTTGTTAAAACAAGATTTCTCTTCAATGAAGGAAATTTCAAACTAAGTATAAATGTTTCTTTTTAAAAAAATACACATTTTAAAATTGAAGAAAATTAGTCAAAAGTTATAGTGTTAAATCGATTAGATGAGAAAATGAAACAGAACCTGTCATTAACAAATGAGATAGGCTTTATACTTATTTTATTTCCCAAACCAACTCTCATCAATACAAAGTCATATCCGTCATTCTATTTCTTAGGATTTTCTTTTCATGTTGGTGGGTTTTCACTTTATAAACCATGCAATTTACATGATTACATTACATTAGATTAAGAAGTAATGAACACTAATGGACATCCATAGAGCTTATTTATTTAAATATTACCCACATGCTTCAAAGCCTTGTGTTTTCCATTTTATTCAATTTTATTCTGCCAATATGTAACCGTTATCATAAAAATATACTTACTTTTTCAAAGGGCTACCTTATACATGGTATAAAAGCCTAATATACACTATTTTTCTATACTTGTAAATATTACATAAATCATATTCTATGGATCTATTTTGCTGATAGCGTCTTTCCTTAAGTTTATAGTGTTCACAACTGTGTTTATACTTTATTCAATTCGATTACTGTGTGAAATTATAATTGAATGATATGCTTTAATTGCTTAATCATATCTCAATAGCTTTCAATATTTGACTTACCAAGTAAGTATTATAAAGAACACTCAAAGCTCAGTCATAATTGACATCAACATCCCTTCCCTGTGTTACCTGGTAAACTCCCCTTGGTGTTGCACTAGCAATATAGGGCTTTCAAGCTTATTTCTGAGAATAAGAAGTTTTTACCTGTGATTTCAAGATCATGTCAAAAATATGACTTAAGGTTTTTAGTTATTTTTTATTTATCCTATGTCCCTATTACCCGATCCCAAATTCATTGTCTCTTACTCTGTAATTGTAATTGTAATTGTAATTGTAGTTGTAGTTGTAGTTGTAGTTGTAGTTGTAGTTGTAGTTGTAGTTGTAGTTGTAGATGTAGATGTAGATGTAGATGTAGATGTAGATGTAGATGTAGATGATGTAGATGTAGATGTAGATGTAGATGTAGATGTAGATGTAGATGTAGATGTAGATGTATATGTATATGTATGTATATAAGGTTATAAATACAATTTGTTGGTATCATTTATCCTTGCTTCTATATGCTGAGACCTGAGCTCTTAGGATTAACTAACCCTAAAGAAGACAGATTCTTCTCTCAGCAACCACGAGGTTCTTCTTCTTCTATGGATGAAGCTTTGTGAGAATTCTCTAACCTATGTTGCATGCCATTTGGAGGTCATTTTAAGCAAATGTTATTGTTAAGATTTCTTGAGTATAGCTTCCCTGCCATATATAGATGACACTCCATCACAGAAGACATCCTGGCCTCTGGCTCTTATACTCTGTCTTCTCTCTCTTTTATGATGTTTCCTGGGTCTGATATGGAAGGGTAAGGTTTATATATAGCAATCAAGACTGTGCACCCCACAGGCAGTCTCTGCATTTTGATGAATTTCGGCTTTCTGTAATGATCTCTTTCTGCTGAAAACACACACACACAAACACACACACAAACACACACACACACACACACACACACACACACACTCAACAAATGACAAAGGCTCCAGACTTCTTTGATGAGGACTGAAATATTTGAGTTTGGGCACTGTCACAGGGATGAAATAATAAACCATGACTTAACTAGGGATACATTTTGTTTGTCAAGATTATTACAGTGGGAGGAGAGACATGGTATTAGAAAAGGAATAGAAAGACTATTATTAATATTTAGCAGTGGGATAGGTAGTGGCAGGCTTGGAGGACACTGGGACAGGAGGCTTCACAGTGAAGTAACTAACAAAACTGGACTGTTAAGTTTTAATTATTGGTCATAAGAATTGAACCTGTGTCATATTTCTAGCCCTAGAAGTTGGTAGAGCATCTTGGAGTCCACTGAGGACAATTAATACATAGCTATTTAAGCCTGGCTTTTGGAGTGCTAAATCTCTTAAAAGCACTCCATAGCAAGAAGCTATCTGGTAAAGAATGATGGTCTCATGAGTCAGAACAAGCAGAGTTCATGCACGTTTTGTTTAAATTGGCTAGTGAAGCCCATCAATTCAGCTTATCATTTCTGAGTCAGACTCAGAAAGTATTATAAGAAGACAGGGAAATCACCTAGAGGTCTTACCTAAGGGACAATTCGAAAACTGGCTATTTGCTTTAATCTGCTTCTAGAAACACATAGTAGGGAAGATATTTCTTAACTGGTTGGTTTTCTGGCACATAGGGTATACCTGTTGCGATTGTCCCTTGGGGAAGCCAGTATGAAGTCAAGTCTGTAGGTGTGGTGATACTACTCAAGGATTTTTAGATTTCCTGTTTCATATTACATGGTCATATATCTTGGTACAGAAAATGTTAATTTTTTTATCTAGGCATACAAACTGTGATTGCCCTGTGTATTTTTCTGCTCTAATAAACAGAAAATTATGATAGTGACATTAGTAGTTTAGAGCAGACCACAATCAAATTCTCCAGTTCTGCTGATAGAATTTACTTTAATCAAATATTTTATAAAAGGAAAATTATCTTTCAATACAGTTGCCCAAAACATGGGCATAAATGTACTTTTTGTGTTATATTTTATGAGAGACAAAGAGAGAAAAACAGACAGAGAGACAGAGACACAGAACCAGACAGAGACAAAGAGACAGAGAGCCAAAGGACAGCCCTGTCTCCTTCCATGTGGGTTCTAGACTGAATTTACACCATCAGACTTGTCAGTGCATTTACCCACTGAACCATCTTGCTGGTACTTCATTTGTAAATACTCAACAAATGAGGCTTCCTTCAGTGTAAAATAGGTTTTTCAAAGAAAACTGCAAGTAGAATTTTGATTTGTTTCATAAGTATTAGATGTACTGTGTATATACAAGACATTTTTTGTGTGTTTAAGTGGTACTGGTTCGTTAAAAAATAGTTCAATACCTTCATCAATTTTGCAAGATATTTCAGATGCACTTAAAACAATAGCTGTAAATTAACACCTTTTAAACAAATAACATCCAGCAGATGGTTATTCTCATTTATTGCCACCCAAAATTATTTAGTGTATGCATTATTTTGATAACTATACTATCATGTGTAATGAGAAGCCTTATTTCTAATAAAATTGAATTAGTAAGGCAAAATTGGTGACAAATGTTTTACCAAATAATGTTTCATGTGGCATCATTACCCCAGTTATTAATTAATATTTATTGTTTTCTTAAAGGAATTTATAATCGATATACATACTTGTAGGGGCAGAGAGAGAGGGAGAGGAAGAGAGGGAGGGAAGGGAGGAGAGGGGAGGGAGAGGGGAGAAAGAAAGAGACAGAGACAGAGAATGAATAAGAACATTTTCCAGTATCTATGGAAACTGGCACAATCATTTTCAATTGCTCTGAAAAAAACCACTTTTTGTTTTCATTAAACATGTTTAGAGAGGGGAGTGCACCTGTAAATATGTTCAAATATCGTTAATAAACCACTTCTCAAATGTATTAAAACAGGAAAGGGAAGAAAAAGCACCCCCAAGCTTAACAAGGATTTTTAAAAAGCTGCTCTAGGCAGTTATGGTACAGGAATAAATGGGTACCGATCAGGATTAGCAGAGAGCAGCCAATCTGAGTGGCACCTAGGAGAAATCAGAATCTAGCTTCCAGATGTTCCATCTCAGGAGAGGATGTGTTGGGTCTGTCAGTGGTGATGTAAAACACTTGCGGAGAGTAGCCAATTAGGAAGTTCACTGAGCTTTGGTGAGGTCCTAGTTAGATTTTCTTTGCTTTTTATGTTAGGATTCCAGCCCAACACATATCCCTCAATCAGCCAAGACATCCATAGTACATTTTACTATAGATTAAACTTAACTGATCAAATAGGTCAAATCTGGCCATGTCCAAATACCTCAGGAAGAATAAAATACTCAGGCAGAATTCTCAAAGCTCAGCGGTCACAAGCATTAGATGGTCAACACTAAGAGCAAATGTTTCTTTGGAGTGAGTCATATTTTACCAATCATCACCCTTTGAGTTAGTCAATTTCTGCTGTGTCCAAATCCTTAGCTTATCCTCTCATGGAAAAATATTCCTGTTTGTGACCAAATTTAACTTAGTGTTTATGTAAGATATAACAATAAATCATGAATATGCCTAAATTGGGAAAAGCCAAAATTACATAGATACAGACATAAAGCTATAATTAAAACTCTCTTTAAAGCTGGGCAGTGGTTGTACATGCCTGTAATCCTAGCACTTGGGAAGCAGAGGAAGGCAGATTTCTGAGTTCGAGGCCAGCCTGGTCTACAGAGTGAGTTCCAGGACAGCCATGGCTACAGAGAGAAACCCAAAACCAAAGAACCCCCCAAAAAACAAACAAACAAACAAAAAAAAACCCACAAAACTTTCTTTAAATTCATTATATACCATTTTATATCTTTTAAATAATTTACTATTTTGACACTCAATCTAGGAATGATTTATATTTTGTAATAAATTTGGATAAATCTTTTAGTGTAGAATTTGAGTAATGATTGCCTCCCTCCTGATCTTTATCAAGATAATTGGTTTCTATTAATATATTTTCCCAAAAGAAATTTTATTTAATGTCTACATAGCATTTTAGTATCAGCATTATTGTGATTTAGTTACATAAGTTAGTTCAGTTAAATTGTGGGAGTGAAATACCCCACATTCCCAACAGTATGGGCACATGAGTTTTATTGTAAAAGATATCTATAATAATCAGTGATACTTGTTCCTGTAGTCACACAGAATTGGTTCTAATTCATATATTATGCATTTTTCAAATACTTATCTTGTTTTTAATTATGTGCGTATGCACATGTCTTTGTGGTGACAAGTCCATGTGTGTACAATTGCCTTTGGAGGCCAGAAGATGAAGTCAGATACCTTGAACCTGGAGTTACAGGTGCTTCTGAGCTGCCTGATGTGGGAGCTGAGAATTGAATGTGTCTTCTGGAAGAGCAATCAGCTCTCTTGACTACTGAGGCAGGTTTCCATCCTCAGCTTGCAGCTTTTCAAGTAGGAGTCATTACAACGGAATATGACTTGGTTAGTTCTGTGACCCAAGTTTGCTGGAGACAAGGCCAGTTGGTCTTTCATATCTATATTCTATTACTAGTTTCCATTAGATGCTAATATTGAACAGAACTCATTCTTCTGCTAAATATGTTGTACCCTGCTCTGCACTATACTGTGTCTATAGGCATAAATAGTCTATATTATAGTTCACGTTATAGCTTATTCTAATGTACTTCTTAGTCAGTGGCAGGGTAAATAGTGTCCCCTGAGGACTTTGATATATTTAGATATACTAACAAACCCCACAAATATTTTCTTTGATCATTGACATATAAGAAAAATAGCCATTGTTGCATGGTTTTTTGATATCTATTTGTATTACCAGTATCAAAAATCTTTACTATAGACAAAGACTGACCTTTATTCAAGAGGCTATGTCCAGAGGATATGAGCTGGGAGATAAAAAAAGAAGAAAAAAAAAGAAAAAAAAATCCGTTTTCTCCAATAGAGAAACACTGGGTATATTGATTGTTGTTCAGCGCAGGATCCATGTCCAGGAGAAGATGCTCAACAGATCTGTTTTCTGTCTCTCTGTCTCTGTCTTTCTCTCTCTGTGTTTTTCTCTCTCTGTGTTTGTCTCTCTCTGTTTGTGTGGCTTCTGGTTTCTGCTTGCTTGTTTTTATCCTATAGGATTTTTTGTTCATTTGCTTTCATTTTATTTTTCATCCATATATGTTTTTGAAATAAAGAAAGAACATAAAATTGGGTACATAAAACAGAGAAGTGATGGGAGGGGAAGAGAATTAGCACAAACTATACTGTATGAAAAATTTAAATAAAAGATCTAAAAAACAAATATTTGTCATAATTGCTATTTCTCTCAAATTTGTTGAATCTGGTTTGTTAATTTCATTAATTTTCCTCGTTTTCCTGGCAGACTTTCAGATCTTGCTTTCCTTTTATAAGACAATTCATTTAAATCTACTAATTCTATGAATGGATCATTTTTCTCCTCTAAATGTCACTTTTCATTAAATAAATTCAAATTTTCCTCATTGACTTCTTTAGTATTTATAATCTTTAAAGTATTTTTTTCAATTCTCAGGTTAAATGTAATTCACTGTACATGTCAGTCAGGACCATTGAGGACAAGTATATTCTAGACAGTTAAAATATGTTTTGATCTAAAATATATTCTATTTTCCATACTAGAATTACAAAATCCAGTCAAATATTAACTTACTTTAGGTTAAGCACCCTATTATAAATTTTACGACTTTTTTATCATAGGGTTTGTTTTCTGTATTGTGTTGCTAAAATACCTGAGTCTGGATATTTTATAAGAAAAATAGATTTTATTGACTTATCGTTGAACCTTTATTGGCCACCTGAATATGGTTTGGAAAATTTCTACTGGATAGACAAAATCCCCTAGTGGGAACTCATGTGAAGAAAAGGCTTATCACAGGGCAAAATAGAAATAATGAAAACAGTAACCAGACTCTTATCATACAAATAACTGTCCTTGTCCTGCAAGAAGAAGGGGAACTGTTCCTAAGGGCAGCTTCTCAATGGCATAATCTTGCTTTGGGGGCTAAAAGGAGATGACAATAAGTTGAGATTCAAGAATCTGTAAACTGGGTGAGGCATAGGCTAGGCAGGAGTAGATATATTGTGTTGCTTTTAGGGCCAACATGCCCCTTCTCCATGCATTTTGTGGGCTCACCAAGCAGACCATGGATCTTCCATGATTAGCAAGCATCTTGGTGCAAAGGCATATACTGCTAGCAGAAGCACTGATAACTATTGTTGGGCAGTGGGCTATGAATGGTAACTTGGTCCTAAGTTGAGCTGAAGGCTTTGAAACCCTAGAGACTGTGAAGGAATGGTAGGAGCTTTGCCTGCTCCCTGGCACCAGGCCCTTGTAACAGAGCTGCAGTCCCCTGTAGATTTGTAGCCATCAGTCACATAAGGGCTGCCACAGACAATCTGGGTCCCTGGTCTGTGAAGAACGGGATTTCTTAGGCAGATGGACAAAGATTCCGGATGAAAATGACAGACAGATCACACGAGAAATGTGTTGAATCTGAATGTATTGTTCTGGTTGAGCTTCAGACTTATATAACAACGAATTATCAGAGGATACAAATCACAAAAAGACAAGATACACTGAAATTCACCAGTTACAGCAGAAAGGAATTTACAGGGACTAATTAAATGTTTATATTAGGGATAACAAGCCCTGCCTAGGATCAGCCTAATGCCAGGCAAGAATTTCACACTTTAAGGTTAAAAGCATCAGGGGGTTGTTAACTCTTGACAGGCCTTAAGAGTAATGCGCTATCACAGAGCTCTAAATTCTTAGGTCTAATAAAACTTATCTTGTCTGGAGAGTTTCCCCTTATCAGGGTAGTATATCAACTTATACTTGACATGGAAGTAGCCTGTAGTAAAAGATTTCTATCTCAGTGAGGCTTTTAGTCTCTATCTGTAAACAGCTGAGTAAAATGGCAAGTGCTTAATTGTTAACTGAATAGGTTAAGCTCCTTGCTGCTATCTGGAATCTAAGAACACTGGAAAAAGGCTTTAGCTATGTTAGAATACAATCTTAAAAGGCATTTACTATAAGGTAATACTATATAGAGTGCACGTGGATCTATACACTAGACTAATGTGGGAATGGAAAATTAATTTTATGGTTTATATAGATTAGGGAGAAAATGCCAAGCCCCCGGGAAGGGAGTTTCCTTGAAACTCTTTGCTTCATGAATCAGCTTCCCAGCTTTCGCTTTGTCAAGCTGACTCCACCAGAGTCCCTGGCATTCCACCCTTTTTTTTTTTAATAATTGATAATTTATCTTTATTTCTCAGCCGAAGTTCCAGGATGTCCCGCTTCGTCGTAGCTACAGATCTCAGGAGCACTCTAAAGATGAGTGGAAACACAATGATTACTAATAAAGTAATGCCAAAAATAATAACAAGTAGGATAATATATTGAACCCAATCCAGAGGGTTTAATGCACTTAAGTTGTTCTTTAAATCTCTAGCCAATTCATCAATGTTCCAAGTGTCCAGATGGCTTTTACTAATATCTGAAATTTTTACCTTTAACTGTTCTAAGTCATGAGAAATATCAGTATCTTTCCATATACCCTGTAAATGAGTTTTTGTCTTTTCCCAGTTAGTCGTGGCGTTGTAAGGTAATGGAGTAACACAAATGTATTGGAAAGAAGCATGACATTTAGTAGCTAACCTGGTCTTGATATTAGCAATATCTTGCCCTATTGCCAGCACGACTTCTTCTAGGGCGTTAACCTTTGCTTCTAATTTTTTATCTATAAAATACAGCTCTGACAAAGCTACAGAGATATTCTTATGCATGTCATTAACAAAGTGAGCAGTATGTTGTTGCTGTACTAAGGCTGTGGTGGATAACATAAAGGAAGTTAAAATAGCAATTAAAGCAGTAATTTCCAGGATCAAAGCTGCTACAAATCTCTTAGGTCTAATAAGTTCATTTAGTCTTTTTAAAGCTTGCAATCTTGAATTTTCAAACCAAGGATCGTTTCCTAACTCTACAGACAGTAAAACATAAGCAGAATCTTTTTAACAAAATCATAACAGTAGATTTCTTATTTAAATTAGGATCTACACAATTAGTTAAATGACAGGAATTACAATGTATATAAAAAGACTTGTCAAGATTGGTGATCTTAACTCTTAAAATCATTTAACAATAAGCATACAGGTAAGGTACACAAGCTTTTACAGCTATAGGGGAGTTGGCCTGAATGGCCAAAAACAGTCTCTGATGAAATCTTGTCCAATACTCTGTAGCAGTCCTTCCACCTCACGAGTCAGCTCTTTTAGTTGTCTCCAAGTTGACACTAGGTCTGCTCTCCTTGTTGTAGTCCATGGCGGAGATAGGAAGAGTTTCTTTATTTTGCTTGTGAGTGACTGATTTCTTTTTCCTCTGTGCACTCAATACAGCTTTCTGGTCACCACTATCAGGACACTCAGGAACTCACAGGTCAGCCTGTCACATGAATCATTTTGGGAGCTAGCACGCTCTTGTAGCATTCTGTGGAAAAAACAGAAATATTGCCCCCTTTCCCCCATATTAAGTATCTGAACAGGATCATGCCATGTGCCAATAAGTGGATCCCTTTATCTCATGAGTATGTCTGATTGTAGGGTGCCATAGACACTTAGAGAGATTTTTGACATTTAAATTTTTTTTTAAAAGATATAGATTTAAAGTTCCACAGTACTGTTTCCTTGGGAATAATAAAAATCTCAGTAACATGGATAACATTAAATTGTTGATAAAACATCTCAAATGCTTGGCTGTAATAGCCAGTTTTAATTTTGATTTGGAACACCAAGTTTAAGAAAAATCAACACAGGCAACTATACTTTTAGTTGCTATTTTATTAGAGCAGTTGTAATTAGAAAGATTAAAAAGGTATCAATAGTCACATGTGCATGATTTATTTTTTTTTAAAATCAAAAAGTATCTATTTGTAATAATTGTTTAAGTATATGTCCTCGAGAATTAATACCAATGTGTGTAACAGGTAGAAACTGAGGACACTGAGATAAAATCTTTACAATATGACATGCACATTAATTAATTAATTAATTAATTTATTTATTTTAAATACCAAATTATTATCTCGAGCCATTACTATTTTGATGATGTAAAGAATGAGATTATATGGCAATTATTTTTGTATAAGATCTATAATTTACCTGGGATAGAAATCTAGCGTGGCATTGTCTTAAGAGGTTTTTATCAGGCAATCTTTAACATTTTAAAACACTATCTACAGCACATAATTTAATTATCTGTGCTGAAGTAGGCAGAAACTCAAAAGATTAAACATGTGATCCAATTTACATATATTTTTCTTTCCATAGAAAGGTTGTTTTTAAATACAGTAAATGGGATGCATGTATGTATGGATTTACAAAAGTATGTATAATAAGCAATTAGCTTATTTTTAAGATGAATATTAATTTTATTTAAAATGATGGTATGCAATAGGTCAAATATCAATATTTTGTAATAACTAATAGCTGTTTGGAAAAAATAATTTTTAATTTTTAATTAGTACCACAGCAGCCTTATATATAATAGGATGTTAAAACTTTGAGGTGAAGAAAGATGATTTTTACATTAATGTTTTTTCTTGTCAAAGAATAGCTGTGGACACATTTAATAACAATAACTAGAATATGTAGCTAATATTTGATTACCATCAATTACAATCGATATCAATATATTATAGAAGTTTTCTCTACTTTCTGTTAAAGCCTTTTTAGTTCTCTCCAGTTAATTTGAATCTCACTTGATAGTACCTAATAAAGGCTTAGGTTCTCTTGTGGTGAATTTAAGGTGAGGTCTTAGTCAATTAACATCTCCTGGAAGCTTTTTGAAAATAAAATTTTGAAGCAAATTTGTACCAATTTTCCAATATAACTAAAACTCTAGATATTAAAAAAAGACATTGCCTCTGAATCTTATGAAGCAACAACTATTTTCCAGAACTTTAAACTTCTCTTTAGAGACATTAGTTAATAAAATACTTTCCACTTAGGAAACAATATATACTGAAAGATTTAAACTTTTTTGCTTCTTGTATTGAAGCCTGGACAATGAAAATTTCTTACATAATATAAGACTATGTTAGCCATACCTAGGGGTAAAAAACCTTTAATGGTCACCAGTTCACTAGAAGTAAACTCTTTATAAATGGAAAAAATAGACTTTTAAATCTATAATAATTTTACATGAAGTAGGCAAGTTATCTTGTAATGCCTTTATAAGTTTTATAGCCTGATTGACCTTATATAAATCTTTAATTTAGTCTTTATTATGAACAACATCTGGGTAGATCTGAAAAGAAAAAATGTTGTTTAGCTAAAAGAAATTTCCCCTGTAGGCAGAGAGGGTGAAGTTTCAAGAACTTTTTTAGGCGCAGTCTGTAAAACACAAGAAACTTTGCACAAGCTTCTCTGAGGCTGCTTTAAGCTTTGTATTAACCCAAATGTATATATTTTTTAATTTGAGCATCTTGCCCTCCTGCAATGAGGACAGATTCTAAAGGAGCAATTTAACTGTTTGTCCATGCCTCTGATTTTGGACAATCTTTCTTAAGATGACTTATACCTTAAACATTTTCTTTTATGACCTTTTATGGTCCTACAAGGCCACAGCCATAGTCAAACTGATTGTGTGAGGGTCTAATTTCTGCACAAAGATGAATATATCTAGTTAATTTTACTTTGTTTTGTATGGCTGAATGTCCCAAGTGAGCAGCATTAGCACTCTTATAAGTTGATTATTTTAGTAATAATCTTAATTATGGGTGAGTTAAAAGTCTTAAGCTTTTGATTAAACTGTAAACTGCAGTCAATGGGACACTGGCAATTTTAACCAGAATTTTTAAGTTTTTGTTGCAATATTAGAACATATCTATAACTTTTGGTAAGTAAGACCCAATTTTAAACAATTTATTCTCCTTAAAATCAATACTAAAAACATCACTACCACGTTACAAAATTTTCATTAATGTATGACAGTTTAAATTTTAATGTTTCATTAAAGAGACATTGTTTTAAAATCTTATCTTTATAAGTCTATCTTTTAGGATAAGAATTACATAAAATGTTATCTCAATTTAGAAGTATCTTTAGAGGACTAGTTTTCTGGGCTGATTTATGTCAGGTGCTTTTGTTTGAAAATGACTCTATCTCTGAGTTACTACTTTTAAGTTAACTTTGTAACTAGTGTTACATCTTTTTAATTATACCCAAATAACTTAAAAACTAATTCTCTATGACCAAGACATGTTAGATCATATTTATACCTTTAAGACCAATCAAAGACCAAATGAAGTGGTTACATGAATCTTATAGATTTAGATCAATTAAAGAATTTTACCTTTTATAGCTATACTTGTAAGATAAAAAAGCAATTTGTTATTTGCTAAACACAATGATCACAAACTTGCAGAGAAAGTTTTAGGAAAAAACAACTATCAGCTTATTTGCCTTAGAACTAAGAGGTTGCAGATTCCTTTTCTTTAAAAACAGTTTCTAGTAGGGCCTCTCTTGCAGTGCTTGATTTATGGCTATAGTGAAGGCTCTTTTTCAGCCTCCTTTGTGCAAACTGAGAGTGAATCAGCAGGTAAAGTTTTACCCATTATTTTTGTTTTATTTTTTCAACATGAAACATAAAACAGTCATTCAGACAACGACACAATCATTCAGACAATGAAACAAAAGAGATATACATGAATTGACATTAGACAATACATATAGGGGGTAAAGAATTTCTCCTGTAGGGGCCAGAGAGAATGAAACAGGGCGTCCCCCGATTTCTCTCTGTCCCTGGGAGAATTCTAAAATCTATTTTCTTTTATCCCTTCCTTTCTTTTCCTGCTTGTAAGAGACAGGTTGTCAAATCAAGATTAAAATCCAAAATTTTCTAACAGCTCTGGCAAGCATCCAAACTTCTAATTTATTTAATCTGAGGGCAAATTTTTGAGAAAACACACAATCTCTATACACTAAAATGTCTCAAATAGCCTAAAAGTTTACCATACTGAATCTTTTTGAAGCCATCATCAGTCCACACTTAGTCATATATTTTATAGTCACCTGCAAAAAATGCTATTTTCTGCAACCAACAAAAATACCATTTATGGAATGAATTATGTATGTTTTAGGAGATTACTTAACTTTCAATAGAGCCTTTTCTACGGATTTTTAGCACAATGTAGGATTGGGAAATTGTAAATAAGGTAACAGTAAGAAGAAGTCTCTTTTTATACTTTGACCATAATTTAACCATAACTTTTAATTTAGCCTAAAGTATCAGAATTCACAACTTGAAGTTTTTCTTATAACTGGAGCTGTGTCCTATAATGAGCTCCACAGTTTCTGAACGGGGCTAAGAGACTGCCCCTTTAGTTTTTCGCCTTACCTGCTTCTTAGTGAGCAGAGTCCCATCCTTATGGGACTTAGATCTGCAATCATTCCCCCAACGTTTCCACCGCAGCCTGGACAGAGACCTGGAGAAAGGCCCTTCTTGTTTCCCCGAGGGATTTTTACAATTCTTACTCAGGTGCCCCGGTTTTTCACAACCGAAACATGCAGTTCTATAGTTCTTTGTCTTTCCAGCTTCTCTAGTGAGCTGAGTCCCATCCTTATGGGACTTTGATTTACATTCACTTCTCCAGTGCTTGTCACAACACTGGGAGGGACCCAAAGGAATGCTCTTCTTGTCTCCTGAGAGATTTTTACAATCTTTTCTCAGGTGCCCCGGTTTCTTGCAACCGAAACATGTAATTCCACACGTAGCGCCGAATTTCTTCCCTTTCCTTGCTGTGGCGTAAGCTAATTCCTGCATTACAGCCAGTGAGGCATCTACACATGCTTTAATATTCCCTATTGATTTTGACTGCCCCATGATAAAAACTTACTCGTTTCTTAACTGATATACGTATCAGCCCGTCTGCAGCGCGGTTGACGAGGTCCTATCTTTGCCTGAGAAAATAAAGAATAGAAAGAAAAAAAGAAAGAAAAGAAAAGACTAATCTGCCCAGTTGTCCCTGTTCGGGCGCCAACTGCCACAGACAATCTGGGTCCCTGGTCTGTGAAGAACGGGATTTCTTAGGCAGATGGACAAAGATTCCGGATGAAAATGACAGACAGATCACACGAGAAATGTGTTGAATCTGAATGTATTGTTCTGGTTGAGCTTCAGACTTATATAACAACGAATTATCAGAGGATACAAATCACAAAAAGACAAGATACACTGAAATTCACCAGTTACAGCAGAAAGGAATTTACAGGGACTAATTAAATGTTTATATTAGGGATAACAAGCCCTGCCTAGGATCAGCCTAATGCCAGGCAAGAATTTCACACTTTAAGGTTAAAAGCATCAGGGGGTTGTTAACTCTTGACAGGCCTTAAGAGTAATGCGCTATCACAGAGCTCTAAATTCTTAGGTCTAATAAAACTTATCTTGTCTGGAGAGTTTCCCCTTATCAGGGTAGTATATCAACTTATACTTGACATGGAAGTAGCCTGTAGTAAAAGATTTCTATCTCAGTGAGGCTTTTAGTCTCTATCTGTAAACAGCTGAGTAAAATGGCAAGTGCTTAATTGTTAACTGAATAGGTTAAGCTCCTTGCTGCTATCTGGAATCTAAGAACACTGGAAAAAGGCTTTAGCTATGTTAGAATACAATCTTAAAAGGCATTTACTATAAGGTAATACTATATAGAGTGCACGTGGATCTATACACTAGACTAATGTGGGAATGGAAAATTAATTTTATGGTTTATATAGATTAGGGAGAAAATGCCAAGCCCCCGGGAAGGGAGTTTCCTTGAAACTCTTTGCTTCATGAATCAGCTTCCCAGCTTTCGCTTTGTCAAGCTGACTCCACCAGAGTCCCTGGCAAGGGCCATGCTCCAAGCCCTTCCACATGTAGGCGAGGCATCTCTAACATCTCAGACCAAGACAATAGAAAGAGAGATGTGACCTATGGTTGCATAGGCTCAAGAAAGAGATCTCCGTGCTAATGAGGTCCCGGAGACCCGGAGGAGGGTGTAGCCAATAAGCTTTTCTTCCCAGACATTCCACCCTGCAAATGTTATTTAATCTCAGGCCCACCCTGAGAAGGGAGGTATGGTTTTATGTGTCCTCTTTCCACCACGGAAGTAGACGATTCAGCACCATGGACTGTCTCTTTTTACTGGTATCTGCTGTGGGCAGTCACAGAGAAGGCCTTTGCCTACAGAGCCACTGCCCAATCTCCCATAGAAGGTCTCTCTGTACGCTCAGCCACAATGACCACCAAGACTGTCAAATCCCTATTTATGAAATGTTTATTTGATGTTTTAAATAATACAGTGTATACTTCAAGTAACAGTAGGAAGAGTGTACAAATTGCTCAGATGATAGTTTTGACATGAACATTGGGTATAAAATATTTTGGAGATATGACAGAATTATAAATTAATATGCTATAGACCTTGATTTGTTTGTGAATTACAGGGGAATAGAAAAGAATGGTTAACATGATTGGAACACTTTAAATTTAATTGGTGTTATGAATATTTTCTTCACCTGCTTAAGTTTAGATAAGTCAATAAAAACAATACTTTATGTGACTCATTGAATTTCTTAATTCAGTAATATAAATTTTAGATAATCTATTTTAAACTTTGACTACAAAATCATTGAGCCTGGGTTTTATGTGATCAATGATTACTGTCATATTTTCATTGGAACAATATAATCTACCAAAATAACTTCAGGGATACAGAAACAGAGAAAATCCAGGGAAATAATAGCAACCTGACGACGTGGGGTATTTATCTTTGTTTTAGTATAATTTTAATATGTACTATTCAATTGGAGGTGTATTTTTTTAATAAAGCTCTTTTAAAACCATCTTACATACTTTCCCTAAAACTAATTATGAACTTTCTAACCAATATAAGCTTCTTCCAGAAGAGCCCTGCTTCTATATTCTTGGTCTTTATTCTCCTATCTTTTACTTCACTCTTGAATATCGGTCAGAGATTTACTTCTAGGGAGTTTTTTCTTTGTATTTTCTTTTGTGTCATTTTCTGTAGCAAACGATTAGCTTAAATTCCCTAGGGTCTCATTAGAGCATTTTCTTATTAAAACATATCCTTACTCTACTCTTGCAGATTCAAATTTTTGGGAGCTCCCAATATTTCATTCACACGAGAAAAGACATGATATACTCCTTTGTAACTTATACATTTTGAAGATATAAAGATCATTCTTCAAAGATACCGTAATTTGCGATAAATATGTGTGTCGTTTATTTTTCTTTAGTATAAACAGTAGTAGGATACATTAAATTTCTTATTTATGTGTGTTAAGCATATTTATGCATGTGGGTATTTTCTGTTATATTTGATTATACACATTATTCTTACTGTTTCTTTTCCTTCCAATACCCTCTATGATTACTCTTCCTATGTGCTAACTTGTTCTCTTCCTCCTCACAGTAGCCTCTTTGTTTCATGTCACATATTCTTTGAATCAGGTTTTGTCTCTCCCTCTCTTAAACATCTTTCTTTTCTTCCATGGAACACTTTCATCTTTCCTGATTTACTAAGTCTCTGTCTCCCTCTTGCCTCCCTTGTCTATAGCGTTTTGTTTCTAATTGATATTTGAAAAGCAGTTATGAATTCTTATGTACCAGATTCTCTTTCAAGGGGCCTCAGGCTTCAGCATAAACAAAATTCAAAAGCAATACAAAACAAAAGCCCCAATGCTCTTATCACATTACAAGCAAAACACAAAATAAAAATATTTAACAAATAAAACACATACATATTTGGTGGTAATATATATAGGAAAAAACAAAATAGACAGATAGGTGTGAAGTGAACCTTTATTTGGGTGCTAGATATAAATGTTCTTTTATTCACCTGGTATATTCGTCACCTTGGAGGATTACTGTTGAATAAGCTCACCCTTTCTAGCTCTGAACTCTGGCTGGCTGGTTCAACTCAGCTCTTCTGGCTTAAATTCCTCTACAAGCCCTCTCACTGAATTGTTCTATTTGGCCTCAAAGTAACTCCAGAAATTTGTTCTAATCTTCTGGCTCTGTCTTGTTTTCAGTCTTCAACTGCCTTTGCTGACCTTTCCTGAACTGCTGGGCATGAATTCACTGATAAACTCAACGACACTGTATTGCACTCATTGCACTGACTCCCAGTTCTATGACTCTTTCTCCCTGCACTGCTCTTAAATAACTTTGTTCTGTGTTCTTGTGAAAGTTGGGCATATCCTGTCTCTTACTCATTCTTTCAAATCTTTCTCTGGTTTATCACTTTACTCCTCAATTAGAAGTTACTTTCAAACATGTCTGCATCCTTCTACATACCAATTTTACCTTTTTTTTTCCTTCATATTTTCCCTGGAAACTGTATACCATCCTACCATCCCCTCTCCCCCTGCTTCTATGAGGGTGCTCTGCCACCCACCCACATAATCCCCCCTCCTCACCCTGGCATCCCCCTACACTGGGGTATCAAGCCTTCACAGAACCAAGGGTCTCTCTTCATATTGATGACCAGCATGGCCATCATCTACACATGCAGCTGGAGCCATGAGTCTCTCCTTGTGTACTCTTTGGCTGATGGTTTAGTTCCTGGGGGCTGGTATGTATGAAAGGTGTGTCTGTATTACAAAAGGCATTAAAGATATGTGGTATGTCTGCATTCCAGCCAGGTCATACCTAAAAGGTCTTGGATGTGATCACATCAGCCACATTTTTGGATTAAAATACCTCTACAGATAGGAAATGCTAATCCAGATGATTTCCATTCCTTAATTTGTAAATTTGCCTATTCACAATAGACAAATCTTGTGCAAGTCCCTTAGTCACAATTCCAATGCAATAGGAGAGCAAAAACACTTGGGTCATCTGAACACCCATGAAACCCAACTAAGCATGGAGCATCCTTCTTTATAGAAGCTTATTTGGACATCCTAGATGCTGATTTTGGGGGTCCTTTCAGGGCTTTACTTTATCTACTTTGTGCGACTTATCTGGAGATTTACTCTAATGAATGGATATCAACTTTAGTGGCATCCAGTGCTGCAAGTTTTAAGAATATTGAGACATTCAAGTGAATCAATTTCATATGTCAAGTTGTCCTTAAGTAGAAATGTGTGGACAGCAGTGATGTGTGAATCATTTGGAAAGAATGCTGTGAACAGAGGACCAAAGGAACTGAACACTGGTTTCCCTAGAGCTGAGTAGTCTTCTGTATTTATGGAGACTTTAAAATACATGACTGTGAATAATGACAATTAACTCCAGTAAAGTGTGTGCTTTGTAGTCAGGTTCTGATTTTGTTATAATGGTAGAATCAACTTGTATTACAAAAATAAAATCAAAGTGCAAATTAAAAACAAAAACAGAAAGCAAGCAACTATTCTCTAGGTAATAATTACTGGAAAGATGAATCCATCCTCCACTGAGGAGAGAAAGCTAAAAAACAGGCTTGTGAAAAATGGATTAAAAACTGGCATTGAGACGATATTATCTACACATATATCCGGGGGGGGGGGGTGCTGAACACATGACCACACAAGTATACAAATCTGGAATCCATTCAGGTAATAGACCTTGGTATAACTATAGATTTATATTTGTGGTCAAAGTTTTTTGTTATCATTATAATATTTCCAGACCAAGAAAATTCTCTAGTAGAATGAAATATGTTTTAGAATTTGTCTTTATCATTCACCTTACTAGACCATCAATATTTCTGAAGTTTATTTACTCAAACAAATGTACATTTGATCTTCAGAAATTGGTCACAGCAAATTGACAGTTGTAATATGAAAAAAAAATGCATTGTGACCCCTAGTATATGATCCTCAAATGACCCGAACCGGTCACCACTGATGTCATTAATAATAAGCTATGACATTTTGTATGTGTTAAATTTCAGTCATCCAAAGGTCAATGAATCAAATAGATTTTTGAAGACTTTAGAAAGATTATAATCAGAGCAATGAACTCCTGTTTATTTTAGGTGTCACAAAATGTAAATTAAGCCCTCAAGGTCAAAAAAAAGATTTTCTTTCTGAAACAGAAATAAATAGCAGTCCAATTAAGTCAGTAAGTACACTTAATCCAGGTATTAACTGTTAATTTCTTCAAATCTATAGTCTATTTATTCTTCTAAGAATCTGATGAACCTTTAATCAACTGAACATCTCTAAAAGCGTGGATTTAAGTTTCATCTCTGTGGGAAATTACTTAGGAATTGTTTGAAAAGGCTTTAAGAATCTTATCACCCTGCTGGCTTACCCTTCCCTGCTATTTATAGCCACATGCTTAAAAAATTAACTATGAAACCCCTGCAGGACTTCCCATTTCTTAACAAGTCTCCAGGGACAATGTAACATTATAAAACAGACACTAAGCCCATTAGCACACACACTAAAACATCCCATGGAGAAATATGTTTTCACATATTACACTAAGCAAGTTCAGATGAAACAAGCCTTCAGAAAAATGACATGATAATTTTCTAAGAACATTCATCTTCCATGTATGCATTTCGGGTATGTATTACTGGGCAACAAAACACTTGAAATGCAGTGCTGTAAAATACAAATGAGGCAACTGCTTGTTTATCAGAGCACTGTCTGTAGTTTCTAAAGCCCGAGCTGAGTAATATCTTTCTGCATATTAACCAGCAGATGCAGAGGCAGTCACAGGGAGGAGCTCACGAAAGGCTGAAGCACACAGGACTACCTTTCTGCAGAACTGCTGTCTGCATAACAACTCCCTCTTAAACTTGAGTGTGCATTGTTTCTTTTTAAACAATGTTGTAGCCTCCATGAGTGTTTGTATCAAATTATGCTTTCACATGTGTTAATGTCTAAATATATAAACACATCTCTTGCCCACATTCTAGATCAGTGTAATGGGAAATTATCCAAAAGTGAATGTCAGAGAGTTCTATTCACACTGAGCTGCCAAGGCATGTGGTCAGGTCATAATTTCTTTTCTTCTTCTTCTTCTTCTTCTTCTTCTTCTTCTTCTTCTTCTTCTTCTTCTTCTTCTTCTTCTTCTTCTTCTTCTTCTTCTTCTTCTTCTTCCTCTTCCTCTTCCTCTTCCTCTTCCTCTTCCTCTTTCTTCTTCTTTCTTCTTCTTCTTCTTCTTCTTCTTCTTCTTCTTCTTCTTCTTCTTCTTCTTCTTCTTCTTCTTCTTCTTCTTCTTCTTCTCCTTTTTCCTCATATATGTGTGTATGTACACACACACACACACACACACACACACACACACATATGTTTTTCACTTAAGCAAATAAATAGCAATCCAGTAAAGTCATTAACTATACTTGGCCCATGTATTAACTTTACATTTCTTCAGATCCATTGTTTTGCATATATGGGTATATTTGTATATATGTATACATATATACATACAAATGATTGTCCTTAAATTTTTATAAATACATATTGTCATTTATACCTATTAATTATACCTATTGAAAATTAAAATGTAATTGACTTGCAGAATAATTGACATCTACTCTGCATGATAATACATATTTCTGTTTTAGTTTTACAACAAAGCTCTAATTCTTCTTCGCAAAATGCTTTATATTTATTTTTCAATAATTTTTTTCAATTGACAAATTCCTATATATTCCATGCTATTATTTCTTTGTCATACAAGTACTATTGAACGATTCTGTTGGTATTGTTATATTCAGTAAAAAACTGCTGAACCTAAGGAGTAAAAGTCTATTGCCACTATTTACTTAACATTTTATGGGTTTCTTTTTCTTTTTAAAGAAAAAAATATTTTTTTGGTTATTTTATTTATTTGCATTTCAAAAGCTTTCCCCCTTCCCAGTTTCTCCTCCTCAAACTCCCCATCCCATCCCTCCTCCCCTTTGCCTCTATGGGGGTGCTCTCCCACCCACTTACACACTCTGCCCTCACCTCCCTAACATCACCCTTCTCTGGGGCATCAAGCCTCCCCAGGACCAAGGGCCTCCACTACCATTGATGCTGGATAAAGCATCCTTTGTTACAAATGCAGCTGGAGCCATGGGTCCCTCCATGTGTACTCTTTGTTTGGTGGTTTAGTCCCTGGGAACTCTAGGTTCTTCCTTTGGGTGTGCAAGCCCCTTCAGCTCCTTCACTCCTTCCCCTAACTCTTCCATTGAGATCCCATGCTCAGTCCTATGGTTGGCTATGAGTGTCTGCATATGTATTAGTCAGGTGCTGGCTAAACCTCTCAGGGGACAGCTATACCAGGTTCCTGTCAGCAAGCACTTCTTGACACCAGCAATAGTGTCAGGGTTTGGTGTTTGCAGATGGCATGGATCCCTTGTGAGGAAGGTCTCTGAATGACCTTTCCTTCAATCTCTGCTCTATTTTTTGTCCCTGCATTTCCTTTAGACAGAAACAATTCTGTGTTAAACCTTTTTAAGATGGATAGGTACCACCATTCCTCAACTGTGGGCTGTGCCTATCTACTGGAGGTGGTCTCTACAGGTTCTCCCTTGCCTTTGATAGGTATTTTGGCTGTCATCCCAATTGCATACTGGGAACTCTGTCTTCCTTGGAGTTTGGGATTTTCTAGTGGCTACCACCAGTTTCCCACCCCCCACCCCCCACTGCTACATATTTCTGTTCAATTTCCTGACTCTATGTATTTCTCTCCAGTATCTTCCCATACTTGATCCTGCTCAGAACTAAACAACAACAACAACAACAAAATTCTCAACTGAACAATATCAAATGGCTGAGAA